>NW_004955435.1:21747253-21802487 GCF_000276665.1 Chinchilla lanigera | reverse complement strand
GAGAACAAAGAGGATTTCAGAAAATGGAAAGACATTACTTATTCATGGATAGGAAGAACCAACATTGTGAAATGGCCATACTCTCAAAATTGTTGTACAGATTC
Organism: Chinchilla lanigera; assembly: GCF_000276665.1. Taxonomy (NCBI): domain Eukaryota; kingdom Metazoa; phylum Chordata; class Mammalia; order Rodentia; family Chinchillidae; genus Chinchilla; species Chinchilla lanigera. Next base: position 21,802,383 of record NW_004955435.1, on the reverse strand, counting down.
AATGCAATCTCAGTTAAAACACCATTAGTATACCTCACAGATTTGGAGTAAACATTCCTAAAATCCATCTGGAATCAGAAGAGACCCAGAGTAGCACAAGCAATCCTGGACAACAAAGGCAAGGCAGGAGGCATTACAATCCCTAATTTGATATTATACTACAAAGCTACTGTGATAAAATCAATATGGTATTGGAAAAAAGAAAAAGAAAAACAGAGCTGAAGATTAATGGAGCAGACTGAAAGATGTAGTCATAACCACAAACATACTTAGCCACCTATCTTTGACAAAGGAGCTAAACAATTCACTGGAAGAAAGATAGCCTTTTTAGTAAATGGTGCTGGAAAAACTGGCTTGCCACATGCCAAAGACTGAAACTAGATCTGTGTCTATCACCATGCACCAAACTAAAGTGAAAATGGATTAAGGGTTTAGATATTAAAACAGAAACACTAGATCTACTGGAAAAGAAAGCAGGTAAAAGTCTTGAAGACATAAGGGTAGGCAGAGAGTTCATGAACAAAAATAAAACTGCATGCCAAATACTTCAAAGAATCGACAACTGGGATCTCATCTTACTGAATAGCTTTTGCACATCTAAAGAAATCAGCAACAGAGTAAAAAGAAAACTCACAAATTGGGAAAAAAAAATTAGCCATCTGTCCCTTGGACAAAGGACATCTACCTAGAGTATATAAAGAATTAAAAAAATCAGTTCCCCCAAATTCAAAGACCCAATCCATATATGTGCATCTCAGATGAATACACACTTCTTCGAGAAAAAAATACATGTGGAAAGATATTACTTGCTCATGGATAGGAAGAACCAACATTGTGAAAATGGCCATAGTCCCAAAATTATTGTACAGATTCAATGCAATCTCTATTAAACACCATTAGTATACTTCACAGAGTTGAAGTAAGTATTCCTAAAATTCATCTGGAATCAGAAGAGACCCAGAATAATACAAGCAATCCTGGGCAACAAAGACAAGTCAGGTGGAATCACAATCGTTGGCCTGAAATTATACTACAAAGCTACTGTCATAAAATCAACCTGGTACTGGCTAAAAAACAGACTTGAGGATCAATGGGACAGACTGAAAGAAACAGCCACAGCCACAAACACACTCAGCCAGCTAATCCTTGCCAAACAGGCCAAATAAGCTCATTGGATGGAAGATAACTTCTTTAATCAATGGTGCTAGAAAAATTGACTTGTCACTTGCCGAAGACTGAAAATAGACCCAAGTCTATTACCATGCACCAAACTCAAGTCAAAATGGATCACAGATCTCAGTATTGAGCCAGAAACACTAAATCTATTGGAAGAGAAAGTAATAAAGATCTTGAAGATATAGGGGTCGGCAGACAGTTCATGAACAAAAACCAAGCTGCACAGGAAGTAGTTCAAAGAATCAACAGCTGGGATCTCATCTTACTGAAAAGTTTTTGCATATTTAAAGACATCACCAGCAGAGTAAAAAGAAAACCCACAAATTGAGAAAGAATTTTATCTGACTGTCCCTCAGACAAAGGTCTTCTATCTAGAACATATAAGTAATTAAAAAACATCAGCCCTCCCAAATTCAAAGACCCAATCCAAAATGGGCATCTGAGATGAATACACACTTCTCAGATAAAGAACTACAAATGCAAATAAATACATGAGAAAATGTTCAACATCATTAGTCATTAGAGAGATGCAAATTAAAACAACACTGAGAGTCCACCTTACCCCAGTAAGAATGGCCTGATGTCATTAAGAAATCAACCAATAACAAATGCTACCAGAGCTGTGTGGAAAAAGAAACATTTCTCTACTGTTTGTGGGAGTTTAGACTGGTGCACCCACTGTGGAAATCAGTGTGGATATTCCTCAGTAAACTAGGTTTAGAGGTCCCTTTCAAACCCAGGTATTTCTCTTCTGGGTATTTTTCCAGAAAATCTGAAAACATCATACCACAGAGATATATGTGCACTCATGTTTATAGCAGCACAATTTGTAATAGCTAGATCATGGAAACAACCCAAATACCCATCAATGGTGGAATAGCTAGAAAAGATGTGATATTTTTATATAATGGAATATTACTAAGCTATAAAGAAAGATAAACTGGAGGCTTTTACAGGTAAATGGTCACAACTAGAGATCATACTCATAAGTGAAATATATCAGACCTGTATGGGTAAGACACATATTGTCTCACTAGTGTAAGAACCTGAAAGAGTGCAAATAAATTAGGAGGTATGATAGACAGTGTGAAATGAAAGGAAACTGCTCAAAAGAAAAGAGGAATTGGGATGAGGGAAAAGAGAAAATAAAGAAGAGGAAATTGTGTATATATGTATATACAGGATAGCTAACCCAGTTGTGCTACTGACTTCTATCACTTTACTGAAAAGAACAGTTAATGATTAATTGTTTGATCAGTCTTGCTTGTCTGTATTTGTTTTCCTGAATAACCACCTTGAAGACATCAGTATGTAATACAACAAGCATTGTTAATTTCCTATCACTTTGTCTGTAATTCAGTACCACTTGTACTGTTCTTATGCTATTTTGTAGATGGATGTCTGTTTGCTAATAAATAAATAAATAAATAAATAAATAAATAAATAAATAAATAAATTTCCTTCTGAGTACTGCTTTAAGTGCATCCCACAGATTCTGGTAAGTTGTATTTACATTTTCATTTGCTTACAGATATTGTTTAATTTCTTCTTTAATTTCATCTGTGAATCATTGGTTATTCAATGTGCTGTTATTTAATTTCCTTGTATTTATGGAGTTTATGTGGTTCCTTTTGTCATTAATTTCCAATTTCATTGCACTATGGTCAGATAATGTGCATGGGATAATTTCAATTTCTTTGAATTTAGTTAAGCATGCTCTATGGCCTAGTGTGTGGTCCATTTTAGAAAGCATCCCATGTGCAGCTGAGAAAAATGTGTATTCTGATGTTGTGGGGTGGAACATTCTGTAAATATCTAATAAGTCTATTTGTTCACAGGTTTGGTTCAGTTCTGTTATTTCTTTGTTGATTTTTGTCTAGTTGATCTATCTCTTTGTGAGAATGGGATATTGTATTCTCCCATTATAATTGTGTTGTTGCTGATTTGATTTTTTCATGTCTATTAATAATTGTCTTATATAGTTGGGTGCTGCTGTTTTTGGTGCATATGTATTTATATTTATTACCTCTTCCTCTTGCAGTTTTCCCCAAAGGCTGAGGATCTGGCTCAGTGGCATAAGTGCCTTCCCGGCAAGTGCAAGGTTCTGAGTTCAATTCCCAGAACCAAAGAATAAAAAAAAAAAAAAAAGAAATTTCCCCCAAACAAGTACGTAGTGACCTTCTTTATCCCTTTTGATCATTCTTGGTTTGAAGTTGACATTTTTTGCAAAAAGAGTAGCTACTCCTTCCTTTTCTGGGTTTCTCTGGCATGGAAGATTGTTTTCCATACTTTGACTCCAGCCAGTCTCATGTTGTTTTCCTCTGCTTCATCTTTTAGCTGTTGGATTGATTTTTCATGGTCTCTTTGATTTTAAGATATCTTTCTTTTCATTATCACTGTCTGTAATTCTGTCTTCAAGATCTGAAATCCTATCTTCTTCTTTATTCAACTTGTTGCATATACTTTCAATGGAGGTTTTAGTCTCTTGGATTTCTATTTGGATCTGTTTCATGGAGTCCATTTCTTTCCTATGTTGTACTTTATTTGTTCCCATCATTTTTCTAAGCTCATCTATTCTGTTATCTGAGTCTTCTCTAGTATCTTTAATTTAGGCATCATTTCTTTCTGTATGTGAGAGATTATTTTCTCCATAGACTTTTCCACTTGTTTTTTCACTTCTGCTGCTATCATTTCAGAAATTCTTTTTTTTTTTTTACAATTTCACCTATTTCCTGAAGTTCTAGACTTTTCCTGGGTTGGCTGGGGGTCTTGGGTTGCATGTTGCTTCTGTGTCTAGTCATTTTCTATTTTCTCTTTTTTATTTTTTTTCTATGTTGGTACTTGCCAGTTTTTTATTATATATAGCTTCATCACTAGTAGTTAGGTTTCCCTAGAGGATGTCCATTCTTCTGGGATGTCTTCTAGATGTAGGTGGTTTCTTCTAGCTATCCCAAGGCCCTAATTTCCCAATTTGTAAAAGATGCAAGGTTACTATTTGCCTCAGTTCTTAATCCTTTGATTCTGGGTTATGGTGGTGATTATGAACTCATATAGTCACAGTGTTATCATACAGGGGAGAGAAATTGTTTATAACATGTATGAGATCCTGGCTAAAGTAGTACAGTTAGTAATAACAGTATTTTAATGTGCAGCTTAACTACTGAGAAACTATGGACAAGTAACTTGTTACCTCTGATCATAGGAGTAAACTCTAAAATTATGTAACAAAATCAAACATATGCTGTGCACTTGTATGCAGTGATTTTATTGTTAGTCAGGTGATCTTATCCTCTTGTTGGCAGCAGGGGTGTTAAGATGGTGAGGGGATGGAGTAAAGTGATGAGTGAAGCCAAATATAGTAGAGTCAGGTCTGGAAGTTAAAGGATGATCACCCAGTGTTGGAAAACTAGAGGACATAGGAGGGAAGTATAAAATAAAATGTAAAGGAGTAGTCAGAAAAGGCAGAGAAAATGTTTACTCACTTGAAATTTATATTGAAGAAATAGTTGAGGAAAGAGAAAAAATTAGTCTACAGAAGAGAATGAAAAAAGTAAGAAACCTAAACATTGAAAAAAGGAAAGAAATAAATAAAATAAAATAAAGCAAAGGAAAAAAGAAAAAGCAGATGAAAGAAAAGAAAAAAAATGGAAAAGAAAAAATAAAAACCTCAAATACAAAAATAACTACCAAATATAGAAGAAAAAAAGATGACATCCAATCAGACAGGAGAGGGATATCCAATCAGACAAACAAAGGAGAATGAAAGAGGTAAAATACCTCTGGTGCTTAGTTCTGTGACAGTGCCATATTTAACACCAGAAATGTGTTGTGTATGGAGCTGATCTTGGTGTCTGGATGTGGGGCTTGGGACTGAACTTCTGCTGGTACAGCTCTCTGGAGTTCAACTTCTTGTCCCTTACTGCTACATCAGACATTTCCAGGCTTCTGGTCTCACCAATCACTCTGCCCTTCAAGGTCATGTGTGTACCCATGCACCTGGGACCTGGCTGTTGTCCTGGGTCGCAGGTCCTAGGGTTTCTGTCAGTCTTCTTGACTAAGGTGAGTGTCCTTACACTCTCCTCAAGGACCAATGGTCCAGTGTTCAGAAGCTCTGAGGTGAAGTGGATTCACTCTGTTGCAGGACCCTGCTGTCCCACAAATAGAATGGAGGAGGTGCAGATTAACTCTGCTAGCAGGCTCCCACTGTCCCTCCCATTGGGCTAATTTCTTAATCCTGTAATCTTGTACAAAGCTTTGCACATATTGTTTGTCCCCCCCCACCCCCGTGTTTCTATCTGACAGCTTAGTTCTCAGAGTGGTAGTATTGGGAGAATGGAATCTTTAAGAGTTGAGGCCTATAGATGACTCTGAGGTCCTGGGGGTTTTGACTGTAGAAGGGGACACTTGCCTCTGTGTTTGAGTTGCTACAAAATCCTGAGGCTGGTTTTCTGTTTCAAGTTGTGATTTCTTCCTCCCACCTTGTATAAGCTAGGCTTCATGAGAGGAATGGAATCAGTATAAAATATAGTGTAATTATACAAAATGTTATGGCTTACATTGAGATGTTCTCCCAAAGCCCTCATGGAGTCTTAGGTGGGGATTTTCAGAGGTGGCTGGATCTCAAGTGAAGGATGCTGGAATTGATTCATGGTGCAATGCTTGGCTCACAGACACTAGGATTAAGGGTGTGAGTGCTACCTGCCCTAAGTAGCGTGGATGAGACATAAGGGATGAAAAGAGCTGTGACTGTCTCTTGTTGTTTTGCTACCTTCCACCTGCCATGAACTGTTTCTCCTTTGTGATACTTGTTTTCCATGCCATCTTGCCTTGGAGCCAGCTGATTGTGGACTGAAAACTCTAAAAACTGTGAACTTTCCTCCTCTAACTTTGGATGTCAGGTATCTTGTCTCAGCAATGTGAAAGGTAACTAAAACAAAAGTATTTATTAGGTGGGCTTCTAGCATCAGAACAGGAAGAGTTGCAATGGTCTACAATGGAATTGGAGGTGGAGTAATCCAAAACAGCAGTCTACATAGGGAATTCTGGAAGATCCTGTAATAGTTGAAGGTTGAAGGCTTGGAAGTTCACTGCAGAGTTGCTTATGTTGGTGTTTCCTCCTCAAATTGTGGCCTATATGTCAACCATCTACAAATATTCCTAGAGCTTTATTAATTTGCTGCCTATGCAAGTTAATTTGACATATCATAATCAATGATTATATACCTACACTCATGCCATTTACTACGGAACACTTACCAGAGCCTGCTCAAATTTGTTTGTACTATCAGCATTCAAAATTATGAGTTAAGTAAAGCTCTCTTCATCATAAATTGCATGAATCAAGTGTTCCATTATCAAAATAAAAACTCCCCAATAAACTCTAGTTTTCTTTTTTCTTCTAGGGGAAGTCTTTCCTTTAAGTTTTCCTCTGAGTTCAAGTAGGATGAAAGACATATTTCCTGAGCTCTATGAATTCCTTTGTATTATCATTTCAATCAGGGAGGTATTTGGTAAAATCAAATGATAGCAAAAAGCAAGTTATAACTGGAAAAAGATGAAGTAGTTGGACTAGTAAAAGTTTTCTGGTTCAATAACAGCAAATTCCTCAATCATGAGCTAGGCTTCTTGGGATGGTTGAACCTCTTCAGCTTTTGCTGGAGTTCTGCCCTGCACAGGAGCTCTCATTGAGCTAGTTGATACCTGGCCTTGGTGTACCTTTGGCATATGTGGAGTATTAAAACCTGGAGCATATCCTGTAAGGTTACTGGTATCTTAGCTAGGAAAAAAATGGTTAAAAGGGGTCATATTGGGGCTGGGGATTTAGCTCAGTGGCACAGTGCCTGCCTGGCAAGTACAAGGTCATGAGTTCGATTCTTGGTACAGGAAAAAACAAAACAAAACAAAACAAAAACCAAAAAAGTAAAAAAAAAAATAAATAAAAGGGGTCATATGAACAATTGTCTCTGCAAGGAAGAGCACTTTCACACTTGGAATAAGGCAGAAAGATTTACCTACATTTATTTGAAATTTGACTAAAGTGATGAGGATCTGAGTATGATGGATTTAGTGTTCAAGAAAATGATCAAGCAAATGAAGAAACTAACAAAAGAAGCAATTAAAAGTAGTATTACAGGTATGGGAAAATACTGTCATATAGACAGATGTATATAATTGTTTATATCTGTCTATATTGACAATAGTGGAGTATTATTTTATGAGACATAAGGGATGGAAAGAGCATATTTTGAGACAGAAATGTGTTTTAAACTTCTCCAGGAGGCCCATTATAAAGAATAAAGGAAAAGATTAAGATTTTTAAAAATATAATCTATTTAACCCAATATAATAAAGATATAATTTTAGCACATAATCAGAACAAAAGTTTATTAAGATATCTATTTTATCTCCTTCATACTAAAGTCTTTGTAATCTAGCATGTATTTTAGGCTGTAGCTCATTTTGTTTGTATTAGACACAATATCAGTATATACTGGCAATGTGTGACTTGTGGCTATCATACTGGGCAGGGTTACTTTTAGATCATCATAGCCCTTTACTCCATCACTCTTTTAGTCACTTTATGACATTGGCCAAGTCAATCTCTTTTATGATACCTTTTTTTGAATTCTAAAATTTGTTTCTCTCTCCCTTTAAAATATTACTGTACATTTGCAGTATAGAACAGCTGCATTCATTTTGGGAATTGGTGGTGCATATTGTTATGGTCTAGGTTTAAAGTGACCCCAGAATATTCACATTTTTGCATAGTGAGTGTATTCTGGAAGAATTATAATGGAGTTGTGGTTAGAAGATGGGTCTGGTGTGATGTGCTTGGTCACTGGGGATGTGACCTGGAAAGGTCTATCCCTGCCTTCCTTCTTCACTCTGTGTATCCTGACTGCCGTGACATGAATAGCTTTGCTGTGCTAACCCATTCCATTTTGCCTTCCACCTTGGTGCTGACCAGCTATGCAGTAAAAACATTACCGAAGATAATCTTTTCCTCCTTTAAGTTGTAGGTGTCAGATATTTTGTCCTAGCAAGGAGGAAAGTAATCAGGATAGATTTTGGTATGGAGAGCTGGGTCTATCTGACCCTGTGATTTAGAAGCCATTGAAACTGGCTTGGAAAAGGAATTTGGAAAAAACTGAAAACCCTAGCCTGGAGAAGCTCCAAAACGCTGTAAACTGTGCTTGGAGGGAGATACTGGTAAAGTTGAGTTAGGAAAAATGACCCTATTGGTAGTTGGACTTCCGACCATATTCTGGCAGAAAATTTATCTTCATTTTGCTCATATCTTGAGACTGCAGTAGATTGAGATTAAGGAAAAATAATTCATCTGGTAGAGGAAATTTCAAGGCAACCCAACATTCAGACTGGAGAAGTTCGTGTTTTTGTTTTTGTGGGGGCTGCTTTGAGCCAGTTATACATTGAGAATCAAAAGCAATGGTACAGCTAACTGTTACTGCATTGAGAAGAGAGTCCTAGGGCATCCTGCTTTTGAATAGCCACATAGGAAATTGGTTTCCTATGATTTCACTAAGCCGTCCAACCACTCAAAGGCCTCTACAGCCATGATTCCTGAGGGCCAGATTACTGTTCATGTTGGTAGTAGATGTTGGCCTCTTCTACATAGTGGAGTTTTACTGGCATGGGAGATGAAAGGTTTGTGGAATCAAAGAGGTTCCAGTTGGACTTTAAAGGAAGGCCTGGGAGGCCCAGGCAGTTTGCCCCTGAGAGGGCAATTCATGAAGTTGTGAGAGCGAAACCAAAAGTACAGTGGTCTGATGGCGAACTAATTAAAGGTCAACTTGAGTGGGAATGCCCAGTTAAACTGAGTCAGCATGGTTCTGGAAATGGAAGATCCACCTAAGGATTGTCTCCTGAATGGCAGAAAAGGAGAATGGGAGAATAAAATTGTGTGCTGTTGACTTCCCAGGGGAAGCTTTGTTGTAGCTGGTTTCCCAGAACAAACTTGGCTGTTCATATAGTCAGAGGAGCTTGGGTCTTCGCTGTCACTGAGGATGGCTGCCCTTCTCTTCAGAGGAGCATGGTTTTCTGGCTCCAATGCAGACCTCTTAGCCTTCTGGCATAGATTCTTCACCCTGCTTGAGAAGACTTTTTAGCTTCTTCTGGCCCTTGGACCTTGTGGTACAGATTGATACAGACTTGCCCAAGATGCTGCTTTGGGCAGTCTGGACTGGTGTGGGACACTGCCATGGGACCCAGGGCATTGGATTCTTTGGGTCCCTAGCACATAGACAGATCTCTTTATTCTTCCACATTTGTCTTTTTCGATGAATATTATAAGATATTCCTATAAACTTATGTGTCCTGTGGTAAATCTATTCCCTTGCCAGTGGTGACCACAGAAGTTAGAGATACCAGGAACCTAAAACACCAACTGAAAAGACCCCTAGGCAGTGAGCAGAGCCACCCCAAGAGAGAAGCTATGTGGGCTACAACTGGCAAAAAAATGAAAAGGCAGGGCCACTCAAGCCCGTCTGAGTTCACATCTCCTCACCATACCTTGCCTCATGTCCCGGATGGGGACCTACAAGATTTAATGTTTACCTTACTCAGTTTTGATCTTACTTTCAACCTGCCTACTTCTCCCTTTTAAAATGGGAATCTTTACTCTGTGTCATTGTCTGTTGGAACTGTTTATTTTTAATTTTTACAAGGACTTTCACCTATGAGTTTTCTTTGAGTCTCAAAAGAGACTTTGGACTTGGATTTTTCGGCAACACTGGAATTGTTAAATACTTTGGCAATTTTTAGGAATGAACTAAATGCGTTTTCCATAAAGAGAAGTGCATGAATGCTTTAGGGGACCAGGGATAGAATGTTATGATTTAGACCTAAAATGGACTCGAGACTGTATGTGTTTGAAATGTTAGGATTATGGGGACATTATAGCTGACTTGCTATTAGGAAGTTCTATCTGGACAGAAGAGGTAGGTCACTGGTGCATGCCAGAAAGGATATATCTCTCTTCCTTATGTAACATTTGGGGAGGGGTGTACACCATGCTATGCCACACCATACCATACTATGTAACATCCAGGGGTAGGCAGGAAGACACTGCTCTTTTGCTTCTGGCCACTGCTCTGCTGGAACATGCAGTTCCCAGAAATTCTAAATCAAGCATTTGTAAAGAAATAAAAAACAGCTTAAAATAAAAGAAGATAATTTATTTGAAGATGTGGAAGGAGGAAAGGATAGATGACAGATGGCTACTCTGGACAAGAAGGAGAATTTGAAAGTGAGCTGTTCCTGAATTTCTTGTCTACACTCCTTTTATTGAGTTTCTTGTCCCATGTAGACTCTTGGAATCTGCTTGGCCCCCTAGCTTGTCTTTCATTCTAACGTTGGATTTCTTTTTTTTTTTTTTAAATTTTTTTTAATTTTAAAGATAAAAAATTTAACAAAAAACAACAGTGAAGACAAAATCAAAACAACACAAGAACAACATTTCTTTTGGCCATGGGTTCTTTTCCTGTCCTTTGGTGGAAGGCAAGCTTATGGGTGGAGTCTTTGTGAAGTGGAGGTTAGGTTTAAGGACTAAGTGAAGGAGCAGTTTGTGACAGTTATGTTAATCACACTACCTGAGGCTTTCTAGGTCTTGAGTTCTTTGCCTTTGTCTTTCTAATTTCTTGAGTCTAGCTGCCTTGTCTTTCTATTTCCTCCCAGTCTAGCTACTTTGCCCTTCTAACTGCTGGATTCTGGCTGCAAAATCAAAACTGCCTTATTAATTTTTAATAATACTCAGTGAAGCCTTCATCCTATCTTTTCCCGACCTTCAGTGCCTCCGTGTCTGCACTTTCTTCCTTCTGTCCTCTGCTTCCTGACCGCGATTATGAGAGCAGCTTTCTTCTACCACATCCTTCCACCATGCCTTCCTCAGAGGCAGCCAAGTGTGGACTGAAAACATGGGCTGAAAGAGACCTCTTCTCCTTTTAATTGCAGGGGTTAGGTACTGGGTCTCAGTGATGAGGAAAGCGACTAACACACACACACACACACACACACACACACACACTCTCTCTCTCTCTCTCTCTCTCTCTCTCTCTCTCTCTGTGTCTCTTTCTTTCTGCTCGGTCTCCCTCATTCTCACACATATATATAATTTCTTGCTTATTTGTGATCCCTTACTCTTTCTCCCTGCCCTCTCCCTTTCCCCTGATCTCCTTTCTCTTCTGAGAATGGTCTGCTGTCCAATTTTTACTATCTTTTCTTTATTTAACCCATTCATTAATTTATATTTTAGGATTCTCATAGAAGAGACAAAATGCAAGTTTTTGTTTGTTTGTTTTTTTGAAATATTTTCTCAGTATGAGGCCCATGCTGGCCTCAAACTTGTGATGCATCTGCCTCAGCCTCCTAAGTACTGCAATGATATGAATGAACCATCCTACCTGGCTAAAAGAATGCAGTATGTGACTTTCTCTGTCTATATTATTTTACTTAACATGATTCAAGATCATTCATTTTCCTGCAAATAACATGATTTCATTTTTCTTATAGCTGAAATTCATATATTTTAATATTTTGTATTATAATCATAATCATTTATTTTTGTCTTTTAACTTCTATAGTAGATAATTTGTAGATAGGAACCATATCAGACTACATTCCCTCTCCAAAATTTGTAGCCAACATTTAAATTATTTTAAAAATGTATATCATACTTTTGCAATGGATTTCTGATTTCTAAGTTTTCCTTTATAATTCTTCAGGAAGAGACAGAATGCCAAGGTGTCCAATTGAGAGTATTTGACCTACAATTTTGATTAAGCTTTTGTATGATTTTATGGTTACTATCTAGTATCTAACAATACATATATTTTAGCTATAAGAAAAATCTATATATTTCACATTTTCCTTGTTTATTCATCTCCTAATGGGTTTGTAGGATGATTCCAGGGTTTAGCTATTGTGAATTGTACTGCTATAAACATGATTATGCATATATTGTTACAGTATAGTGTCTTTAACTCTTTCAGTAAAATACCCAAGAGAAGTATGGCTATATCAAATGGAATTTCTTTGAGGAATATCTATGCTGATTCCCATAGGTTCTCTTTTGCAACTTCAGTTTCATTCCCACAGTTCCACAGTTCATCCTATCAGGGGCTGCTTAAAGGCAATCTAATCCTGGCACATATTGCCTGCCCTCTCAAGCTTTCCTCTGAAATTGTGGCAGAAACCTGCACATTATGGTTTAAACATGAAGTGCACCCAAAGATTCGCATATTGAGGGTTTGAATCAAATCCAGCAATGTTTAGAGGTGAGGCCTAGAGATGTGACTTTACTAGTCCATTGATGAGTTCGTAGCGGAACATACCACCAGGAGGAGGGCACTGTTGGTGGTGACGGGGCACATGTTGTTTCACGGTACATCGTATCTCTGGCTTCTTCCTTTCTGCTTCTCTCACCATCTCTGCTTCATGACCATCATCCAGTGAGCAGCTACACTACCCCATTCCCTTCCATTATGATGCTGTACCTTCCCTGAGGCCCATAGCAATAGAACCAGCTGACCATGGACTAATGAAACCTCTCAAAATGTGAGCCAGAATAAAAACTTTTTCCTTTAAGTTGATTTTGTCAAAAGTGTTTTATCACCAGAATGGAAAACCAACTGTGTTGTTCAGCTTTCCTGTTGCTGGGACAAAATACCTGAAAGGTCAGCTTACAGGAGAGGGTTCATTTGATTTATGGTTTTAGAGATTATAGTCCACCATTAGCTGGCTTCAAGGCAGAAACTTGGAAGAAAGACTTGGAGGAGAAAAATTGCTCACTTTGTTATGACTAGAAGGAAGACCAAGGGAACAGCACCAGAGGAAGAAACCATGAACCAGAGATGGCACCCTAAATCACATCTTCATGATCTAGCCAGACATAGCTAGAAGTGTGTGTTACTGAGCAGTTCCCAAGCCAATCAAACTGACAGTCCAGCTACCATACTAACTCACTCCATGGTGCATAACTCTTGCGTTCTGCATAACTGTAAACCCAGCATCATGTGACAGAAGTCTGCTGCCAGCATGAGCTGTATGTGGCCTACTTGGGTCATGACTGTAGTCTCTGAGTGCTTTGGTAAACCCTGAGGAAATAATATCCCATGTGGTCCTGGGTGGGCAGGGCACCCCAAGGTTTTCTTCTCAAATGAAAGCCTTGGAAACAAACTTACACTTTCACACCTTCAGGCTGCATGGGTTGGGTCTTGCCAAATCACTAATATTTCCTCAACCCTTTCCTATTATCTGGATGCAAAGTACCTGGCCTCTTTTTAATAGTGCTAATCTCTTTAGCAACTTCACTCTCATAGACAACGCCATTAAACATTTTCTTTTTCTTCTCAAGCTGTGAATTATTTAAATCTTTACACTCTGCTTTTTGTTCCTGAGTTTCCCTATAAATTTGAATAAAAGTAGCAGATAACATTTGTGCTGTTACCTGAGCAGATTTGTGTGTTTGTAATATGTAACTTCTTCCAATAGATAAACTAGACAACTAACTTTACATTTAGCATCCCACAAACAAAATCTCAGCACATAGACAAAATACAACAAATTATTTGCTATGATGTAACACAGGTGGTCTCTATTCCAATTTCCAGTAGTGTGTCCATTTCCATCTGTAATCTCATCAGCTTATCATCCATTGTCTGAATTTCTGTCAACATTTCAATCTTCTGATCCTCCACTAGAATTGTTCATTGAACTCTTCTTACATAAATTAAGCACACTTCTTTAGTCTGCCCCTTTAAGTCTTCCCACAAACCAATTCCAAAGATCTTTGAACCACATTGGCCAGTATAGTTAGAGCAATAACACTGTCTCAGTACAAATTTTCTTTGTGAGTCAGCTTCCCATTACTGGGAAGGTAATAAAATACTAAAATAATGAATTTTAAAAGTTGGAACATTTATTTTGCGTTACAGTTTTGGAAGTTTCAGTTAACAGTTGGTTGGCCCCAGTGCTTTGGGTGTGTGGTGAGGCAATGCATCTTGGCACAGAGGATGCAAAAAAAAAATTCTCAGTTGATGGAAGAAAGAAGGAAGAAAGGAAGGAAAGAAAGAGAGAGAGAAGGAGAGACAGGAGAAAGAGGGAGAGATGCCAGAATCTTGCAATTTCTTTTGATAGCATACTCACATTTGATCATAGTGCTCCTGCTAGTTCTCATTTATTATGATTTCTAGCAGCTCCCAATAGTGGCAAGCTAAGAATAAAGTCTTTAATGTATAGTCATTTGAGGGACATCCTAGATCCAAACTATAGCAGTTTACATTCAAATAACTGTTCATATATAACGGGTACAAGTTGAGTTTGGAGATGTGTATATACCCTTCAAATTACCACCATTGCCTGTTGTCTTGGTTATTTTTCTCTAGTTGCTGAGACAAAATATGTGATGCCCAAAATTAAGAAAGGAAAGGTTTATGTAGTTCACAGTCTGTGGAGGTTTCAGTTCATACCTGGCTGGCTCCTAGGCAGAGTGGCACATGACAGAGGGCAAATGTTCATGGTGGCAGAAAACGGCAAGTTCAACAAGAGCAAAAGGGAGGAACAGCAGCTGGAAGAGCAAGCCTCTTTCTCTCCCTTACACTGTATGCAGACTACCTGCCCCAGGGCAAGTGTAGCATTCACATCCATAATTCCAACACTGGACAATGAATCAATCACAATTCTAGAAGCCTGCCCCATGACTGCATGAGGCTTTGGGGGACATTCAGACAAACCATAACACCTGTGCTATAAACTTGCCTACTGACCCTAAAGGTTTCCTCTCTCTCTCTCTTTGTTACTACTATTACTACTGTGATAAGAAGACTTAACATAAGATCTCCCCACATACAAAAGTTTAAGGACTCATTTAGTATTGTTAACCATAAGCACTATGCTATATAGAAAATCCTAAGATTTAGTCATCTTTTTCTATCAAAAACTCTATACCTTTTCACTATATACTATACTTTTACTTTTCACCATACTCTACTTCATTTTTTCTTCTTCTCTCAGCTGCAGACACAACTATTCTACTGCCGGCTTCTCAGTTTGGGTATCATATGTTATTCATACAAGTGGTACACTGTAGTATTTGTTGTTCAGTGTTTGGCTTTTTTGTGTAGTATAATGCTTCCCAGTTTCAGTCATTTAGCTAGGTTGTCTCAAATGAAAAGGTTTCTTTTTTTTAAAGACTATCATTTTACTGTGTATATATCAGCTTTTTAAAATCATTCTTCTGCCAATGTGCAGGTATGATACTTCAGTGTCTTAGCTGCTATGAATAATGATGCAATAACCATCAGAATGATAATATCCATGAGATTTTGATTTCAACTGCTTAGGGTGTATACCAAGTGAGACTGCTGGGTCATATTCTAATTCTATTTCTAATCCTTTGAGGAGCCTCCATACTATTCCCTGTAGGTGCTGTGACAATTTACCTTGGCGAAAACAGTGCCCAAAATTCCACTTTTCTCTATATCATTGTCAATATTTGTTGTCCTTAATATTTATATACATTTAAAAGATTGTTAAAAACAAATATATTTTTGAGCTTCACCATAGGCTCAGTAACAGACTAATCAGGTTTTTCATCACTGGGACACGTTATTCATCTGAAACCCAAAAGTGCAGAGATTTATTTTGACTCTTCACTGCAGGTGGCTCAGTTCATGGCTGCTCCAAGGCAGAAATGCCATGGTGAAGAGCATGGTACAGGCAAGCTGCACATGCCATGGTTTCCAGGAAGCAAAGGGAGAATGAAGGAGCTGGGGACAGGACTACACTCTTTGAGATCATCCTCCTAGTAATCTGCCTCTTCTGGCCAGCCCTCATCTCTTATCATCCCTGATATAAAGCACTTAACTTTTTATATTAATTTTTCAAAAACCATGCTCTTATTTTTGTCTCTAACTTTCCAGGTATTTTTTTTTTTTTTACAAAACTGGACACTTTTTATAGCTTCTGGCTTTGCTGTTTGCTTCTGATTTGCACTGTAGATCTAGCTAAAATCAGATAGCACTCCCCATGCCACTGCCTAAGTGTTGGGATTCCTTATGATTTCCTCTGCCAGGTCGGTTAGTCCAGTGGACCTAATTTCCTTCTCCTGCAAATTCTCAAGGCATGGGCAAAATGTAGACACCTTTTCTGCCAGAGTGCAACACACATGGCCTATAGTTCAATTGCCAATGGAGTACATGTTTCCAACTGAAACATCCTGAGCTTTCCCTTTCGTGGGCCACGTTCCTGTCATCATTGTACTCTTCTGAGCTCTGATCAGAATTGCCTGGTATTCATAGTATTCTAGTGATTATCTAACCCAATTTCCAAAGTTTTTCAAATCCTCCTGTGAACCATTTCCAATGGCTTCTAAACCACATTGTTAGGTACCATCACAGCATCAGTCCCATGCCTGGTACCAATTTTCTGTATTAACCAACTTTCCCATCATTGGGGCAAAACACCTGATGTCTACAACTCAAAGGAAGACAAGTTTATTTTGACACACAGTTTCATTGGTTTCAATTCACAGTTTGTTGGACTCAAAACAGAAATTACATCATGAAAGGGAATGGCAAAGAAAAAAATAGTGCTCGTGCTGTGGTAGCCAGGAAGGAGAGGGAGAAGGAAGGAGCTGAGGACAAGAATACTCCTTTTCAGGTCATTCTCCTAGTAACCTTACTCTTCTGACCAGTTCCTACTTCTGAACACATAAGAATTTTAGTGGACTTTTTTTTTTTTATCTAAGTCATAGTACAGTGCTCCCTCAGTTCATGAATTTAATTTGTTCTACAATTTTGAGGAAGATGGCTATGTTCATAATCACCACCAAATGGAGAGTTCACAAATGAAGACAAAATTTGACAAATGCTGCTGTAGTGAACCAAATTGTTTGCAAAAAGCATTCATGAACCAGACCATTACTACATGTTAAATAGCTATTTTAACAGATGTGAGGTGATATTTCATTGTGCTTTTAATTTGCAGTGTCCTAAATACAAATGATGTTAAGCATTTCACACACATATTGGCCATTTGTATATATCTTCTTTTGAGAAATATCTATTACAGGTTTTCTGATTTCTAAGTTGAATTATCTATACATTTTGCTATTGAGTTGCAGAAATTCTTTATGTATTTTAAATATTCACCCCCTATCAGGTACATAATTTGCAAATATTTCCTCCAGTTTCTCAGGTTATCTATTCACTCTTTGACTGTTTCTTTTGTTGCATAAAGGCTGTTTATTTTGATTAAATTACACTTGTCTATTTCTGCTTTTCTTTGCCCATTCTTTTGTGTCACATTTAAATCATAATTGTCTGGACCAGTGTTATAGTGCTTTCCCCTAAATTTTCCTCTAGGCATATGTGTTTGGTGACAGATCCCTTCCTGATTCAGAGTTGGCAGTCTTCTTTGTATAACTTCATATGCCACAAGGAATGAGTCTCTCGAGGCTATTTTTGTTAGTATTACTCCCATATATGAAGGCTTTGCCTTTATGATGTAACTACATTCCAAATTCTCTCCTTATATACCATTATCTTGGGTTGGAGTTTTCAAAATATGAAATGATTAGGAAATGATTAGGATGGAACATTTTTTAAAATGCCTAATGAATTCTCCCATCAAATTTTATTAAGTGTCCCCTACAGGCTTGATATGTTCTAGACCCTGGGATCCTAAATGCCAGGTAGAATTTACTTTGGTGTATTTGGCCCATTTCTTGAAGACTGATTTTGCCTTAAGAAGGTGACAGATTTCCTTGAAAAGTTAATGGAAATTCCATTTAGTTAAGGGGCCATAGATCTTCTCCTTGCTTAGCATTGAGTTTATATCTTCATGAGGATGCAGAAGGACCTATGGGGTTAGGTAGAGAAGAAGGGGAGGGAGACAGGCTTAAGTAAAAGACTTATAAGATCTTTGAAGTCATAGGTAATGGGCAGAGCTACTTATGTCCTTGGGAAATTTCTCATTTTTCTTGAGGATGGTGCCTTTAGTCTCTGAGAAATGCAGTCAGATGACTTTACTTCCTGTGGATTAAAAGTGTATCTCTGGAGATAAAAACTCAGTCCTCGCTCAACTGCTTCATGTTCACTGAATAAATGCAGTTCAGTCAGTCTGGAAATACTATATGCTATGATGTGGTATTGTATGCAGGTGTACAAATAAGTCAGTATTTATATATTTCTTAAAATGGAAATGCTCAAGAACATTTTAGTTAACCTCAAGAAATATTACAGTGTCAAGAACATAATAGCTGAATTACTCTTTTATGAATACAATGCAATTTTATAAGTGCTTAACATGAGCTGGCCACTTGGTATAGACCTGGGGACAAATGTAGGTGTGGTTTCTCATAGTGCAGACCATGTTTTGAGGGAAGCAAGATTTTTAGTGTCTTATAAACTGTAGAATATGAGAAGTTACTCCTTCTGACTTGTTTCAGGACCATTTTGTATTTAAATGTGTGGCTTAGTGATTCAAAAACCCGTTCTGCCTTCAGAGTAGTTCTACAAACAGAGCAATGCTTGTTGATTCACTGGCTCAAGCTTCTCAGTCAATCACATAGTCTCACACTTATTAGGTGCTTCTCTAGATGATCCCACATAAATAAAGGGAGGGTGGTAATTTAAAAAGTTAGGGACAAGAAAGCGTGATTGTGAAGGACAGTTCTATTGAGCAGATTCTGAGCCAACTATGTCCCCTTTTCCTAAATCAACTAGATGATTTCTTCAAATCTATCCAAAACTCAGATTTCTGAGGTGATGAGATTAAACATGAGGCTGCTCTTTCTAGAATTGCATTGGTTTTGTAAGGAAAGGGCAGTCACTTGCCAGCAGCAATTTTTCATCATTTCCTCCATGCATGCAATTTCGAGGCTCAGAGAAAGCTATGCATGACCCAGACTTTTCTGTAAGTCAGCTAATGATCACCCAATCCACTGGAGAAAATTGACTGTGTCAGAACTCATGAAGAGCTGTGGGGCTGATCAATGTCTCACTGAAGTGAAGTTTCACACAAAACTGCCCAAAGCTGGAATTAAATGTCAGATACAATTTAGCACTGATGCCCTTGCAGGAACTTGGGAGAGGGAGCCTTGCTCCTGATGCTGCCTGTCAGATTAACACCCTCATGGTAGGCTCCCCTGGATAAGTGATCAGGGCCTGGCACACTGCCATACCACAAGTCCCTAAAATCTGAAAAACTGAGAACTTGGTGCTTAGAGCTGCTCTGTGGCCCTGGATCCTGTCAAAGCTAGACGGGAAATGACTTGGGGAATTTAAAAGAGAGGCATTGGGTGTCAAATCTGATTTTAAAAAGGCTATAATACTGAACGGGGAGCGCTAAATGGTAATGATCCGGAAGGAGTCCTGCCAGGAACAGAGAAAGACTAAGAAGGAATGAGAGGAGGCCTGCTCTTTGCTGTGTTATGATGGCACTTCAAGACCTTGGGATGTAGTACTGTCTAATTTCTTGTACTAAGCCCTGTCATGTTCTTCACATGCCTTCCAATCTAGTAAAAAAAAAGCTAGTTGCTCCATAGTTAGAGCAAGCTAGTTGTTCTGTGTTTTTCTTTTTCTTCTTTGGTCTCTTCTCCATATGTCAACACTACAGTGTTTCAAAGGCCAGATCAAAGGTCTCTTCCTTTGTGACCCTTCCATATATTCCTGCAGCTTTAAGGAATGTCTTATCCTCTGAACTTCTACAGAACCTACCCATGTAATTTTAATGTCATTTTGACATTTTGTATTTTAATAATTTATTTTTATGTTTTATCTTCTACAGTACATGACTTGCAGATAGAATCCATATCTGACTCATCCTTTCTCTCAAATTTGTGTACAATATTTAAATTATTTTAAAAATGTATATCATACTTTTGCAATGGGCTTTTGATAATGAGTTTTTAAATTTTCCTTTATAATTCTTCAGTAAGAGACAGAGTGCCAAGGTATCCAATTGAGAGTGTTTGACCTACAATTCTGATTAAGCTTTTTTTTATAATTTTATGATCACTATCAAGTTTCTAAACAAACCACTGCTATTTTTGATTATTTGTGGATAGAGTGAGTATATGAAACCCCAGGGCTATTTTAGAATCAATTTTTAATTTATAATTATTTCTTTTGGAGTCACATTCCATTTCCCCACCACTATATTTAACGCTTGTCCACAGGTGGATGGATGCAGCAGAGGTTCTCAAGTATGGAAGAAGTGTGGGGAGTGGCTAAGGCTGGAAATTGATCACACATGCAGGAGTGACGCAAGGCAGGTCCAGAAACAAAGAGCACCACAGATGAACTATGTAAACAAGCTGTTTCAGTAAAAGCAACAACAACAATAAAAAAACCATGTGCCCCCATAACCCAAGAGCATGTTGTTAGGCAAAAGGGTGTCATGTGACACCAACCTGCCAATTGTATATGTAAACATGCTGGGATGGTTGAGCAGTTCCTTTTCCTCCCATCTGGAGAGAGGGCTCCACCTGACCTGAGCTTTCTATATGTTGTCTCTTATCTTTATTTCTCTATCCTTTCACTGTTCTTCCCCGCAAGAATTTCAAGTGCTGTGCTGGACATGGCAAAGGAGATGCATTTTCAAAAAAATCCTCAAAATCAGCCACCAAGAAGTTGCCCATGATCAACCACTCATATCTCCCTGGCCCCATCAAACTCATTCAACAAACTGAAATACTATAGGGTCTTAATATGCGACAGATTCTTATCGAATCAGTTTGCTTATGTCTTTCAATGCCTGCATTTACTTTACAAACATTTGCTATGGTCAAACTGTGGAGGATATGTTCACACATTATCTGAATTGCTTTAAAGATAGTTTGGCTGGTAAAAGAAGATATAAATAATGCTTTTCATAACATTTCAGCTGGATGAAAAGAACAAGGTTAGTGAATGAGCTACATTTCCTCTAAAAAATAAAGAATGAATGATAGAATTCTTTTGTATAGTCTCTTGTCTTGTAAGGTACAGATACATTTAATATATGCATTAGAATTTCAGAGGTCCATTTTCTTGTATGTGAACTCAGAGTATTTGTATTCATTTCTGAAACAAATTTTCTGAAAGAGTAAAGATAAATTTTCTAAAAGAATGAAATTTTCTGAAAGAGTAATTGTAACACATTTATTCAAATTTTGTACAACTGACATCCTGTCTGCCCTACTCTGCCCTAATGCCATGTTTGTTAGCCAGGTGTCAGGCATCATCCAAACACCTTTGGTTAACTGCATATGTTTTGGAGCTTTTGGGTCATCAAATATTTTCACAATTGGTTCCATTTCTGCTTGAAGCTACTTCAGTTCTACAGCAACTGTGGAATTTTTTCTATCAAAACATGAAGAATATAATCAGAGTAAACATACACAGAAGAATTTACCATGTTTGCATTGCTAAGAGACCCAATTTCCCTCACAGTACTACTTTTGCATTATGTATCTTCCCCATTAAAAGACACTCAAAAAAGTGGAATGTGTAGATCACAATTCAAATACTAAAATATATGAGAAATTAAGCCTTACTCTCAGATCTTGCTACAAAGGAAAAAAAAGAAAGGCAAAAAGGATCTTATGTACTTCAGTGCTTTACATCTTTATTATTTAATGCTTTCCACTGCTAATAAGTGGTAGTCAACTACTATTTGATCAATGCTTGAAAGATGAGTAATTGTCCTGTGTCAAAATTCTGTTCCCCCAAATATGGAATTAGTAGTAATTTAACTATCACAAAAATTGACCCAAGTAGGGAGTGCATGCACAAAAAAGACAGCTTCCTGATCTGATCCCACATAAACATATTCATACATCTCTACCACGGCAAAAGGAAAGGCCAGAAAGAATGAATAGTTACAGTGGCATAACCTATATTTGTAACAGTTTGTTCTTCATTCTGTCCATCAGTTACATAAATTCAACAGCATAAAATATCTATTACAGGCTACTTTTTCTTGTACTAATAAAATACATTATTAATTATTTGCATTTGCTTTAGGTTATATTAAAGGTTGTTAGGTTGTTATATTAAAGGTTATATTAGGTTGTTATATTAAAACTTTAAACACAGTAGCTTTATAGTATAATTTCAAGCCAGGGATTGTGATACTCCTTACCTTGCTTTTGTTGCCCAGAATTACCTTTGCTATTTTAGGTCTCTTCCAGTTCCAAATGAATTTGATGATTGTTTTCTCTAGTTCTATGAGATATGTTGTTGGAATTTTGATCAGAATTGCATTAAATCTGTACAACAGCTTTGGAAGTATGGAGATTTTCACCACATTGGCTCTTCCTACATAAAAACAAGAGGATATATTTCCATTTTCTGATATCCTTCAATGTAGAGGTCTTTTACTTCATTAAATTCCTTGGTATTTCTTTTTTTGGATGTTATCATAGATGATATTGTTTCCCTAATTTCTCCCTTGGTGAGTTTGTCATTTGTGTACAAGAAGGCTATTGGTTTTTTAGTGTTGACTTTGTATTTACCTATGCTACTGAATTTATTAAATCTAGCAGATTTTTAGTGGAGTTTTTGGGGTCTTCTATGTAGAGTATCATGTCATCTGCCAATAATGATAGTTTAACTTCTTCCTTTCCTGTTGTTATTGCTTACATTTTTTTCTCTTGTCTATTTGCTCTGGCTAAAGATTCCAGGACTATGTTGAATAAGAGTGGGGACAGTGGACATCCTTGTCTTCTTCCTGATTTTAGAGTGAAAGTTTTCAGTTTTTGTCCATCTAGTATGATGTTGGCTGTTAGTTTGTCATAGAAGGTTTTTTTTTTTTTTATCACATTGAGATAAAGACCATCTATTCCAGTTTTCTGTAGGATTTTTATCATGAATGGATGCTGGACTTTGTCAAAAGCTTTCCTGCATCTATTGAGATGATCACATAGTTTTGGTCCTTGGCTCTGTTAACATGGCCAAAGTAGACTCAAAGGTCAATGGAAAAGATTAGGAGACGTAGAAATGACTCCAAACATACTTTGCTACTTTATCTTTGACAAATGTACCAAACACCTTCACTGGGAGAAAGACAGTCTTTAATAAATGGTGCTGAAAAATCTGGCTTTTCACATGCTGAAGATTAAAAATGGACCCATATCTTTCACCATGCACTAAATTAAATTTAAAATGGATCAAAGATCTCAGTGTTAAAATAGAAACATTAAATCTGCTGGAAGACATAATGGGCAAAACTTTTCAAGACATCGGCGTGGGCAAAGAGTTTATGAATAAAACTTTGCTTGCACAGGAGTTATCACAAAGAATCAACACCTGGGGTCTCATCTTATTAAAAAGCTTTGGCACAGCGAGAGAAACCATCCACAGAATGGAAAGACAGCCCACAATGTGGGAAAAATGTTTGACAGCTTTTCTTCAAAGGATTACTATCAAGAACATATGAAGAACTCAAAAAATAA
This sequence comes from Chinchilla lanigera, assembly GCF_000276665.1. Classification (NCBI taxonomy): domain Eukaryota; kingdom Metazoa; phylum Chordata; class Mammalia; order Rodentia; family Chinchillidae; genus Chinchilla; species Chinchilla lanigera. The sequence continues at coordinate 21,778,754 of NW_004955435.1, read as the reverse complement.
GACCATCCAAATTTAAAGAACCAATCCAAAAATGGGCATCTAAGATGAATACACACTTCTCAGATGAGGAAATACAAAAAGGAAACAAACATTTGAAAAAATGTTAAACATCACAGCCAATCAAGAGATGCAAATTAAAACAACATTGAGATTCCATCTCACTCCAGAAAGAGTGTTTATCATCAAGAAATCAACCAATAACAAACCCTGGAGAGGTTGTGGGGAAAAAGGAATCCTTCTCTACTGTTTGTAGGAATGCAGACTGGTGTAACTACTGTTGAGGTCAGTATGGAGATTCCTCAAAAGCCTAGGATTAGAGGTCCCATTCAACTCAACTGTTCCTCTGGTAGGTATCTTCCCAGAAGAATAGAAAACATCATACCAAAGTAATATATGTGCACCCATGTTTATAGCAGAGCAGTTTGTAGTAGCTAAGTCTTGCAAACAACCCACATGCCCATCAACCAAGGAGTGGATAAAAAAGATGTGGTCTTTCCATACAATGGAATACTACTCAGCCACAAAAAAGGATAAACTTGAAACTTTTATAGGTAAATGGAGACCCTACTCATAAGTCAAATAAACCAGACCCACTTGTAAATATGTAAACAGCATATTGTCTCCTTATTATGAGAAGCTGAAAGAGTAAATAAGATCCAAAATGTACAACAGATATTTTAAAATGGGAAGAAGCTGTTCAAAAGGAAAGAGAAACTGGGATGGAGGAAAGGAGAAAAGAATAAAGGGAAAACCAAAGCAACAACAACAGCTACAACAACAACAACAACTCACACACACACCCAGACACACACACATATATATATATGTGTATATATGTATGGTAGTTAAGATCATTATAGTTCATTGAAAAGTTTGTGCTAATACTGTATGGACAATTAAATGTGTATGCTTGTACTTTGAGTAACTACATTAAACATAACAATATGCAATGTATTAACTATTGTTACTCTCCTATTATCTTCTTTTGAAATTTTGTTTTACTTTTTTTGACTTTAAAATAAAATTTTAAAAATGGCACTAGAGTTGCTATGGGAAACTTTCTGGGTCAATACTTGGTACAAAGTTAAATGACAGTGACACCATAAAAAACTTTAAACAATGAAAAGGTGGTAAATGAAATGAAAAGGAGAAGGAAGAAAAAGAAAGGCAGATTGTAGGAGGGGGAGTCAAACAATACTGCACTTAAGTTAAAATTTTGGTCATATGTCTGACCTGCTTTGTGTTTGTGAACAAATATCTTAACTTCATTGAGATTTATTTTCTTTACCTAAACCTTGATAATAAAAGACACTTACTTGTCTTATTATGAGAATTGATTAAGCTTTGCAAAATGTCTAACACTGTGATTGGCACCTGATAGGCTCAAAATTCATAGATATTTGGTAAGTGTATGGGTTGAGTTGATCTGTATGTGTGTTCATCACCTCATTTTAAATTTTAGACTAAATTTTTTTATAATTTCACAAATAAGCACTCTTGATTTTAGGGAATAAAGTCCAGTTTGTGTTAATAAGCCCAAGAAAGGATTTTCCTTGCAAATAGCATCAAATTTTCATTTTGCAGTTAAGGAGTCCAGGCAGAGGTGAAGTACTGACACATATATTATCTTCTACCATGATATTAAGTGTTGGATAATTTTACTGTTACAGCTAAGGAAGCCAAAATTTAGAGAGACTGTGTTTGGAGCCAGCCAGTTGGTTTGGAAAGAGGATACAAAAACTCCTAACCCCAAAGCCTGATCTCTTAATAATGTATAATTTTTAGCCTTAGAATTAAGACTTCTTCCATTTACACTGTGCTCAAGAATTTAAAAATTTCCTCTCTGCTTTAATTTCTTTTGAGACATTCTCACTATGTAGTTCCTTCCAGCATCCAAAGAGAGTTAATCATCCCCTAAAGTGAATCATTCAAGACAGTAAGACCTAGAGAAATTAAAACCTGCTTAAGCTAGCATAGCTAGAAAAGCAGCAGATCTGAGCTCAGACTTCTGACACTAACTCTGGGGCTTGATTTTATTTCCCATAGCTATCTGTGCTTTATTAAAAGTACTCCTGATCTGGGCCAGGCACCATGGCAACTGACTGCTTTCACAGGCACTTCAAAGGCTTAAGTAGAGGGGATCACTTAATTTCAGGTGTTCACGACCAGCCTTGGCAACAGAGTTAGTGTTGGCTGAAAAGAGAGGGAGAGGAAAAGAAAAAAGAAAAAAAATACAGCCACTTTAGAATTACCTTTGAAGCCTGAAGCACAATCCTCAAATGCCCGTACTAGAACAAAACAATCTTCTCTGAGAAGCTCCAGTGGATCCAGTGCTGATTAAATGAGAATCTTGTTTAGCACAATTGAAAGGCAAATTGTACTAAAAAGTCAAGAGATTGGTTCTGTATGTTTTCTGAGTGTATGGTGAATATCACTTATCATACAAGGTTTACAAATTGCCTTGAACCACAGCAGCATTTGGTAGCTATTCAAGGCAGCTGTCTGGAGTATGTCCCAAGATAATTATTTGGCATGGACTAGATTCTTTTATGCATGACTTTATCATGTATTTATTAAGAAATTTATACTACTACTGGATGGGCACAGTCTTTTTATACTCCCAAGCCTCATGGTTAGGAAAGAGATGTTACAATGAGTAAAAGAACGTGGAAAGCAGACTTTCTTCTTGAGATGTTTGCAAGCAAGCTAGGAAGGCAAGACTAGCAAATGGCCCTCATCTACAAGTTTCAACCATTCAACTTGCATTGTCTAATATAGTCCTTTTGCTCACTTCCCCCTATAATCACATCATGGCTTCTATCCGTCACTGAAGTCCTACCTGGTTTCTTGTTTGCTGTCTCAGATCAGGGATTGCAGTAGACAGGTGTACTTACTCAGTGCTGGGAAGAAGCCATTTTCACCATCATCCTAATCACCATGAACAATTGCCATTAATGCTTTCCCTTTTCCTGTGGCAACTGCAGGACACCTTGCTTCCTCAAGTCTATTTATGCAGGACCACTTGCTGGCAAAGAACCCACTGGAATTGTTTGTGAAAATGTACCATTACGCTTTCAGTTTAAGCTTACTATTGCTGAAAGGTTTTTATGGCGAGTAAGTTGTAATATGAAAGTCTATAAAACATACATGTGCTATTCAGAAAATAATGAAAGTAAGCATGTTGAATTCACTATTAAATTTAAAAACTAGTTCATAATTAGTTTTTTAAAAGCTCTGCTCTCTGTGCCCAGCTCAATCTCACTACAAAAATAGTCACTATCTTGAATTTTGTTTTAATAATTTCTTGCTATTTAAATAATCCTTCACTAACACATGGACTCCTAAGAAACAAAATTTAGTTTTGCTTATTTTCATTTAGCTTTGCAATTTTCAGTGAAACATTATGTGTATTCTTCTGTAATTTGCTTCTCTCACTCTAAAACTTTTGCTTTTCAAATTCATCTATGTAATGCTGTAGTTAATTTATGTTTCTTAATTCCATTTTATGAGTTACCATAATTTATTTCTGTTATTATTGATTAGTATTTTTTCTTTTTGCTATAATGAATAATGTTTATTTGCATATTTGTACATGTATCTTTGTACAATCAAAGTTAATCTCTGAGGTATATACATATGTTGAAGTCAAATTTCTAGTCATATAAACATGCTTAGATTTACTAGCATATATTTAATCGTTCACAGTCATTTCCTAATTTACACCGTTAGACTTTAACTACTAAAAAGTGGTATTTCCTTTTCTTTACACCTTTGTCACCTTGTGTTACCTCTAACTTTTAAATTTTTTACCAATCTAATGTGTCAAAAGGTGAATAGTAGTATAGAGCTTCAAATTTAAGTTTTTAGTGATTAATGAAATTGAGCACTTAAAAAGACAGTTGTAGGCTGGGGATATAGCTCAGTGGCAAAGCGCCTGGCAAGCACAAGGTCGTGAGTTCGGTTCCCGGTACCGGAGAAAAACAAAAAACAAAACAAAACAAAACAAAACAAAAGACAGTTGTGTTTTCTATTTGGTAAAATTGTGGTTCATGCTCTTTTACCTATTTTTATAGGCTGGTCATCTTTTTCTTTTTTTTTTTTTTCTCCTTTAAGTTGTTTGACTACCCTGGACACTAATACCTCATGAATATCATGTGCTACATAAATTATCTGCTAACAAAAGGACACTGGTTGCCATTTTGGCTGCTAACAAGTCAATGATTTTTCTGCTCTTGCATAAAGATGTGGTGCCTAGAACAGTTGTTTTTCTGATCTGTCACACAATTTGCATGATCTTCAGTTTAACACGAACCCTCACATGCCCCCTATACCAGTTCTGAACTTCAGAAACAATTGGTGAACAACAGAGTATGGATTTTGGAGCTGGGTTAGATGAACTCAGAATTGACCATTGGTTACTGTTACTGGGTTTTGTGTACATGCTTAATTTGCACATATGCCATTACATTCACCTGAGAAGAATGTTGTGTTTTGAGGCCACATGTTGCAGCTGGTGAAGTTGCTTGACACCTATGTTCACTTAAAAAGATACTTGGTGTTTACTTTTGCCTCAGACTCATTGACATAAGCTATAATGATACCCACAACTAAATGCCAGTAGAGTTTTTAATTACTTAATATATTTGACCAATGACTGTAATGAAACCTATGACATTTTATAGCTAAGATTTCTCATGCCTAGTCTGTTTATAGGCAATTAAATTCAAAGGTGAAATACCCTGGCCAAGTCCCCTCCATTAAAGTATGAATATTTTACAGAATATTTGGAGAAGTGGAACATGAACTTTTCAGAAATTTAAGCTTATTCTTTTTTGTGTGACTGGACTCTGGAAATCTCACTAAAGCAGTTGATCTGGGTTAGGGAAGTCACTGGAATCCTTCCTTTTACTTATAAAAATGTATCACTGATGTGTATCTGTTGCTCATTGTATTCAATGTTGTTTCTTGTAGTTCAGCAAATACTCTCTTTTCACTTAGAAAATGCCCCTTTCCCTCTGAAGAGAGGTTGGCTTTGAAAGTAATCTTTCATTTCTTTTCATTATCCATTTATATGCAAACTGACAAAACTCATTTAGCTTTTGGTCTTTCATCATTGCTCAGTAAACTCAAGTACATTTTTTACCCATTGTTACTACTTGGGTCTTTTTTAATTTAATTTTTTATTTTAAAGAGAAACACAATGGTACAAAATTTCAAAACAAGACAATAAGAGAGGGCTGGGGATATAGCTCAGGAGTACAAGCACCTGCCCGGCAAATGCAAATTCCTGAGTTCAATTCCCTGTACCAAAAAAAAAAAAGAAAAAAATACTAGGAGAGTAACAATTGTTAGTACACTGCTTATTGTTATTTTCAAAGTAGTTGCTCAGGTTACAAGATATAGGCATGAAAAATTGATCAGATGATATAAATTAGTAGTTTAGCTATTTTAACTATCTTACTCACACGTATATATGTGTGTATGGGTATATATATATAATCTTCTTTCCCCCGTTCCAGTTTCACTTTCCTTTTGAACATTCTCCCCTTTTCCCATGTTGATTTCTTCATGATAGCCATTCTGTCTTGGGTGAGTTGGAATCTCAGTGTTGTTTTAATTTGCATCTCTTAGTTGACCAATGATGTTGAACATTTTTTTATATATTTATTTGTTATCTGTATTTCTTCATCTAAGAAGTGCATATTCATTTCAGATGCCCAGTTTTGGATTGCGTCTTTATATTTTGGGGGATCTGATTTTTTTCAATACTTTATATGTTCTAGATATAAGTGCTTTTTTATTATTTCCAAGTTTTTATTTAAATGTATTTTTAATACATATTTTTCAAAATTGTAAGGCTTCTTCTCACCTCCACTCCCATGCACAAGATATTTCAAATATAGATATAAGTCTTTTGTTTGAAGGACATTTGGCTAAATTTTTTTGCCACTCTGTGGGCTGTCTTTGCACTCTGTTGGTGATTTCTTTGGATGTGCAAAAGCCTGTTAATAAGATGAGATACAAGTTCTTTATTCTTGGAATACTTTTCATACAGTATGGGTTCTGTTCATGAAGTCTCTGCCTACATCTGTCTTCAAGATTTCTACCTACACTCTCTTCCAGTTGCTTTAGTGTTTCTGTTCTAACATTTAGACCTGTGTCTTCAAGATTACTACATTTATCTTCTAGTGGATTTAGCGTTTCTGTTTTAATTAAGTCTTTGATCCATTTTAACTTTAGTGTATGGTGATAGACATGGGTCTAGTTTTATTCTTTGGCATGTGGAAAGCCAGTTTGTCCAGCACCATTTATTAAAGAGATTATCTTTTTTCCAGTGAAGGTGGATGAGTGTGTTTGTAGTTGTGCCTGAATCTTCTAATCTGTTCCAATCTGGTTTTCTGCCAGTACTGTACTGATTTTTTTTCTGTCTTTTTGAGACAGGTCTCACTATGCAGTTCAGACTGGCCTTGAACTCACTTTGTAGTCTAGGCTGGTCTCAAACTCACAAAGATTCGCCTGCCTCAGCCCTCTGAGTGCTGGGATTACAGGCATGTGCCACCATGCCTGGCTACCATACTGATTTTATCACAGTAGTTTTGTAGTATAATTTCAAATCAGGAATTGTAATGCCTCCTGCCTTGCCTTTCTTGCCCAGAATTGCTTTTGCTATTCTAGTTCTCTTCTGGTGCCAGTAAATTTTAGGAATGTTTTCTCTAGTTTTGTGATATATGCTAATTTTATTTTGATTGGGACTGCATTAAATCTGTACAACAATTTTGGGAGTATGGCTATTTTTACTATGTTGGTTCTTTGTATACATGAGCAACTGATATACTTCCATTTTCTGATATCCTCTTTGAGCTCCTTTTTCAGAGTACTGTAGTTTTCAATGTATATGTCTTTTACTTCCTTTCTTTAGATTGATTCTTAAGTATTTTTTTTTTTTTTTGGATACTATTGTGAAAGCTGTGATTTTTGTATTGCCTCTTTCAATTTGTTATTTGTGTGTGGGAATGCTATTGATTTTTGAGTGTTGACTCTGTATCCAGCTACACTACTAAATTTGGTTATTAAATCTAGAAATATTTTGGTGGAGTTTTTGTGGTCTTCTATGTAGAGTATCATGTCATCTGTGAATAATGACAGTCTTTTTTCTTGAATAGGAGTGGTGATAGTGGACATCCTTGTCTTGTTCCTGATTTTAGAGTACAAGCTTTCAGTTTCTGTCCATTTAGTATGACATTAAATTGATCAAACAATATACACACTGCTCATTTCAATGAACTAATAGAAATTAGTAGTACAATTATCTTAGCTATCTTGTGTATGTATACATATTTTCTTTCTGTTCCTTCTTTTCTCTTTCTCCCCATCCCAGTTGTTCTTTCCTTTTGAGCAGTTTCTCTCCCTTTCACTATATCTATTGTACCTTTTGGATCTTATTTACTCTTTCAGTTTCTTACACTAGGAAGACAATACAATGTTTACACATGTAATTCTAATTTATTTCACTTATGAGTATGGCCTCTAGTTGCATCCATTTACCTATAAAATCCTTTTTATGTTTTTTATTTTTTTATTTTAAAGATAAAAGAATGAAAACATCTTAACGAACACACATATATTTAGAAAATTACACAAAAACAACACAAGCAATACAGAATCTCAGACAAGGTGATAGGAAATTAATAATAGTTGTTGTATTACGTATTGATATCTTCACTTTGGATACTCAGATAAACCAATATAGACATGTAAGATTGATCATACACTGAAACATTAACTGTTCCTTTCAGTAGAACAATAAAAGTTAGTAGTTATTAAGGAGACACCACTATGTTAGATAGCTAATACCACTATGTTAGCTATCCTGTGTGTGTGTGTTTGTATATATATATATTCCCCTTCTTTCTTTCTCTTTTCTCAGTTTTTCTTTCCTTTTGAACAGTTTCCTTCCCTTTCGCAATGTCTATTGTACCTCCTAGATTTTATTCACTCTTTCAGGTTCTTACACTAGTGAGATAATATGGTGTTTACACATGCAGGTTACCTATAAAATCCTTGAGTTTATCTTTATAGCTGAGTCGTACTTCATTGTAGAAAAATACCACATCTGTCTTATCCATTCCTCAACTGATGGACATTTGGGTTCCAGCAATAATGGAGAAGGGTTCTTTTTCCCCCACAGCCCTGCTAGCATTTGTTTTTGGTTGATTTCTTAATGATAGCCAGTCTTTTCTGGGTGAGATGGAATCTCAGTGCTGTTTTAATTTGCATTTCTCAAATGTCCAATGTTGTTGAACATGTTTTCAGATATTTATTTTCTATATGTATTTCTTCATCTAAGAAATGTGTATTCATTTCATATGCTCATTTTTTAAATTGGGTGTTTGAGTTTTGGGGGCCTGAATTTTAAAACTTCTATATATATTCTAGATTACTGACAGGTGTTGGCATATTTCTGTCATTGCACACTTTTTATGTTGCAGACACCTTTAGTTTTTTTTTGTTTGTTTGTTTATTCACTTTGCTATGTATTCATGTCTTTTCACTCTTTGACTCTGTGGTTTCTTTGTCTCTGACTAGGAAATTCTTAAATATATTTTGAAGTGCTGGCTTCATGTTCATGAATTTTTAAGGTGATCTTTTTTATGGAAACTTCTTTAAAGTGTTCTTTTTCGTGGAAATTTCTTTTTCTTTTTCTCTTCTAATTTCTCTATCAATTTTGAAAGATAGTTTGTAGCCTATATAATCTCTGTTGGAAGTTGTTTACTTTTAGGACTCAAAGACTTCACTGTAAGCTTTCCTGACCTTTAAATTTTGTGTTGAACTCTGCTGTAGTCCCAATGTGTTACCTTTATAAGTGATTTTTGCTTTGATCTGACAACTTTTAAGATTTTTTATTTGTGTTTTACTTCGTAGGATTTTGACTATGATATTTCAAGTGAAGTTTCTTTAAATTGTATTTATTTGGCATTTTATTAGCTTGGTTTGTCCATATGTAGAGTTCCTTCCCCACACTCGAAAAGTTTTCTGCTATAACTTCTGTACATAGAATTTTTTAAATTCCATTTGTGTTGTCATCTAATTTTTCTCTACTTTCAGTTAGCCTCAGGTTTATCTTCTTATCATCATCTGATAGCTACTGGAATAATTCCTTGCTGATTTATTTTTTTTAAATTTCTGTGAGATTTTCATTTTGTGATTCCACCTTGTCCACAGTTACTGAAACCCTATGTTCACATTGTTTATTTCTGCTGTTTATAGTTTCAATAGAATTCTTTATGTCTGGGATTTTTGTCTGTCACCTCATGGAGTCTATTTCTTTGGTAAATATATCATTTACATTTTGAACAGTTTTGGTCTGCTTTTTCAGTTTTTAATTTGTATTTATTAATTTTATTTTTCTCTTTTTGAATTTTCTCTTTCTTTGAAACTACTATTAGTTGACTGAAGTTCCTTAGTTGATTAATTTGATATCATAATTTTACTTTGACTTATTGTTTCCTCTAAATTTTGATATATTTTCTTGACCAAACCTTTATTTAATTATTTTGAGTTTTATCAAACACAAAATGTCATGACAAAATGAGACTAACAATTGTTAATATACTGTATATCATTATCTTCAAAGTAGTTACTCATTGTATGAAACCTAGACAAAAAAGATTCTCTTTTATAAAGAAGAAACAGATAATACCACAAAATATTCTTTTTCAATAAACTAAGAGAAACTGAGTACAAATGAAACAGATCAGCACTAACTTTCTGATAGTAATTATTTTGGATATCCCTCCATCTCTGTTTATTGCACTTGTTCTTCCTAGCATCTTGCCTTTTCTGTTATGAATACATTATTATATTTTTGCTTTGTGAAGATGTTGATAGTAATATATCCTTTATCCATTTTCTAGCTGGTTGGCTTTCTTTTATGGAGAATTCCCAGTTGAAAATTTCCTTTCAGAATTTTTCAATTATTATTTTATTTTTTTCTGTCATAAGTGATTATTGATGAGAAGTGTAATATCGTTCTGATGTACAGTTTTTTGTATATAATTGGATTCCCCTTCTACAGTAGAATCTCTTCTTTGTTGCTGCAATTATGAAATTGTGTATTATGTACCCCACAGGGAACATGTTGGTGCTTCAACCTGGATACCTATTCTACTTATGTACACAAATAATAATTTCTAAATTCCACTGAGTGACTTTTATGAACCAGGCGATGTGTTAAATATATGTTCTCACTGAAATATACCTTAATCATTTCTGACATAGAGGATATTACCATCAACTTAAATATGAAAAAATGGAAAAAGCAAAAGTTAATAACCTGCCAAAGGTAAGAAAAGGAAGAAAGGAAAAACTTTCTGACTGCAGATCACATGCTTATGATCAAGTTTACAGTACGAAACCTCATGGTTGGAAGCTACTATTTTATCAGGGTAACTTTGCAGATCCTTGCAATTTAATTCATATTGTTCTTAATGCTGATATTTTTGTAAGTGGTGGAGGGGGAAGGAAACACTTAATAAAAAAAAAATTGACAAACCAGTGCTTCATTGGGCAAAAATTTGAAATGATGAATTTTATATTTTAAAAGATTATATTCAAACACCTAAATCTCTTTTGTCCCCATTTCTAACTATAGAAATGAGGGTCTTATGAGCAGAGTACACTCTTGTCTTGCTTCTTAAGAGAGTCCTTTATAGACTGATTAGAAAGATTATACCAGCAATACAACAGCCAAATTAAGAAAATTCCTAACATTTATTGAGACTTTTTCAAAAGGACTGTTACATGTGACTGAATTAATTTGCGGGAGATAATTTTGTTGGATGTTAAGAATCCTATAGAGTGGGGAGCCAGGAAAAAGTTTAAAAGCAATTTTAGTCATGTGTGATGCATTTTTAATAAATTGTCATCCAGCTGGAGTGACTGGCTTTCCTAAGCAAAATGTTTTCAACATAAGTCAAAATTATGACAGAGTTAATGGCACTCCTTTATAGTAACCTTCTAAATCATCCAAAATAAGCATTTACATACAGGCACTTAATTCTGAGTAATTCATGTCTGTCTGGATAGCTCAGCAACTTAACGAGGCAGGGTGTAGCAGGAGCACGATGAGTCACTGGAGAACACAAGAGGGCTGACTGAAGCACAGATCCTCAGCTTGCCAGTGCTTTGGGTAATAGTTTAAACATTTTTTAGGTGCATCATTATTGAGTTCCTTAAAGGTGTCCACAACTTAAAGGTGTCTTGGCTCTATGCAACATTTCATGTACTCATACTGCAGTTACAAATGCACCTTTAAATTCATTGTGACAACTTCTACATCTCTGAGGGCAAAACTTTTGAAAGCGTAATGTTCTGCAGTACATTAGTATTGAACTAAGATCCAGATTTGGCATACAAACTAAAATTATTTAGGAGATCATTTTCTGGTGTCTCCTTTTGTGGGTCATTTCTATCCCTTTTAAATCATCCTGTGGCATATATCCAAGCCTCCAATATTTTCGTACTGATCTGGAGCTCTGTTAAGAAAAATATTTTAATAGTTTACCAATAATAATTACTGAGTTAGTATTGTATCCTGTAGTCTGTCCAATAATATTCTTATTTAAGATACTCCATAGTAAAGGGACCCAAGGGAATGATATATGGTAAATCTCAGGTACTTCATTCATTCATGGAACATTGAGAACTTGCTATGCATATGTTAGAGAAATAAAGGTTAATAACATCTGATTCTAACCCTTGAGATGTTCCCTGAATCACAATGGAGACAGAAAGATATAAAAATAATTGTATAATACAATCATTTTCAATCACAGAAACAAGAAGGGGTGGTATTCATTACATATGGACAGGAGACTAATGTGGAGGAAATCACAGGCGGCTTTGAGGAAAAAGTGGCATCTTCATAAAACAATGTATGAAGTTAATAATAATTGGGAAGTGCAAGCAGTGAATATATTTGGAAGATGAAGCTGACTGTCCTTCGGGAAGGGAAAGCATTTTGGGCCAGGACTCCTTTGAACACGACTGAATCACATCAGGTAGATGAGCTCTCTTCCTGCCAACCCTATAGCAGCACAAAGAGCAACAGAACCAGAAACTGGTCACAGAGCCAAAAATGACAAAGAGCAGGAGGCATTTTACTTAGCTCTCTCTAAGGGAAACAACAATGTCCATAACATTAAAAAAATATGGGGATGGCTACTCCCCACTCTCAGAAGTCCAGATTTATTAAGTGCACTAAAATGATGCTGCCAAAATGAAATAATGAGAATTTTCTGGAGCCAACACGGGCAGAATATGCAGTGATGAGAAGTTGGAAAGCAGCATTATCTTTTTCCAGACTGGATTTCACTTTGTTCCACTTCAAGCAATGGCCACCTTGGTCCAACACAAAATTTAAAAAAGACCATAGCAAGTCTGTTGCCAAATGAGAAGATGGAAAATCGCAACTACAATGGAAGTAAGGAAATCCTTCAGTAAGTCTCTGGCAGAACAAGGTGCTAGGGTAGGGCAGGGAAAAGGTGAGGAGTCAAGAAGGAAAGAGTCTGGAACTAGTGGCTAAAACTTTTACACAGAGGCTTTGCTGGATGTTTGAGGACACTGTTCGAATGCATAATGGCCAATTAATCCTTATTTCAGAATTTATTCTTAGCTGGCATAATTACTTTAGTGAACTGAAGCCTCCCTCTTGGGTCTAAGACCTCACTCATTAGGCATGAAGTGGTGTTAGTGTGTGGACAGAAGGAGAGAGAGCTGGGAATTTGTTTGTGTTTGGGGTTGTGTCTGCAGGAAAACAAATGTAGAACCAAAATGGCTAATCTTCTGTGTTTGGCTATCATGACTACTATATATAGTAGCTACACAGATGACTTGTATTGTTGCTGTGGTCTAAATATCATTAAAAGTTAAAGAAATGTGTGAGGAAAAAATTTTCCCGAAAACATGGCTTGTATACCCGATTATGCTTGCCAAAGCCAAGCGTAAATTATTTTCTATCAGCAGTTACTTTGCTCAATGCATGCTTTATGTTTAGATTTCCTGGATACTTTCATTTGTTTTTAAGCCTTTCTTAGTGCTGTGTTTAAGTACTTTGTTCACTACTTAAGGTGCTAAAATAAGAATGAGAGTTGTGTTTTGTTTTCCAGGAACTTGGTATCTAATAGCGAGATAAATATAGAACAGTATAGAAATTGATGAAGAACTTGAAAAACTATAGACCCTCTGCTCTCAACATCGGTGAGGGAAATCTTACTTCTTATGTGGTCCTAGATGTGATTTTTGTGGGGGAAAGAAATATTTCATTTGTCCTTGAAGGAGGTTGAATACATATAAATGGGAAGTAAGTGGGGAAGGTCACTCAGTGAAGCACACAGTGGGTGAATAGAGGCCAAGATACAGGAAAGGTCAAAGTGAGCCTGAGACAAGGAACAGACAGGGACTGCGGAGGAGGCGTCATCCAGGGAGTAGTGGGAGCCACGGGCACTAGCTAAGGATATTAGAAAGGAGAAGAAGGATATCAACAGACTTTCAAAGACCTTGAAAAAGAGGTCAAAGAATTTGAAATTTGTTAGCAAATAAATATAAAAAATTCAATTATTTTTCATTCAATACCACATACTTTTTCTTATTTCTATATCATTGGGTAAGGTCATTTGACTTGAAATCTATCTTGTTAATAAAATTTTCAGTGTACAATATAGTATTGTTACTTATAGGCACATTTTGTATAGAAGATCTCTAGAATTTATTAATGTTTTATCTGAAACTTTATAGTTCTCACTTAGAAAATCACTATTTCATTCTCCCCCGGTTCTTGGTGATCATCCTATGTGCTGCTTTTATGAGTTTGATTACCCTGGATACCTCATATAAATGAAATCATGCAGAGCTTATCTTTTTATGACTAGCCTATTACATTTAGCATAATGTCCTTTAAATTCTTTCATGTTGTTGGAAATGAGAGAATTTCCTCCTCACTGTTTAAAGCTAAATAATACTTATTATATATCTATATGTGTATCTATCTATCTATCATCTATTTATCATCTATTTATATCTGTCTATCTATATCATCTATCAATCATCTACCTATCTTTATCTCTATGTATCTATATCTCTATATTTGTATCACATTCCCTTTACCCTTTTATCCGATCTTGGACATTTACTTTTTTCCCATTTCTTGTGTGTTGTGAAAAGTGCTGTAGTAAATGGAGCATTATTATATGTTTGCAGTTTTAATTTCAATTTGGATAAATACCCAAAACTGAGTTTGCCAGATTTTATGATGGTTCTATTTTAATCTTCTGAAAACCCTCTATACTGTTTCATATTCTCAGCAATAGCATGCCAGAGTTCTGATTTCTCCATATCCTCAGCAACATTTATCGTCTTTTGCTTTTTGTGTTGATTCTAATCATCCAAATCCAAATATCTGTGAAGTTGTATCTCATTGTGATTGTTTGATCTGCATTTCCATGATAATTAATGATTTCTTCATCCTTTTAGGCTTGTGGACCATCTGCATGTATACTCTGGAAAAAGGTCTGCTCACATTCCACTTTTAATTGGTTCTTTTTTCCTTCCTTCTCTATTTTCTTTCTTTCTTCTTTACCTCTTTCTTTCTCTCCCTTACTCCCTCTCTTCTCCCCCCATTCAGTCCCTTTCCCTTCCTTTCCTCTCATCTTTCCTCTATTGAATTGTGGGAGTTATTTATATATTTTCAAAATGAGGCCCTTATGAAAGTATATGGTTTACAAATATTTTCTTCCATTTCATCAGCTGCCTTTCACTCTATTGCTTCTCCTGTTATGCAGTTTTTTAATTTGGTGTGGTGTCACTTGTCTACCTTTTATTTTGTTATCTGTGTTCTGTTGCATATCAAACATCAAGACCAATATCATATTTTCCTACTTTTTAAAGAATACTTAACGATTCCAGACCTTACACTTAAATGTTTAATCCATTTATTGTGTTTTTTGTGGCATAACATCAAGTCAAAGTTTGTTTATTCATATGTGCACGTTTGTGTTCTGAGTGTTATTTAGTAAAGACTATTGTTTTCCCATTGGTAGACTCATTGGATATAAATTCACCATTTAAGTAAGTCTCCAACTTATAAACATTCAAGTTGTGAACTTTTACCACTGTACAGAGTAAGACTAACTCTGTTGGCTTGTGAACAAATTTAACTTATGAAAAATTTTCCCAGAACAGGACTCATGTATAGATTGGGAACTTACTGTACAGGAAGGCTTAATTTTAGTCTCTCTATTTAGTCACCTGATAGATATGTGTTTGCCTTTGTGGTAGTATTATTGCTTTGGTTACTATTGCACTCTAATGTACAGTTTTTTTAAAAAATGTAATGGGATATCTCCAATTTAGTTTTCTTTTCTCAACATTACTTTGTCCATTTGGAATCTTTTGTGGCTCCATATTTATAGGATTTGATGTTGTAATTCTAGTAGGAAAAAGTCCACTAGAATTTATGCAATTTGTAGATTTCTTTGGGTAATATGGATGCCATGGTTTGTGTCTAGATGTCCCTTCAAAGCCAAATCCAGTCATGGGGTGAGTTTCTAGAGTTTTTGAGTGATTCGTGGTCCAATGCTGGGATTATGACTGTGAGTGCTACACCTATGCTGGGGTGGGTAGCTTGCATACAATGAAAGGGAGGGAAAGAGGTTTGCTCTCTGCAATTCTCCCTTTTTGCTGTTGTTGCTTTTGCTCTTCCCACTGCCATGAACTGTTGCCCTCTGCCATGTGCCACTCTGCCTTAGAGCCAGCCAACTGTGGGCTAAAATATCCACAAACTGTGAGCTAAATAAATCTTTGCTTCCTTAATTCCAGGCATCAGGTATTTTGTCTCAGCAACAAGAGAAAAGTAACCAAGACAATGGATTCCAAGGATACTCAGTTTTCCAGTTTGAACTTGAGATATTTGGTACCTCAGGTCACCAATTTAGTTCTTTTTTAAAAATAATTAATTAAATTTATTGGTACATTTATGGTATATAAAATGAATATACATTCGTCATAGGGGATTTTTACCTGTACATGATATACCTTGGTTTGTCTTTTTTCCCTACCATTCCTCTTCCCTCCTTTCAAGTCCTCTTTTCCACCTTATTTACAAAGCTTTATTTCCATTATATCCTTCTTCCTCATTTGTTTTTTTTTTTGCTTCCTTTCTCCCTCCTCTCTAGTTCCCCTTTCCTTTTGATCAATTTCTTCCCATTTCACCATATTTCTTATACACTTCGGTTCTAATTTAGACTTTCAGTTTCTCACACTAACAAAACAATGGGATATTTAAACATGTGTGTCTGACTTATCTCACTTAAGAATATGGTCTCAAGATCCATGCATTTAGCAATAAATTTCTCAAGTTTATCCATCTTTATGGCAGAGCACTACTCCATTATGTTAAAAAAAGGTTTTTTTTTTTTTATCCATTCATTGATTGATGAACATTTGGGTTGTTTCCAAGATTTAGCTATTACGAACTGTGCCACTATAAATATGGTGTGCATATATCATTGTGGTATGGTGGGGTTTTTTTTGAAAATACCGAAAAAGGAATAACTGAGTCAAATGGGACCTTTAGTCCTAGTTTTTTGAGGAATCTCCACACTGATTTCCACAGTGATTGCACCAACTCATACTCTCACCAACAGGGGAAAGGACCCCCTTTTCCCCTCAGCTCCACTAACATTTCTTGTTGGTTCATATTTCAATAATAACTCTTCTTTTTGGAGTGAGATGCAATCTCAGTGTTGTTTTAATTTGCATCTCTTGAATGATCAGTGATGTTGGACGTTTTTTCATGTATTATTTACCATTTGTATTTCTTCAACTGAGAAGTGTGTATTCATCTCAGATGCTCATGTTTGGATTAGGTCTTTGAATTTGGGGATCTTATTTTTTTCATTTCTTTATGTGTTCTAGATATTAATCCTTTGTTTGAGGAGCAACTGAGTAAATTTTTTCCCACTCGATGGGTGGTCTTTTCACTCTGCTGGTGATTTCTGTTGCTGTGTGAAAGCTTTTTAATAAAATGAGATCACAATTTTTGATTCTTTGTAATATTTTCCATGCCATCTGGATTTTGTTCATGAAGTCTCTGCCTATCCCTATGTCTTCAACAGTTCTACCTATTTTCTCTTCCAGTAGATTCAGTGTTTCTGTTTTAATATTTAGCTCTTTGATCCATTTTGACTTCAGTTTAATGCATGGTGATAGACATAGGTCCAGTTTTAGCGTTAGTCATGTAGTCAGTTTTTCCATAATCATTTATTAAAGAGACTATCTTTCTTCCAGTGCATGTTTGGCCCCTTTGTCAAAGATAAGGTGGCTGAATATGTTTGGAGGTGTTTCTACATCTTCTAAACTGTTCCACTGATCTTCAGGTCTATTTTTTTGCCATTACTACTTCTTCTTCTTCTTCTTCTTCTTCTTCTTCTTCTTCTTCTTCTTCTTCTTCTTCTTCTTCTTCTTCTTCTTCTTCTTCTTCTTCTTCTTCTTCTTTTTTTTTTAGAAAAAAACATAGTATCACTGTAGTATAACTTAAGTCTGGGATTGTGATGTTCCCTGCATTGCATTTTTGCCCAGAGTTCCTTTTTCACTCTAGGTCTCTTCTAGATCCAAATGAATTTTAGGGTTATTTTCCCTAATTCTGTAAGGTATGCTGATGGTATTTTGATTGGGGTTGCATGAAATCTGTACAGTACTTTTGGAAGTATGGTCATTTTCACTATGTTACTTCTTCCTACTCAATAGCAAGGAACATCTTTCCATTTTCTGGTGTCCTCTTTAATCTCTTTTTCAGAGTAATGTAGTTTTCAATATATAGGTCTTTTATTTCCTTTGTTAGACTGATTTTTAAGTATTTTATTTTTTATGGTATTGTGAAAGGTGTAGTTTCCCTAATTTCTCCCTCAGTGAGTTTGTTATTTGTGTACAGGAATGCTATTCATTTTTGATAGTTGATTTGTATCCAGCTACATGACTGAATTTGGTTACTACAAGTCTTTTGGGGGAATTTTTGTGGTCTTCTATGTAACACATCATGTCATCTGAAAATAATGACAATTTAACTTCTTCCTTTCCCTTTCTTATTATTTATATTTCTCTCTCTTGTATAATCACTCTGGCTTGTGTTTCCAGACCTATACCGAATAAGAGTGGTGATAGTGGACATCCTTGTCTTGTTCCTGAATTTAGAGTGAAAGCTTTCAGTTTTTGTCTATAATACTGGCTGTTGGTTTATCATACCAATTTAATTCTATGACTTAAATCCCAAATTAAATTGGATAAGAACTCAATCATTCAATGTTTAGTTTCAATCTGGGCCATATGGGGAGACCTGATTCAATTCTCATCCAGTTTGGTTTGTGTTCAGAATTGTGGAATGATTTAAGTCTATGAATCAAGTTACCACTGTATATCTACCTTAATTCCTTTCACTAGTGTTTTGTAGTTTTCAATATGCAAGTATTTTACCTGCTTGATCTTGTTGATTTTTACGTTTTTATTCTTCTTGAACCTATTATTAATGGTCTATTGTAATTTTCATAATTTTCTTTGCAGATTATTCATTGCTTGTATATAGAAATGCAAATGATTTATGCACAGTCACAATTCTTGTTTTTTTAATCCATTTATTAGCTCTGTTTGTGTACGTGTCTCTGTGTGTAACCTTGAGCATTCTCTAATATGTAAGATCATTTTATGTGTACAGAGAGAAGATTTCATTTTTCCTCTCCAATTTGGATGCTTTTTTTATCTTTTTATTTCCTTGTTGCTCAGTGGAGCATTTCAAGTATTAAGTTTATTTACATGGAAAAAAGGACATCCTTTTCTTGTTCCCAATTTTAGAGGAATAACTGTCAATCTTTCACCATTGAGTATGATACATGTTGATTTTTCATATATGGTTTTCATTGTATTTGGGGAGTTTCTTTTTTATTCATAGTTTGTTAACTTTTTAAATCAAACGTTGTTGGATTTTGCCAAGTGCTTTGTATGAATCAATAGCAATGATCATATGTTTTCCCATTTATCATGCTAATGTGGAATATAGACAAATGTTTTGTATGTTGACCCATCCTTACATCTCATGAATTAATACCATTTGGTCATGGTGTATAGGCCTTTTTACATTCTTATGATTTTAGTTTATTGGTATTTTGTTGAGGATTTTTTTGCATCAGTGTACATAAAGAAATATTCCATAGTTTTCTTGTAATGTTGTCTGGCTTTGGTATCAGGGTAATGCCAGCCTCATAGAATGAGTTAGGAAGTCTCTCTCCTTTACAATTTCTTGAGAAAGTGTGAGAAAAATTGCTATTTGTTCTTCTTTAAATATGTTGTAGAATTCCCTGGAGTAATCATCAGATTCAGAGTTTTTGTTTTGTTTGAGTATTTTTTATTACGCATTCAATCTCCTTATTAGCTGTAAGTCTAATTTTAGAATCTCTACTTATGATGCCTTTGAGTTTCTAGGAATTTGTCTGGCTCACTTATGTGATCCAAATTTTTCATAGATTTTTTTCAGAGTATCATAATTCATCTTATTTATATATGATTAATACTAATCATATCATTTTAATTTCTGATGTTAGTAATTTGATTCTTTTTTCCATTTCTTTGTCCCTTTAACTAAAGATTTGTCAGGGTTTTTTTTTTTTTTAGTCTTTTCAATGAATCAATTGTAGTTTCATTGAACTTCTTTATTTTTCTTCTCCTTAGTCTAATAATTTCCTTCCTAATCATTATTATTTTCTTGCTTTTGCTAGCTTTGGGGTTAGTTTATTCTTTTACTGCTTATTAAATTTGTAAAGTTAGGTCATTGTGATATTTCTTATTTTGTAATGTAAGCATTCACAGCGATAAATTTTCCACCCAAACTGCTTTTACTATATTTTATAAGTTTTGATACGTTGTATTTTTCATTTTCATTCCTTTCTAAATCTTTTATAATATTCCTTAGCATTTTTTGTTTCAGTAATTAAGAATATCTTGTTTAATTTCTACATATTGGTGAGTTTTCCAGTTCCATCCATTTTTGACTGCAAACTTCCTATCATTGTAATGAAAGAAAATACTTTTACTAGGCATGTTCAAACAGTGTCTCACAGTTTAGACACACTTGCTGTTATTTCTATTCTTTTAACCTATTGAGATTTACTTTGTGGAGTGACATTTATTCTAACCTGGAAGATGTTCTCATGTGCACTTAAGAATATGTGTGGTACTCTTATTGAGTAAAATTCTCCATATGTGTCTACTAGACCTTGTTTGTTTGTTGCATTAATTTCTGTATTTAAAAAATTATCTTCTGTCTCTTATTTTATTCATTATTGAGAGTAGGGTATTGAAATTTTAAACTATTACTGAAGAAATATCCATTTCTCCATTTGTGTCAATTTTTGGTTTTTATATCTTGATGGTTTCCTGTTAGAATAGTAATATTTTACAATTGTTCTATCTTGGTATATTGAAGCTTTTATTAATATAGAATATGTATCTTTGTCTCTTTCTTGAAAAATATTCTTTGATGTAAACCTCTTTTTTCTGATATTAATCAAATCCATGCTATCTTTTGGTCACTATTTGCATGGAATGTCTTTTTTTCTTCTTTTCCTTTCAATATATTTGTGTCTTCCACTCTAAAATGAGAAAGCATCCAGGTGGATCAGATATTTTTATGGACTATGTTTATAACCATATTTTGCTTGGCTATTACAATTATTTACATTTAGTGATTACTGATAAAGAAGGAGTAGTTATGCCATTTTTCCAATTGATTTTATATAAGTCTTACAGATATTTGGTCTTACATTTCTTGAATTATTGTCTTTTTTGTAAAAGACAAAAGATTTATATGATCTGAGAAGAAACCAGAGTATGTATCATCTTTTTTGTGTTTAGCTAAGTTTTGAATAGTGAAATGCTTAAATTCTTTTAATTTGCTTTTCCATATATTTTATAACTCTTTTCTTTGCAGTTATCATGGGGTTACATTTAATGTTCTAAAATTTGGCACTTTAATTTGAATTGACAGCAGTTTAATTCTACTGGCATTGTAGAATTTTGCTCTTCACAGCATGGTCCCTACCACTTTTGACTGTTTATATCATAAAATTATGTCTTTATATACTTGTCTTAGTTACTTTTCTGTTATTGCTGAGGCAAAATACCTGATGCCCAAAATTTAAAAAGGAAAGGTGTATGTAGCTTACAGTTTGTGAAGGTTTCGGTCCATACTTGGCTGGCTCCAAGGCAGAGTGGCATGTGGCAGAGGGCAAAAGTTCATGGTAGTGGAAGATAGCAAAGGTAACAAGAACAAAATGGAGGAGCAGTGGCTAGAGCAAGCCTCTTTCCCTTACATATGCAACAAGTCTGCCTCAGGGCAGGTGTAGCACTCACACCAAATCAATCAAAACTCTAAAAGCCCACCCCATGACTGCATGAGGATTTGAGGGGACATGCAAACACCATCCATAACAACACTATGTATCTTAAAGCAAAAATTTTATTTTTTAAAAGAAATGAATTAGCCTTTTGAATTACATAGAAAACAAAAATGTAGTGCTATAAACTTTTTTTGCCATAATACTAGCTTTTGCAACCACTTGTATATTTCCCTAACTGGAGCCTCATTTCTTCCTGTAGACTTCAGTTATTATTTTGTAGTGTCTCTTCATTTTACAGTGTTTTCATTCCTTGAAAAGTTCTTACAAGGTAGATCTTGTGTTAGGAACTGTCTCAGCATTGTTTATTTAGGAATATCATAATTTCTTCTATTTTTATGGACAACTTTATGACATACAGGAATCTTGATTTACTTTTCTTTCTTAGCACCTTGAATATATTGGGTTCCTGTCTTCCATCATTTACATTTTTTGATGCACAATCTGTCTTTACATTTTTGTAGTGAATTTTTTAATTACTTGTTGTATTCTTCAGCTTTAGTATTTTTTTAGATTTTCCCTTCTTATTGATATTTATGTTTCATTCCTGTAAAATATTCTTGACTGTCTCTATATTTTTCTTTAGTTCTTTAAACATCTGAAAGGCTATTATTTTAGTTTTCATCTATTTTATTTGTGATCAGGATTTTCTCAGGGACAGTCTATATTGATTTGACTTTTTCCTTTGAGTGGACCAGGCTTTCATATTTTTGGAACTTGGTAGTTTTGTTGTTGTAGTTGAAAAGAGAACATCTGAATCTAATTGTATGGTAGCAGTGGAAGGCAGATTCTACCCCTTCACCAGGGTTTTATGTTTTCTTTATTGTTGTTGTCACTATTATTACTGATATTATTGTAACCTGTCCCTGTGCCATGGATCAGTCTGAACTAGTAACTTAAGGTCTGTTTAAGTCTTTTCTAAGCCTTTCCCTGGGCATGAAGGCTCACTTACTAATTTTCTTTGTAGGTAGAGTTATTTTGAGTTTTAATACTTAATGAGTAACCCTCAAAAGTAAAAAAGTGACAACACTGAATTGGAGAGAAAGGTGACATCCCTTTCACCTCATTGGACATCATTCCTATTGGAAAGAGAAGGACTTGAAACAAGTGGGGGAGGTGCAACAACAATACACATTTGTGTTTAGTACCTCTGCTATGAGAAGCAGCAGAGTTTGGATTGCCAGTTTATAGATCAAAGTTTTTCCTTGTCCCTCCTGTTTCCTGTATGCTGTTTTCAAGCTATGCCAGTACCCCATGATATAGCTGCTGTCATGGGGCTGGCAGTGAGGAGTGGTTTGCTATTACTGCATGAAGAGAAGACATTTATTGAAATCAATTTCAACTTACTGCCCAAGTCTTTCTCTGGAAGCTGTAAACCTTAAGTACACTCCAGAATTTAAAATAGTTACATCAGACATCATCTCCCTGTGCAGCTGATATATGGGTGGGAAGACAGATCTTGGTGCTTCCTATGGCAATATCATCCCAGAATTCTCTTCCTCAGTCTTTGTTTTTATCTGTTCTTCAATTTTGAATGGTAATATTTCTGTGTATCATATCCTCAGAAAACAATTTTTTTTGTTTGAGTATTTTGCATACATCATCTTACTTCTTTCTGACCTATAAGTTTTCAGCTGAGAAATCTGCTAACAGTCTAATAGAAGCTTCTTTGTATATTACTCTGCTCTTGCTGCTATCAATATTCTCTTTATTTTTGACTTTTGACAGTTTGGTTACAATGTGTCTCTGAATCCCTAAGGACATCTCAGATGGGGTCTTTTCGTCTTCTTGTATCTGGGTATCTATTTTCTTCCCTATTTTGGGGTAGTTTCAAGCCATTAATTTTAAAATAATCTTTTATTTATTTTTGAACACTCACAATGCGTATAGTGGCCTGCTTCTTGCCAAGCTTACTGCAGTGCTGTCCCTAGCTGGTCTAAACATTTTAGCTCTTCACACCCTACAGTCTAATTCAAATTAGTAAATAAAATGTAGACTGTGGATGCAGACCTCTCATTGCACTGGTATAATATTTTTGCACTGCAGAGGCTACCTACCACGCTCAGCTCTGGCTGACACATTAAACTGTGATTGGTGTGGCCCTGTGCCCAGAGCAATCTGGTTTTATTCACTAACAGCAACTCACAGTTTTATTTGTACCATTAGAGAAAAATGTATGGAACTTCCTCAAAAGTACAATGGCACAGCATAGGAAGGGACGGAAGCATTTTTTCCATAGTGACCAGCTAGGATTGAATGATTCTTGGTCAGTTTCACTGGGATGGGCTGTGGGATGGGTTCATAAATTCAAGAGTCCAAACTATGTTGCTCACTGATTTGGTACACTTACATTCCTTCAAATGCTATAATTTTCTATTAGTTTGTGTCTTACACCTGTGACATAGGAGTGTTAAGCCTGTTTTTCTGACTACAATCACCTATCTTGGGGAATTTCTTTGTTATTTATTCTCAGGAGAAGTAAGATTGCACTTTTTCTAACTCATCTTAACAAACTGCAGTTGTGATTCCACTACATTCCCCTACTTGCTGTGTGGCTGCGTCTATTAACTCTGGGACTATATCTGTCTCCTTTACATTTAGCATGAGTATTTTCCTACTTAATTTTCAGAGCCCCTTGAGGTACGGTGTTACTTGCAGGACATATAAGCTGACAGGAGAGTGAATATCAATCAATCAAATATTTATTGAGTGCTTACTATGTGTAAGGTACTGTGCTAAGCTGGGTTTAAGCAGAGTATTAAGAGGAGTTGGAGAAAAAGGGTTTATTTTATTTTATTTTTTTAGCTCTTAGTGGCTTAATGTCAGATAGAGGAGGAAAGCTATGTAGAATAATACTTTTCCAGACTAGAAAATTGTGGATTAGTTGTATTCATCTCCTTGGGTTTTTTTATTGTTTCCTTTTCTTGTTATGTCTTCCTTTACATCTTTTCCTATTTAACAGGATCTTTGTATTCTCCCAAACTATACTACTCAGGTCCAACATGACTTCCTTCAGCTGCACTTGGGCTTTCTAGCCCAATACTTACACTTACTAAATGTATAATGGTTGAATGCTGTCCCACTGGGTAACAATCTATTCTTTAGTCTCATCTATAAACTAATGCTGAAAAATCATCTAATATATTTGTTTACCAGGGTCATTTATATTTTGACAGGTATCTTATACATGAAATATTTACTTAAAGAAACTCCCCCAGCCTTTTTCAGTGGCCTTCAAAGTATTCTGTGGATTAGAGAGGGAGATCTGTTTTTTAGGTGAGCATGAATTTCTGGAATGCTTCAAATCACACTTAACAACCATCTATTTTCTTCTAAGGTAGAATTAACCCTATTCACTACTCATTCACTGTTTTCCTCGCATGGGTTCAATTTAAAAGAAACTTTCAATTTTTTAAATTATCTAATTTCCCTTTCATGCTTTTATTTAACAGTTTGCTGAAAAGGAAAAGTAAAAAGATTGCATTTTAGACTCCAAGAATCCAGAGTTGTTTTGATCACATATTCATGTGTTTGGGATTGATCCTCTTATGCTCAGGTGATTGGTTCTTTAGATTTCCAATAAATTTCATCTGTATTTTCTAAATCAAAAGCATTTGCATATCAAGGCCGTGCTGAAATATTGATGGGATTCTAGATAGAACTCACAGCTATTGTACTCTGTTAAAGATTGATTATAATTTTAGAAAAAGAAAAGAAATGAAGGCTGGGTACATGAACAATGAGATTGAAGGGCCATATAGAAGCATAGCAGTCAGAGAACTTCTGGACATCACCAGGCCTTCAGAGAGGGAACCCTGCTGAAATGTACGCACAGGTCTCCATACCACACACATGCATGAGACTACCTGTGTGAGTAGCTGGAGTCCTGCAAGAAGTAAGGATAGAGGAGTGAGCCAGGAGTTGTGGAGCAAGCCTATAACAGTATAAGAACTACATGTTTGGTTGCCAATGTACGTAGACAGTTTGTCAAAAAGAAGAGTAAACTTTTAAAACTGTAGTTTCTCAGCTTCCGTACTGTTGACATTTTCAGCTGAATAGTTGTTTGTTGTAAGTAGCTATCTTGTGCACTGTAGGATGTTGAAAAGTATCCTGAGCCTCTGCTCACTAAATGCTAATAGCATTCCCTTTAGTTATGATACCCCAAATATTACTAGACACTACTAAATATCTCCAGGGAGACAATCACTCCTAACTGGGAACCACTGCTTTAATCCAACTGGATTCATTATTCTCTTTCCCTTTTCCTTTTCTCAAGATCTCTGCTTTTCTTGTTTATTTGTTTGTTTCATTTTAAAAATAAAAGAATGAGAACATTTTAGCAAACAGACATCCATTTACAAAATAGCACAAGAGAAATACAAGCAATACGGAATTACAGACAAAGCGACAGGAAATTAACATTGGTTGCTATATTACATATTGATAACTTCAAAATGCTTACTCAGGAAAGCAAATATAGACATGAAAGATTGATCAAATCATCAGTCATTAACTGTTCCTTTCAATAAAGTGATATAAGTCAGTAGTACAACTATGTTAACTATCCTCTATATACATATACACATAGTTTCCCCCTTCTTTCTTTTCTCTTTTCTTCTTTCTTTTCTCTTTCCTCATCCCAGTTGCTCTTTACTTTTGAGCAGTATCCTTTCATTTCACAATGTCTATCACACCTCCTAATTTTTATTCATTCTTGCAGGTTCTTGCACTAGTGGACAATACATTGCTTATACATGAAGGTCTGATTTATTTCACTTATGAATGTGGTTTCTAGCTGTGACCATTTACCTATAAAAGCCTTGAGTTTATCTTCCTTTATAGCTGAGTAATATTCCATTATGTAAAAATACATTTCTTTTATCCAATCCTCAGTGGATGGACATTTGGGTTGCTTCCACGATTTAGCTATTACAAATTGTGCTTTTAAAAACATGGGTGCACATATATCGCTGTGATATGATGTTTTCAGATCTTCTGGGAAAATACCCAGAAGGGGAATAGCTGGGTTGAATGGGACCTCTAGACCTAGTTTTCTGAGGAATCTCCAAACTGATTTCCACAGTGGTTTCACCAGTCTGCATTCCCACCAGCAGTGGGGAAGGGTTCCTATTTCTCCAAAACCTCGCCAGCAGTTGTTATTCATTGATTTCTTAATGCTAGCCCTTCTTACTGGGGTAAGATGAAATCTCAGCATTGTTTAAGATCTCTGCTTTTGAAGGGAGAAAAAAACAAAACAAACGACAAAAGAAACAGATATCAGATATTTATTTAAAACAATACCAATAACATTTCTGACACTATGATCATTCTAGCTACCCCATTCACAATGTCAGTTGTAACCTGGAACAGCAGTCTCCTGAACTGGGGCAATGACAGAAACTTTTGGATGAAAAACATGAGACCAGACACAGTCATCTTGTTCTGTATATTTTACACCTGTAGGTGTGGCAGTGAGAATTCAGGTTCTGTGATAGCACAGCATTTCCCAACACTAGAAAAATATCCATTTTGTTTATCACGCTACATGGAAAATGGCAAGAAATCATTTTCTAAAACTATAGGGAGAATACAAGGGTTTTATACATAATCTTCAGTTGACCAGTTAGTATCTTATATATCATTATTCATTCCATAAATAGTCTATTTATTTAAGGAAGTTGTAACTGTCTCAATAATAATTGGTGCCCCATGATATTTTGCAAATTGTGAGAGTAAATCCTGCTATTGGAAATACCTAGTTCATTGAATGATATTTGTTTCAGCATAAATTACCTCCTGATAAAAATCCACAATCCAAAATCTTTCCAATAGTTCCAAGTACATCTGTTTGTAATTATCTTATTATATATTGGCTATTTCTTCTGATGTTTCACAGCTCTGTATATTCTCGGAATATGGTAAAAACCAGAAGATTTCTATTTGGTTTGAATATTTCTCCTCTTTAACTGGTTCCATTCCTGGATTCTATATAAGCCTTTCAGTCAAAGCTTTGGAGTCAAATATGTAGTTAAAATTTGAATCCAAAATGGGTTCTGGAAATCTGCAAATCCAGGGCAGCAGGACATTTTCTTTTGGATGCTAGATGTTACAACTACTTTACTGCCCTTTTCCTTAGTAACTACAGATCCTGAAATTATAAAAAAAATTGTGAAACTACACATCTGTGATGCAAGAAATTTTTGTTACTGTTATTTTTGTTTAAAATCTGAGGTTTTGTTACATACAGTAAAAATCAATTAATAATCTAATTTCTTTTTATTCTTCCTCCTCCTCTCCCTCATCCTCTTCATCCTCCTCCTCCTTCTTTATTTTAGGTGGTACTGGGGAGAGAACCCAGGGCCTTCACAGTATCTACATCCTCATACCGTTTGAATTTTATTTCTGGGCAGGATCTCATGAAATCACCAAGTTGCCCAGGTTGGGCTCAAACTTGTGATCCTCTTGGCTCAGCCTCCAATAACACTGGGATTTTATGTGTGCACACCATGCCTGGCTATTTCTTGGCTCCTTGATCTTATCTTCTCTGCACAAATTCATTACCTCCACTTTCAATAATGTTTCCTTTTAAAGTCATCCTTATCACCATAATTGTGTTTGGAATAACAGATATCTATTACACAACTGCTGTGTGTAGGAAGCTACACTCAATCATTCTCTTGACTTTATTTGCACTTGACTTTATTTATTTATCTATTTATTTATTTAGCAATAGTGCCTCACTATGTAGTCCAGGATAGCTTCCAACTTGAGATCTTCCTGTCTCAACCTCCCAAGAAAACTTAGAAAGCTATGCATGAGATTATATGGTTCTCATATTATCACCCTTCAAGAGTGCAGAATAGTGAGGATTGGGATTATTGGCTGACATGCTCATTGTTGAAGTTCTTGCATGAACTATGAGACTCAGAGGGATAACATGCAGCTATTGTTGGATTGTGTTCTGGTGTGAGTACATTTATCAGAGCATGCAGCACAGTACAAAGGCTGTCAGGGCATGTCAATAACCACTGTGGTTTCCATCCGAATATCTAGTGAGGGAGTCACTCCCTCATCCCACTGCAAGCAAAGTGCAAGCATAAGAGAAGCACATTCACTATTTTCTCTTTGCATCATTGTTTCCTTCATTTTCATTTTCTGTACTGATGTTCACACTTTTCTTTCTAATAAAATTCTAATAGACAAGAACTGTGATGGTAGATAGATACATATAGAGATAGATAAAATGATTTGTTAATGATTCTACTTGATGCAATGATCCTGTCATATTACTGTTATATTTACCATTGCTGGTCAATGCCCATCACCTTCTATTCCTGATTTCTCTAAATATTTTGAAAATTGAATTTATTCAACAACCATTTGGCCCATGGACATAGAAATTTTTAATCTTGACTTTGTCCATTGCCTTTTGTGAAATCCCTCGAGGAAACATGCAGCAAACTTCTTCTGGAGGCACTGTTAACCTTGTCAGGGTGCAGAGAGAGGGAGGAGAGGTCTTAATTTTGCATTCATGAACCAAAAACCATGAATTACATAGTGAGAATTCCTGTATTTTCTTTTGTGATTATGATGAAAAGCAGCTTAAATTCTGTGTCTCTTTTTTCCCTTCCTGCCTTTTCTATAAGAAATTATATACACACACACATATAAATACATATATATAATATAATATATATGGCAAGTTATTTAGTCTATTTATGTCTCAGTTTCTGTATGTATAAAAAAGAAAAAAAATAACAATGATAGTGTCATTGTGAAATAGATGCAAAAACTTTGGCTAAGTTAATATATATAAGTGCAAAATAAGTATGCACTATTATTATCTGTAGTACCCTTCAGTGTGAAGTACTAGCCAAATAAATACCTCTAATGATCATAATTTTTTAAACCTTTGAATAGAGGCCACTGACAGTTGAATTACAGTTAGCTATGTTTCTTTAGAAAAAGTGCCACAATAAAAGCCTTTTTAAAGGGCTTTAAAATAAAAGCTGCTTTTGCTTGTAATGTCTAGTATTACAGAAATGTTGAGAATATTGACGAACGCTTTTGCTTAGTGAGCTCTAATTTCAGGAAATGCAATAAGAGAAAACATAGCTCATTACTAATGTACAAAGCAATTTAAAAAATAAAATATAAGAAAATTATATTATGATTTAAGTACAGAAAAATCTGTATTTGTGTTGGGTTGTATCATATATAGTAATTTATAGAGATACTTATAGAAAACCTACTTATTACCATAAATTACTTAATTATAATCAGTGGAAGCTTTGTCAAAATACACTAAAATGTGAGGAAGAAACATTATGCAGAACCTGTAGATAAGTACTTGCAGAAAAAATTTCCTTGAGTAAAAATATTTTGTGAATATTTGAGTTATCTTCTGCATCACTTTATTTCATCTTAAGTTTTAAAGAATGGAAAAGCTATGTCTCATAAGATGTAAAGTGCAAGTAGAAGAAAATGTCAGTAACAGACACATCATAAGGTATAGCACAGTTAGTAAGAGTGGACTGAAAATTCGTCGCTGAGCTTCCTACTGGTGAAAGTGAAAGGAAAATATATGAACTGCAAGCTTTTTTCCAGCCATATAATAAATAGATCGCTAAGTTTAAGGGAAAAAAAAGGAGTTTTTTAGCACTGTGGTCTACGAAAGATTTCTCCAGTGGATTCTCAGAACAGAAGTGCTGAATGAGGAGGTGGACGTTGTTTCTGGTTCCCTAGCAACCATAAATACAACAGTAAATATCGTAAGATTCTTTCTTAGGTCCCTTAGAGAGGTCAAGGGCTGAACATTGATTCGCTTCAGTAGAAATAACTCTGAGAGCGTATAGAGTAAGGAGGTTGAAGTTACATATGATACTCTGACTAGATGACCTGAGCATTGCTTCTTATAGCTGAATTTTAGGCAATCTCTGTGAAGAGGTGAAAAATATAGTGAAATAGGAGGAGTAATGTCTGTCTTGGTCTGCTGAGTGGTGATGTGATCACAGGCACACCCACTCCAGTCCCACATATGTTCCCCAGAAGGAAATTCCTGAACTTGTATTCAGATACAAATGACCTATTAGACTAGTGCTCTCTGGAAAGCCAGGAGTTTGGGAGCAGGGCAGGACAAAGGCAGAAGCCAAATAAAGATGCAATTTTGGGAGAAATTCATGCCTTAGCCTAGTCCCAAGAAGTTAAACCTCACTTAAGAGTTTGTTTGAAGGTAAAGACCCTGAAATGCTATATAGCCACTATTTTAATCAATCCTTGGAAGAAGCATGTACAATAGATATCACGAAATGCTCATAAATACATGAGAAAACTGAAGTTTAGTGAAATAATTTGCACTATAATAAACTGATTGGCACCTATACACCCAATAGTTGTTGGCTGTTCTAGGTTGAGTAGGGGTTCAGTACTGGAGAAAACTGAATCATCAAGGTTTTCAGGTCCTATGTAAAACATAAGAGCTCTGGGACTCGTAGGAGGTTCTCTAAAGGACCAGAGGCAAAGTGTTAGCCATTAAGTGAAACTGAATCCTTTGAGCAAAGTACCAGTAGGGCCTTCCCCAGTTTTCTGTCTCAAGACTTCTTCTATAGGATAATATGGAAGGATCTGATGAGCTTGCAGGTATTGCTAGTATGTGATCATAAGTGTATAGTTCTAAGATTACTTTTTAAACTCTTAGGCATCTTGTTTAAATTACTGTGTGGCTATGTGGCTTTAAAAATAGAAAGAGAAGAATTATGGTCCTACAGTAAAACAAAGGTGAAACACTAAACTGGCTAGATTGCTGGTTACTGTTGCAAGGCATCCAAGAGGCTCTGTCTTGGTAGATCCAGACAGGGAAGGGAAAGCACAAGGTAGGGGAAAGCAAAGGCTTGAGCCTTTGCTAGGCAGTGGCACAATACAAAGTAGGCTGAAAACAAATTATGATGGATGAAAGGTGCTTTGTACTTGCAGCCACTGTGACTCATGTTCAGACCCACTTTTTC
>NW_004955435.1:21732688-21740988 GCF_000276665.1 Chinchilla lanigera | reverse complement strand
AAAAAAAAAAAAGTGGACCCATTTTCTGTAATAATTAGAGGCTGTTGGACCACATCACCACTCTTTTCTATCAATACAAATCAAATCTGCCTGGCAGTGCTGTAGACTTTGATAGTCTTTGACTCCCATCTTCTACTGAGCATTCTCTTCATTTTCATTCCATGCAGCTCAAGAGCATAGGAGGGGGTGAGGAAGCTTATTTGCATTTGGTCCATGTTCCTTCATCCTGGGTCTCTGAAACAATGGCATATTTGTTTATTGTTTGTCTTTAATATTTAAACTAGAAGTTTAATCTTTAAACACATAGATTATGACTGTGGTCAAATCACTTCATTAAACTTCAGTTTTCTTATGTGTTCAGGAGCATTTCATGGTATCTATTGCATATGCTTCTTCTGAGGATTGATGAAAATAGTGGCTATACAGCATTTTGAAAAAGCTTGGCTAATATTATGTGAGTCAATATTTTAATTTCAGGTGGTGTAGTATTTTGAGACCAAGGTAAATTTAGGAAGCATCATCTCCCACAGATGTTATCTGCAGTAATAGAGAAAAGCAAAAGGATACATCCATATGGAAACTGGCAGATTAGTTTTCTTAATCTAAGCCTCTACTAAGATGTCTCTACTGTGTAGAGTCTAAGATTTTCTTTGGTTAATATTTTGTAATTTTATCTCCTCTAAAATAAGTCATTAAGATAGAACCACAAAGTAAATAAATAGCCTACATAACACATTATGGAAAGCAAAGTCAGCGTATTAGTTGTTATACTAGATGAAAGCAGATAGAATCCCTTTATTAAAAAACAAAGATAATCTCTTTAGATTAAGAAACAAATCTATTTGCAATTTATCTTTAAGAAATCCTTAGAATAAAGTTTGTGTCAGTCAGTATTTACTAGAGAAACAGATATAACACAAGATATACAAATGTATAAGAAATGACAAGATTGGCTTATGACTGTCAGCCAGACTTGGATGGGGAAGCGCTCAGAGGGCATCTTCACGTTGGAGACGGCAGGATTCAGTTCAAGGTCTGGAGTTCACTGCAGTGTTCCTGCAAGTCTGTATCAGGTGGCTGATGGGTCTGCAAGGGAAGGTTGATGAGTCTATACCTGAAGGCTGAAGCATCCAAGGCGGAAGCCAAAGAGTCTGCACTAGAAGCCAGGAGAGGATGTCCAAGCTGAAGGTGAAGAATAGAGCTCCAGCTGTCCTTCCTCATCTCCCTTTTATATCATGTAGGTGATGATCCACCCTAGCGTGGCTCCTTTGCACCCGAGGGTATAGAATTGCTGAGTAAATTGTTGAGCCAAATTTAATCAACCACTATAGAAGCAAAATGCAAAGGCTGCATGTCAAAATTTCTGAGACATAACTACTTTAGTACTTATAGGAAAATATGTACCTTTAAAATATTTTATTTTATTTTATTTATTTTTTTTTGGTTTTTCGCTGGTACCGGGAACCGAACTCACGACCTTGCGCTTACCAGGCAGGCATTTTTGCCGCTGAGCTAAATCCCCAGCCCCTCTTTAAAATATTTTAATACAAGAGCAGTTTGAAACAAATGAGCTAAGCATTCAACCTAAAAATTTGGAAAGAAACCAGAGAGCAAAGAAGGAAGAAGAAAGAAAAAAATGTGCAGCAGCTAGAAGTGAATTAGGAAAGGAATGCAACTGAGATATATAAAGTTAGAAAAATTGTAGAAGCTGGAGAAATAGACAAAGAATCAGAAAGAATAGCGAGGAATCAGAGAGAAGACTAATTAGAGACCAAAGAAATCAGTTGGTAAAGTCTATGGAGGGTTTTTGCTTGTGTCTGTTGAAGCCCTTGTCATGAGGATTGAATTTATATAAATATATATGACTGGACTGGACACATAATAAACATAATACATGCTATTTGCATACCAAGAATAATAAAGACTAGATGTGAGAAAAGTATTCTATTAGAATAACTGCATTATAACAAAAATTAGACAATATCTAGAAATAAATTTATTAGAAAATGTTTCTAAATAAAACAAAATATTTTATTTAAATTACAATTTAAACCAAATATTAATAAATATTTTCTCTGTAAAGGTCCAGATAATATTTTGGGCTTTGTAGTTTATATGATTTCAGTCACAATTACTTATTCTTCATTGCCACAACTTTACAGGGGAAGGGTGAAAATAGCCATAGATAATATACTTTTTTTAATCAATGAACTTTTTTTATTTTAAAAATAAAAGGAGGAAAATATTAACAGACAGACAACATTTTACAAAATAGCAAAGGAACAGTACAGACAGTACGGAGTTACAGAGTGGTAGGGAATTAACAATGCTTGTTGTATTACATATTGATATCTTCAAAGTGGTTTCTCATGAAAGCAGATATAGACATACAAAGCTGATCAACCAAGGACTCACTGACAGTTTCTTTCAGCAAAGAAATACAAGACAGTAGAATAGCCATGTTAACTATCCTGCATATACATACATACAAACTTTCTCCTTCTTTCCCTTCTCTTTTCCCATATCCCAGTTTCCCTTTACCTTTGAGTGCTTTCCTATCAATTCACAATGCATAGACAATATACTAATGAATGAGCATTGCTACATATAGCTCATAGGTTATACTTTCTTTATCTTTGGTTTGAGATGAATGGTATAATGTATCATATCCTTGAAAGAAAAGAAATTAACAACATACAAATGCATTTTTCTAAAATAGGAAATAAAACCAGAAATGCACTGGAAATGTAATTACATAGTAATAGCTTTAAAAAGATTAGTGCAATTGAAGACAAAGTGCAAAAATAGTCTCTTTCTCCATTCTAAGCCCCCTTTATCTCTGAGTATTTATCTAGAAGAAAAATAAGGATTAATCTTTATCTATTCATTCTTAAATTAAAATTTTCAAAGTTAATTCAAAACTCTTGAAAGAAAATTGTGTAAGTCATATGCAATAGTTTTAAACCAAATGGGAACCCTACAAGCCATAAAATAAAAAGTATTTTTATCATGTAAAATATAAGGACATTTCCATAGTAACAGATCATATAAATAAGAGCCAATAGGTAAGATCTAACCAATAGAGTGAGAATAAGTTACTATCTGCATATGAGAGAGAAACACTATTTAAGGATCCAAAAAAGTTTTCATATTATTAGTAAGAAGAAAAACCTCCAATAGAGAAATGGGCAAAGCAATTCAGAGAAATGAAAATTTGAAAGGCTAATAAAATATAAATGTATATTTAGCTTCAGTAGTAGGAGGAATAGCTCCCCTATCATACTGGCCACACAAGGATGCTCATTCTAGCACATTTTGCAAAGGGAAAAACAAAAACAGGGTGTCTTTGTCCATTTGTTTCTATAACAATATATCTAATACTTAAACCTGGGTAGTTTATAAAGAAAAGAGGTTCATTAAACTCAGTTTTGGATGATAAGACTCCAGTATCAAGAGGTCTTACATGGTGAGGCCTTCTTGAAAATGGTGATGCAATAGTAGA
The DNA here is from genome assembly GCF_000276665.1 of Chinchilla lanigera. Lineage (NCBI taxonomy): Eukaryota > Metazoa > Chordata > Mammalia > Rodentia > Chinchillidae > Chinchilla > Chinchilla lanigera. The sequence goes on along the minus strand of NW_004955435.1, from coordinate 21,737,486 downwards.
AGCCCATGCAGAAGAATTTACATGGCAAGAGAGGAAGGAAGAGAGATCTGGGGACCAGGCATACATTGCTACAAAAACTACTACACTCCTCCTTTCTGAAGGCAGTGCCTCAGTGACCTGATCACTTTCGAACAGTCAGTTCTCAGGATCACCATATTCAAGCCCAAACTCCTAACACACGAACCCTTGGGGGACACACTCAACCATATCCAAACCAGCACAGAGCAAATACTTGTCAGTTGCAGAATGCTTGAATACATTATGCTATATTTAGGCCATAAATATTATGTAGTTATTATGAAATTAAAAAGAATAAGTCATAGTTTTCAATTTTATTGAAAAGATTTCTAAATTTAAGGAGAAAAGCAAGATGTACGGGAATGCTTTAATATGATCTTTGTATAAATAATGAGCTTCCCTAAATATTATTTGCATAAGTGTAGATATTTCTATGTAAATTATGTCAGTACAAAAAGCTATAGAATATTGAACAGTTGGAAGGATAGGAATACAGAAATTTGGAAGTAACCAAGGTGCAAGCACACACACAGTACATAAGGAAAAAATATTTATAATGAAAACAAATCTGACTTATGTAAAATTTTATTTATATATCAAGGAGTGCATTACAATGTTTAACAACTGTTATGGCACAGATACAGACCAATCAGAGCAAATGCCAACTGGTACAATGAATGGGTATACGCTCACTGAGTATCAACTCTGTTATTTCCCCACATATTGTGTCTTTATTTCTGTAGGATAGATTTCTTGGAGCAGAACTGCTGGGTCATGGGATATATGTAATTCTAATTTTCAAAGAAATTGACACACTTTCTTCTGAAAAGACTGTAGCCATTCACAGTTTTTTTCCAGTGATGTATGAGTATGCATTTCCCCCCATATCCCAGAGGCAGCGGACAGCAATATCAATCACTGAGCCAGAAAATGTTCTAAGATAGGCAGGTATTCTGTCTCCCAGCTGGAAGCCTCAGCTGTTGAAAAGAGTGAAAGGAGCGTGTGGCTTAAAGGAAGGTCTCTGACATGCTAATCTTAAACTCTGACTGCTATGTGCTGGAGGTAGAATGCGGGCCAGCTGCTCCTGCCTGCCCCCATTGGAATTCCCACCAGCTCCACTTTAGGTCTTACCCCCTCTTCCTGGGCTGAGGTGATAATTTTATTGCTGTGGATATTCCTATCTTGGAGTTATGTGGTGCCATTTAAAGATTTTATCATTAAATCCAGGATTTCTTGGTACCCTCAGCAAACGGATACCATAATAACTTCCTACTATTTTTAATAAACAAAAGTTCAGATCAGAAAATTCCAGTGGCAAGGGGATTGCTGAGGGTAATGCAGACTCATGGTCTTTGATGAACTTGTGTGGAAAGGGTAAAGAAGTTTAACCTTATAGAATTTAAACACTTATAATTCTTTGGTTTGGGTATTTGGCCCACTGAGCATAAATGATGCTTAAAGTATGAGGGACACAGACGAGAAAAGTACAATTGAGCTTCCAGCATGGTTGATGAAATAGATGATACATTTATGAAGATAAAAATATCAAATTAAGAAATAAAAAGAATTTAAATTCAGTTGTGAACATTGACATTCACTTAAAAGCCACATTTATTGGGAGTCCTCTCTATTTAGGGTTCTGGGGCTATAGAGATAAATGATACAATCCTAACTCTGGAGATGCTAAATCTAGAGCTATGAATGGATAATTGGAGTATGTTTTGCATGCTTTTGTTAAATTGAATATTTTAGGATATTATATGATAGAAGAAAAAGATATTCTATTTAGTAAAGGACCCTTGTACCCTTTCCAGCAATGGTGGTGCTAAGTTTATGTTAGGAACAGTATGAGTCCATTGAGATGTGAAGAAGGACATTCTGGGTGAAGGAAAATGTGAGGAGGCAGAGCAAGTGGTCAAGTATAGCTGGAACGTGAGGTCAACAAGGGAAGTAGCAGCAAGAAACAGAATCAAAATTAGGATAATGGAAGCCTTCTAAGCCAGGCTGAGGAATTTGAGTTTCAGTGTGAGTTGAGGTCACCAAACATTAATAAATCATGCACAAAATCAGGAAAATGATGCACAAATTTGTGTTCAAAATACAGCATTGTCTCTGTAGAAAAAGGGGCTTTCAAAAGTAGGCCTAGTGGGACTAGAGGTCAAAGGCCCCATCTGTAGGGCTGTAAGCATCTCAGCAAGAACTGATGGGAGCCTCAGGGAGGGTGAGGTGATCACAGAGTGTGCTCCTTTTTATACTAGGTGCCTGCATGACGTCTCTTACTGTCCCATACTGCCCACTGAAGTGCTCATCACTCTCTTTTCCATTCCTTCTTGTTTCTGTCTATCAAAGTGTATCCTTACTAGATACTGGCATAAGCGACCAATTTAACATTAAATGGTGAATCAGTCATAAGCTCACTTTCAGAGGACCACCCTTGATTCTAAGTTGAGGGTATTGTAAGTAGGGTATTCAGTTAGAAAGCATATTTTGGGCCTGTGTAATGGTGTCATTTATATTTCATAGTTGGACACCTGCTCTGCCTGCTTATAAAATCAGCCTTGTGCTATACACATCATAGTCAGAGGTGACTAAGACTTTTTTCTCTCCCACATTTCACAAGGTGCCTATATTTGTTTCCTTGTTTCTTTGGTTGAAAAAACCAAAAGCAACTCCGGAGAACTTGAGAAAGATAGAGATTTTGAAGGTGAGGTAGGGAGAATTTCTTGGAAAGCTATGTGACAGCTCATGGAATCAAAGGACAGGTTGAGCATACAGGGTGAAGTAAGTAGCTCTAGTGATCTTTGGGATCAGGAATGCATAGGATGTCCATCTAGCCACTATCCAAAAGATAACTTGACTCTCAATTCAAGTTTCAGAAGGAAAACGCTTAAATGATTCCAGAACAGCATCACATTGCTAAGTTATACATTGAGGACACTAGATTTTAAAGTTTTATTCCTCCTCTGAACTTTTGGATATGGCTTAGAATTTCTATATGCTTTCCCAATTCTGTGGTTACCCTCTTTCAATACCTATTTTAAGGAAATAATTTCAGCTTTAGATGCTTGGCTTGATGGAGTCCGAATAAAGTACCAGTGTTTGCACGCAGGATATTGCCAATTGGTTTGCAGCAACAAGAAAAATCTAGTTCATTTAAGGAATGAAGCTATGAGAAAAGTCCTTACAGAGGTAATGGAAAGGTATGTTTCCTAGATTCTTTGCAATTGAGGCCATTTTAGAAAGTAGATTTGTTGTAAATATCAAAAAATAAATACAACGAAAAAAGTGCTTAGTATATATATTTTCTTCCAGGTTTTTCTGTGTACGTTATATATGTACATATGTTTCAAAATTGAGATCAGACTATAAGTGAAATTTTGTTTCCTTTTTACATAACACTATCTTTCCCTCAAGTCATTAATAGTTTTTGAAATATTTAAATAGCTGTATGACATGACTTCTTAAAGTTTTCCTCTTTTTGTGTAACTAAAAGTGTGCTACAGTAAACATTCTTATGCATTAAAAAAAAAGAAATTAGCTTTGCTTTAAAATGTGAAAGATTCAGCTTTAGGAATTTCCATTTTGTAAAGATCAAGAATATACACTAATAAGATTATTAAAATACAGTTTTTACATTTGTGATCAAAGTGTTGACCAAATAATTATTTACAGTGCAAGTTGCTTAATCAATTTCTGTGTGTGTTAGTGGTAGCAATGGCCAGAAGGAAACTCCCAGACTTTGAACAGTGTTGCTCCAGAGCCTCTGGCTTGTGGAGCCTGACCAGCAGCCTCGCCTCCTTACAAGAGCAGATGCTTGGCACAAGTAGATGTTTGCCTCCATAAGTTTCTTTCTGTTCAAGACTATAAGATGCTTTTGGGCACTGTTCTGCCTTCATTACGGAACTTCTCCACTAGAGATGGGCAGAATTCTAGTGATCTGAGCTGTGGCTTTGATTTGTGAAGCAAATTTCAAGGAAAAATGGAGTGTATGCCTTTGATTCCTAGTATTTCTTTTTGCCTGTATGTGACTAAATGTGAAAATATAACCTTCTATTATTTTCCCCTTGAATGATTTTTGACTTGCTTTTAACAAATGAGGAAATAAACTAACCAGCATGAGAAAACCAGTGTCAGCATTAGAAAACCATGTGTAAGAGCAAATGGAAAACCAACATCTACGACTCATAAAAATTAATGGCAGGGTGTGGCGCACAGCTGCCTGACTGATGAGAAGTGAGCTACATTGTGAATTGCTGGGAATTAACTATTGTAAGAGGAGAATCACAGCAATAGTAGATTTGTGCTGATACCATCCGGAGAGAAAAATATTTAAGCATTTGCCTGAGAGTCAGTGGCTTTTTTTGACACATAAACAGTTTCAGCATGGATGTACTTAGTATTCAGTGCAGGGATTATGACAATAATTGCTGGTTAAATAGAAAAACTAAAGTATTCTTAGGACAGGAAGATTTAGATTTCAGAGTAAGATGATCTCATTACAGACACGTGGGCAGAAAATCAGAATTTTATTCGTTTGTGAACATTGCATATGCTTAAATGATATTAAGTCAAAGGTGAAAAGAGTAAAGCAAGGCAAGGTGAAAATTGCTTCTCAGACATGATATACATCACTACTGCTTACACACCTTGTCCACAACAAGTCATATAATCAAGCCTAGAGGAAAGTTGCGCCTCCTACCTGGGATTGTCCTTCTTCTTTCCCTTTCCTTTCTTTCTTTCTTTCTTTCTTTCTTTCTTTCTTTCTTTCTTTCTTTCTTTC
>NW_004955435.1:21667279-21732588 GCF_000276665.1 Chinchilla lanigera | reverse complement strand
CTTTCCTTTCCTTTCCTTTCCTTTCCTTTCCTTTCCTTTCCTTTCCTTTCCTTTCCTTTCCTTTCCTTTCCTTTCCTTTCCTTTCCTTTCTTTTTTCTTTCTTTCTTTCTTTTTCTTTCTTTTTTTCTGTATCTTTCTGTCTCATTTTTTGAGACATTCTTCCCTGTGAAATTTATACAAGTTTTCCAATTCAGTGAAATAATTTCCTATTAATATTTATTTTATATTAAATCTTTGATTTGTTTCTATCATGTCGACTTCCCCTTGGTATTTCTGAATTGTGACTTCTACTTTCTTCCACAATTAGTGATGCCAGTGTTTTGCCTATAACTTTTGAAATTAAATAGTTTTGTATTTGTTACCTATGATATTTCTTATTTTATTTTATAAAAGTTTCTTATTGTCCTTATTGTATGTACCTTGGACTTATTTATAACACCTTTCTATTACTTTAAGTCAATATTTAACCAATCACTTTTAATTTTCCCTACATGTTTCACTTGTTAGCTGCCTCCTACAAACTTTCATATGTAATAGATTCATTATCATTCACTTGTAAATATTTTCTAATTTTTATCTCCTAAGTTTGGCAGCAGATTTTATCATGATTTTTATCTGCTAAGCATGGTATTTCAAATGTATTTATTTAACATTACTCATTATATTCTTCAAATATTCTATAAATGTGCTGAAATCACTCATGATGAATCCAGACTTATGATTTTCTTCATATAATTGTCAATTTTAATGTATACATTGAATTTTATTATAACTTGCCTGCAAGTTAAAGATTATTTCAGCTCGATGAATTGTACATTTTTCATTAGGTAGTGTCTCTCTTTACCTTTAACAATAGTCCTTGACTTAAAATACATTTTTGCTTACTATTAATATGGCTATTCCAGTTTTATTTTACTTAACACTTATAGATTATACTTAATACATTTTATTCTTTTATGTCCATTGTTTTTATTTCCTTATGTTTTAACTGTTTTTTTGTGTAACTTGATTTTGCTTTTATATTCCAACTGAAATTTACTTTAGATTTATTTAGTACATTTACATTTATTGTGATTGTTGTTACATTTGTATTGTTCAACTGGTTCACTTTATATTACTTTTTGATTGAGATACAATAAGCCTGAATCCAAATCTACATGAGAGTAAGTTAACTGGTCATAACTAGTGGAGCCCTTAGGCAAACACATACAATCTTACTTTTCAGCTTCTTTTACCAGTGAGTAGATATTTTCCAGTCTTTCCTTTCACAGAACTTGTACCTCGTAGAAGCCCAAGCTTTATTTGGGTTATTTAGTTCTCCTTTTCTCAGTTTGGCCCAAGGATTCCTTTTCTGTTCATCCATGGTAGCTGCAATCCAAGTTTGCATGAGGTTAATAAATAACTTCAGGTTATAAAACCAATTCTAATTTTTGTCCTTCCTCTTTGCTTTTTGGCCCAGGGCTTTTAAAATTATAAATTCAGCTATATAGTTAAAAGAATATTTGATATATTTAACTTGCCTTTGTGGATATGATGAGAGATGCCATAATATTTCCTCAGCATATATTATCCATTATATTGCTGGTGACGAAACTGCCATTAGCTTTCATTTTATTAACAATCGTGTGTATTTCTACCCTATCTTATCCTGTCTTCTTTTTTTCTGAGTATATATCCTTTAAATGCCTTACTGCAGCTATACCTGCTGGATTATTTTTGTAAAAAATGGCCTCAATATTTTCCATTATCTTTCCTTAAGGATTTAACCAAAATATGAGTATGTTTTTGTACTTGTCAAATTATGGAAAGATTGTCACATATTTCTAGTGCCAGTATGAATTTTTCTTTTCTGTAATTTTTATTTTTATTGGTACATGTTTGCAGTACATAATTTTATTACTCATGGTGGATTTGTACTTGAACTTTGCACATCTCAGTTCTTTTAATATTCCCTTCCCCTTCCTATCCTCATCCCTTCATCCACCTTTTGGTGCCCCTCACTTTTGTAAAAGTCTACTTCTCTGCTTCTTATCATCTTTTTTTTTTTTGCTTTAGACTTTAGAGAAAATGGGTTTAGCCGTTTCTTTTTCAATGAAATGTTGGTTGTGGATTTTTTAAAAGTAGTTTTCATTATGTTGAGACACAATCCTACACCTAAGTTATTTATAGATTTTTTTACAAAGGCATATTTTTATCAAATAATTTCTCTGTTTTGAAATTATTGGATGATATGTATCCTTTATTCTGTTGATGCAATGTCCTGAATTTGTTGATTAGTTTGTTTTTAACCATCCTTGTATCCCTGGGATGTATCCAACTTGGTCCTAGTGACTAATGGTTTTGATAAGATGTTGATTTAATTTGTTATTATTTTATTAATTTTTGTGCATCTATGTTCATCAGGGATATTGTTCTATCATTTTCCTTTGTTGTACCTTTGCCTGGTTTGGGTATCAGAGTCACCCTGATCTTGAAATGACATTGGAAGGGTTCCCTCCATTTAACTTCTTTGAAATAATTTTAAGGAAGATTGACATTGATCATTTTTAAATGTTTGTGAAAACTTAGCAATGAAGTAATTCATTCCTGGATTTTCTTTGTTAGGAAACCTTTCGTGGTTGATTCAATCTCATTAGTAATTTTAAGTACATGTAGGTTTCATTTATCTTTGTGGTTCAGTTTTGGTAGATTGTATGTGCCTAAAAATGTATCCATTTTTTTCTAGATTTTCCATTTTGTTGGCATGTACTCTTTCATAATGGACTGTAATGAACCTTTGTACTTCTGTGGTATGAGTTTTAGTGTCTCTTTTCTCATCTCTGATTTTATTTATTTGAGTCTTTTTACTGGTCTAGCTAAACCTGTGTTGATTGAGCTTACTTTTCAAAACCGTATATTTGTTTCAGTGATCTTTAGTAATTTTTTAGGCTTTTCTTTATTTCTGTTTTAATCTTTATTCTTTTTTTCCTTCTTCTAATTTTGGGTTTGGTCCATTCTTGCTTTTCTTAGGTCCATGAGTGCATTTTTACTTTATTTTTCTTTTTGAGACAGGGTTTCACTATGCAGTTCAGGCTGGCCTTGAACTCACTTTGTAGCGCAGGTTGGCCTTGAAATTTTGCCTCAGAGTGCTGGAATGAGATTAGAGACATGTGCCACTATGCCTAGCTGTTGTTTGCTTGAAATAATTCTTTTTATGGATGTAGTTATTCATTCTTGTAGGGTTTCCTCTTAGCGCTGTTTTGCTGTATTTTATAAATTTTGTGCATTGTTTTTCCATGTACATTTGTTTCAAGAAATTTTTAAATTTCCTCTTTCATTTCTTCAGTAGTCTACAATTTATTCATTAGTATATTGTTAGTCGCCATGAATTTGTTTACTGTCTGAAGGCTTTTGTTGTTAATTTATAGTTTCATGATACTGTGGTTAGGCTTGCACCAATTTGCACTCCTATTACTAGAGTGTGACAGTTTTGTGGGCTCCACTTCATTTCCACTCCTGATATTCACAGATGTAATTATTATTATAATTATTATTATTATTGTTATGGTACCGAGCAATGAACAACATAGGACCTTCACACTAAGCTATATTGCTAGTACAGATTTTTTTTTTTTTTTTTGTACAAGAAATCAAACTCATGACCTTGCGCTTGCCAGGGATATAGCCACTGTGCTATATTTCTGGCCCTACATTTTATTTTTATTTTGAGAAAAAGTCTCACTAAGGCACTAAGTTGGCCTAGGCTGGGCTCAGACTTGCAATTCTCCTGCCTCAACCTCTTGAAATGCTATTTTAAAAATTTTTTGTAGTAATTCAGACCTACCTAGAAATAATTACTTGCTTATTTCTTCCCCATATATTGGAAGGCTTGAGCTTATAGGATATGCTGTATTCTGCCCACAGTGGTCTGTATGTACCCTCATGGGAAACCCCAACACCTGCTGCTGGTGATTGCTGAAAAGACACAAGCATGTGGCTTCACTAAATTCAAGGGTTCGAAAGTGACACTCTGGGAGACTGAACGAAAAAGAACAGCAGTAGGAGGGACAAAAAGTGATGCCTAGGACAGAGAATATCTGGGCATGTGGAAGGCTAAACAAAGGCTTCTGGAGTGACCATAGGGTTTGCCTTGTAAGGAAAAAACAGAGGTGACAGGACCCTAGTAGACCCTCAGCAAAACTGAGTTTGGGGCTAATTATACTGGACTTTCTCCTCCCTTAATAAATTGTGGTGGTTGGATTTTAAAACAGAGAGAAAGGAGTGGAGTGAACTATGCCTAGGGAGCAGCTTGTAGCTTCTGGTAGGTTATCCTGGACAGACTGTGATTAACAGGCCTCCTTGCTCACAGGCCAGCAAGTAAGCAAACCATAAATTGCACTGCAAGGAGGGGACAGCTCCAAGAACCGCAACTGAACTATACTGCAATTTAAATGGGACTGTGAAGATCCTTTGATTTTTATACATTTGCAACTGCATGAGTTCTTTTTGTGTGGAGGGATTGCTGGTTCTTTTTATTTTTAAAAAAGTTTTTTCATTTTTTTCTCTTTTTCTCTTTTTCTCATTCCCTCCTGTAACATCCAGCTTATTCTTTCTTTTTTGTTTTTTTGTTCTCCACCATCCTTTTCAAGTCCACTTATCTTCCCTCCCTTCCTTTACAGCTCTCATCTGGCATATATATAGGAGATTCCTGGATATGTACAAAAGAGAATAAGAATTAGCCAGTGCACTCACTTCAGTCATAGCTTTCAAGGGTGTGTCAGGATAACCCTTTACCAAAATTCTGAACAGTGGATCCAAACATAAACCAATCACCACTGTATTAATAGATTGTGACAGTCTCAAGATGGTTCAAATAAAAATTAAGCAAAACTAACTAAAGTGATTCAAAAAATGAATGACCACTTTAACAAAGAAATAGAGTCTATGAAATGGTGTGAAACAGAAATCCAGGAGATAGAAAACTAACCTAACATCACTTGGAGCTAGAGACAGCATAAATGTCATCAAAATATCTGTTTACATAAGTCACAGCAAAAATGCTGCATGCATGGGGAAAGAATTCGATGTATAGGTAGGTCAGCTATGCAATATCAAAGAGCCGTGATTTCAAAAGAATTTCACGACATATTATAGTCAAACTCTCAGAAATATGACACAAGGGCAGGCAGGATCTTAAAAGCTCATAGAGGAAAAACAACAAATCACTTATAAAAGTAAACCCATTAAAATTATAGTGGACTTCTCAAAACAACTCTTAAAGACTAGATGAACATAGGTGAAGTGTTTTAAGCATGCAAAGAAGAAAACTTTCAACATGGACTAAAATATCCTGCAAAACTATCTTTCAAAACTGATGAAACAGCTGGGGATATACCTCAGCAGCATAAGCGCTTGCCTGGCAAGCCTGAGGTCATGAGTTCGATTTCCGGGACCAAAATAAATAAATAAATAAATAAATAAATAAAAAAGAGACTGATGAAACAATTAGAACCAAGGATACTTTAACAAATTAATGGCCACCAAACTAGCAGACCAAAAAATTTTAAACAATATTTCATACAAGAGAAAACCTAAAATAACAGTAGTAATCATGTTTTCAGACAGTGGATCCAAGAAAAGTTAATCAGAAGAAGCAAAGGTAATTACATTTTTATGAAGTGAAAAATTCAACAGGAAGAGATAACAATTATATATGCACTGAATACCAGCACACTCAAATTCATAAAATAAACACTACGAGACAAAGAAGATGAAATAAGCACTAACACAATCATAGTGGGGGAATCTCAATACATTATTATCAAAATAAATAACTAGACAAATATTTAAGAAAGAAATATCAGAATTAAACCACATTTTCAAACAAATGAAATTAATGGGTTTCGACAGAATGTTCCAGTACAAAACACAATGCATATTCTCCTGAGCAACACATGGAGCTTTTGCTAAAGCAAGCAAAATACTAGACCACAAAATTTCTTTAAATAAATGCCAAAGAATCAAAATTATCCTATGTACACTATCAGATCATAGTGCAATGAGGCAAATCAATGTCAAAGCCTATTCCTTTTCTCTGTCTTGTCTAATTGCTCCTGCCAATGCTTCCTGAACTATGTTAAATAGGAGTGGTGACAGTGAACATCCTTCTGATTTAAAAGTGAAAGCTGTTAGTTTTTGTCCATTTGGTATGATGTTGGCTGTTGGTTTGTCACAGATGGCTTTGATCAGAATGTGGTGAACACCATCTATTCTTACTTTCTGTAGGGTTTTATCATGAACGAGTGTCGGACTTTGTCGAAAGCTTTTTCTGCATCTATTGAGATAATCATGTATTTTTGTCTTTGGCTATATTGATATGGTCTACATTTACTGATCTGCAAATATTGAACCATCCATGCATTCCTGGAATGAATCCCACTTGGTCATGGTGTATGATTTTCTTGATGATTTGCTGCATTCTATTTGCTAGTATTTTATTGAGTATCTTTACATCTATGTTCATTAGGGAGATTTGTTCTGTAGTTCTCTTTCTTGGTTGGGTCTTTCTCCGGTTTTGGTATCAGTATAATACTTGCCTCCAGAAATAAGTTAGTGAGAATTGCTTCCTTTTCAATTTCATTGAAGAGTTTGAGGAATGTGGTATTAAACCTTCTCTGAATTTCTTGTGGAAATCTGCCATGAATCTATTAGGGCCTGGGCTTTTCTTTGTTAGTAAGTTTTTAATCACGTTTTCAATCTCATTAATTGGTATTGGGTTGTTCAGGATTTTTATATCTTCTTGATTCAACTTTGATAATTTGTACATATCTAAGAATCTGTCCATTTCTTCTGCATTTTCTATGCTATGGGAGCAAAGATTTTCAAAGTTGGTATTAGTGATGTTTTGAATTTCTGGAGGACTTGTAGTGATTTCATCCCTTTCATTCCTTATTGCATGAATTTAAGTTTTTTCCTTTCTTTTTCTGATAAGGTTGGCTAGGGGTTTATTTTATTTATTCTTTCAAAGAAGCAACTCTGATTCATTTATGTTTTGTAGTGTTTTCTTTATCTCAATTGCATTAATTTCTTCCCTGATCTTTATAATCTCCTCCTTTCTTCAGGCTTTGAGCTTCACTCATTCTTTTTATAAAAGTTTCAGGTGTAGTGTGAGGTTATTTATTTGTTCACTTTCTATTTTCCTTATGTGTGAGCTCACCACTATAAATTTCCCTCTGAGGACTGCTTTCATTACATCCGGCACATTCCAGGAAGTTGTATTTATGTTTTTATTTGTTTGGAGGTAATTTTTAATTTCTTCTTGAATTTATTCTGTGACCCACTGGTTGTTCAGGAGGTTGTTATTTAATTTCCAAGTGTTTATGGAGTTTTTGGAGTTCCTTTTGTCTTTAATTTACAATTTCATTACACTATGGTTAGATAATATGCATCAGATAATTTCAGTTTTTTTGCATTTAGTTAAGTATGCTGTATGGGCTAGAAAGTGGTCTATTTTAGAGAAAGTCCCATGTGCAGCTAAGAAATATGTGTATTCTGACATTGTGGGGTGAAACACTCTGTATACATCTACTAAGTCCATTTGTTTGCAAAATTTGGTTCAGATCTGTTATTTCTTTGCTGATTTTTTGTTTAATTGACCTATCTCCTTGTGTCAAGGGGGTGTTTAGGTCCCTTGTTACAATAATGTTATTAATTATTTGGTTTTACATATCTTTTAAAATTTGTCTTATATAGCTTGGTGCTCCAATATTTGGTGCATACATGTTTATGATTATGTCATGCTTATCTCATCCTCTTGCAGTTTTCCCCTAACAAGTATGTAGTGAACTTCTTTATCTCTTTTGATTGTTTTAAGTTTGAAGTTTACATTGTCTGCAAACATAATAGCTAACCCTGCTTTTTTTCTGAGATCCTGTTGCATGGAGAATTGTTTTCCATCCTTTGACTTTCAGTCTGTGAATTTCCTTTAGAGTAAAATGTGTTTCCTGTATACAGCATATTGTGGGGTTTTGTTTCTTAATCCACTCTGCCAGTCTGTTTCTTTTGACTGGTGACTTGAGATCATTTACATTAATGGTTATAACTGATATGTGTTGGCTTATCTTTGTTATGTTATTTACTTGCTTTTGGTTTCCTACTTTTGTTGTCTGTTTAATTGCTTGCTCTGCTTGAGGGTTCCTTTGTATTGCTGTTCTTGAAGTTGTGATCACTTTTTGCACTGTCTAGAATATCTTTGAGTACTCTTTTAAGTTTGGTTTGGCACTCATGAAGTTCTTCAGTTGTTCTTTGTCGTGGAAATATTTTATTTCTCCTTTAAATTTGAAGGATAGTTTTGCAAGACACATCAATCTTGGTTGGAAGCTGTTTTGTCTCAGGACCTGTAATACTTCACTCCAAGCTCTTCTAGATTGGATGGTTTATGATGAGAACTCTGCTGTGATTCTGATGGGCTTTCCTTTGTAGGTGATCTGTTTCTTATCTCTAGCAGCTTTTAATATTTGTTCTTTTGCTGGATCGGGATCTTGATTATTGTATCTCTGGATGTAGCTTTATTTTGATTATGGCTAGTTGGAGTTCTATATGCCTAATTTATCTGTACATCAGATTCATTTTCCAAGCTTTGGAAATGTTCTGCTATTATTTCTGCAAATATTCTTTTAATGTCATTTGTGTTGCCTCCAGCTCTTTCATTGACTCCTATTAGTCTTACATGATTTCTCTTTGCCACATCTTGCAGCTATTAAATTAATTTTTCCTGGTTCCTTGTTGATTTTAAGAGATCCTCTCTTTCATAATCACTAGCTACCATGCTGTCTTCAAAATCTGAAATTCTATCTTAGGCTTTATTCAAGTGGTTTTGCCCCCTTTCAGTGGAAGTTTTGATTTCCTAGATATCTCTTTGAATCTGTTCCATGCATTGTAGTTCATTCCTATATTGTTCATTTAATGTTTCCATCAGTTTCTTATGCTAATCTATTTTTTTTATATATGTGTTCTTTAGATGTGCTGAGCAGTTCTTTCATTATTGTGGTCATTTCAGTTTTTACCTGAGAGATTATTTCTCATCTAATGTCTTCTATGGCCTAATGGAGTTGTTTCTTTACTTCCACTGCAATCATTTCAGCAATTTCAGGTGTGTGTTTGCCAAGTTCTCCTATGTTGGTGTCTCCTGGACTTGTTCTGCATTCAGCTGTAAACTGTGGTGTAAGCAGATCATGGACCCCCTGATTCTGTGTATCCAGGCTACTTATGGTGCTTGCAGGAGCCAGACCTGGGCTGCACTGGTAGTGATCATAGACTACCTGTTTGTGTGACCTCTGGGAGGTCAGAGGGCATGCACAGTCCAGAAGTCATGCAAAACCTTTTTAATGCAGTAAGATCCTATTTGTTGATTCTTTGTAATATTTCCCTTGCAGTCTGGGTTTTGTTCATGAAATCTCTGCCTACACCTATGGCTTTGAGACCTCTACCTATTTTGGGACTTTATGAAGAATTGAAAAAAATCAAACTGCCTCAAATTTGAAGAAGCCATCTAAAATTAGGCATCTGAGATGAATATACACTTCTCAGATAAAAAATACAAGTGATGAATAAATATATGAAAAAATGTTCAACATCATTGGTCATTCAAGAGATGCAAATAAAAATACCACTGAGATTCCATCTCATCCCAGAAAGAATGGCTATCATAAAAAAAATCAACCCATTAGAAATGTTGGCAGGGCTGTGGGAATAAAGGAATCATTCTCCAATGTTGGTGGTAATGTAGACTGCTGCAACCACTATGGCAATCAGTGTGGAGACTCCTTTAAAAAATAGGATTAGATTTCCTTTTGACCCAGCTATTCCTCTTCTGATATCATCCCAGAAGAATTAAAAGCATCATACCACAGGGATATATGTGCACCCATGTTTATAGCAGCACAGTTTGTAAGAGCTAAATCTTGGAAACAACCTAGATGCCCATCAACTGAGGAATGGATTAAAAAGATGCTTTCCTTAATAGAATTGATTGCCACTCAGCCATAAAGAAAGATAAACTTGAGGCTTTTATAAGTAAATGAATACAATTCAAGACCATACTCATAAATGAAATAAATTGGACTCATAAGTGTTAACATCATATTGTCTCATTAGTGTGAGAATCTGAACAAGAAAACTGGATCCAAAATGTACAATAGATATTGTGAACTGGGAAGAAACTGCTCAAAGAAAAGACAAACTGTGATGGGGGATAGGAAAAAGGGAAAAATATAAGCACACACTAGATAGTTAAGATAGTTTTACAACTATATTCTCTTAGTTCCTTGAAAAGAATATTTTGTGCTAATATTTTTTAGACAAGATATCATGAATATATCTTGTACTCTGATTAACTACTATGAAAACAATTACACAGAATGTATCAACTGTTATAACTGCTCTACTAACCTGTTTTGAAGCTCTGTTTCATTGTTTGTTTAACATTTTTCTCTTTAAAATAAAAAATAAATATTAAATGAACATATGTATTTATATTTATATTGTATAAAATAACTCTGCTTGTAGTTAAAACAGAAGCAAAAAATCAGTACTGTCTTTTGTCTCTCTTTTTTTCTCTAATGTCCCCACTATCACCTTAACCAACCTGATGGGAGGAACCATTCATTTCTCTGCCTGTGGATCCTGCCCTATCCTTGTTGGTACTGGTTGCTGTGCTTGGTACAATTTTTTGTAAAAAGTGAGAAATCAATAAATCATGTTAAATCAGGAAAAAAATAAAAGACCATAATGTTAGGTGAAATAAACCCAAGACTGAAGCTTAAATATTGCATGGTATCTCTTATATGAAAAACCTAAAGTGTAAATAAATGGCAAAGTAAAAGATAAAGACTAGAAAGTAGGGAGGCAGATCTTTCCCACATGAAAAGGGGATCAAGAGGTGGAGGGAGGGAGTAAGAGGGAGAAGGAAAGAGAGTGTGAAAAGAATTAAGATGTGTAATGCACATGTGTCAAACACCTAAAGGAACTGTAAACACTTACTAATAAGAAACATAAACTAACAAGAAAGAAAGAAAGAAAGAAAGAAAGAAAGAAAGAAAGAAAGAAAGAAAGTACCAATGAAGGAAAGCCCAGGTTCTGATGCATTCGCCCACTGAAATTTATAAGATATTCAATGGAGACTTATGCCAATAATCTTCCAGCCATTTAATGAATTAAAACATGAGTATTTCCAATCTCATTCCTGGAAGCTAATATTACTTTGATGTCAAAACCAGACAAAACTCTAGTAAACAAGAAAACTACAGACCAATTTGTTTAATGATCATAGATGAAAAGTCCCCAATGAAATACTGACAAACAGATACATCAAATCATCAAACAGATTAAAAATGAAGAAATCAGTAAATGTAATACAAAATGGTTTCAGACCTTTTGGATAAGATTAAATGTGGTACAAGTGAATTTAATATATCATATAAACAGAAGTCAGAACAAACATCACATGATTATCTTATAAATACAGAAAAATTCTTTGAAAAAATCCAACATGCATTGATGTTGAAACCTAAAGAAAAGTAGTTATTAAATTCCTCTCAGTAAAAAGATTTTTCATAGCATTATGAAACCACCAGCAGAATGAAGAGACACCACACAGTGTGGAAAAACATTTTACCCACTCTTCCTAAAATGACCAATATCTACAATATAGACATAACTCAAAAAATCAGATTCTTTCAAATTTAAATGCCTAGTCATAATGGGAAGAAAATATTCAGATGGGAAGGTAAGAAAGGGTGGAGAGAGAGGGAAAGCAAGGAAGGGACAGGAAAAGAAAAATAGAACATGAAAATAGGAACAAATATTTTGTAAAGTAAAAGGGAAAGAAGGATTGAAGGGAAGGTTGAGGATAGGATAAAAAGAACAATCAAGATGCAATATGTAAAGGTACAAATTTTCTATGATGAATGTTATCATTATGCAGATCGAAAATGTACCAACAACATAAAAAAACCAATAAAATATTTAAGAAGTACATTTACTTTGAAAACAAAATTCAATATGAGTTTTGGGAGCAATAAACCAAATTTAAACCATAGAGAGGGGAAGCTATAAATAATAATTCAATGATTTCAAATTAAATTACATACCCACAACAGTAAAACAGGATCAGTGGAATGAGAAGCAACCTGAAGTATGTTCATTCATTTGGTCTTTGACAAGGGCACAAAACTGATGCACTGCAGGAATGAGAGCCTCTTAAAGTGTTGAGAAAACTAGCTATCCACATGCAGTAGACTGAATCTAGAATCATATCTATCACCGTGTACTAAAGTAAAATCAAAATAAATCAAAGATCTAGATAGTAAAACAGAGACACCTAATCTGCTGGGATATAAACTAGGTAAACTTCTTCTAGACACAGGCACATGTAAAGACTTTTTGAACAGAACAATAACAAAGATAACAAAGATAAACAAGTGGAATTATATCAAATGAAAAAATTTCTGCAGAGCAACAGAAAGAAGCTACAGCATAAAGAAACTTCAGAACATGGGTTTCAAAAATATTCTACAAGATGTGATACACTTTACCACTATTATTTCTTAGTTACTGTATCATAATAACTCAGATGTTCTTTAGAGGCCAAACACTGCAAGCTGCTCTATTGACCTTGGATTAAATAACTCGAATCATACTCTGTGTTCTCTCTTATAAGGAAGTACTTGTGTTTATTATTTAGCTATACTGGCGTCCTCCAACACTATGGAAATAAAGCTGCCTTCTTTGTAACACTTCAAGGAGCCGCATGCCTTACAGGATAAAGTATGAAATTTGAATTCCTTACCGTGGCATCAAAGCTCTTTATTTTACTTTTTATAAATGTCGTTTGTATTTTCTATTTTTTAGTACACACTTCCTTCCATTCTTTGCTTTTCCAACCTTGAGGCTTCTGCTCACTCTTTATCACCTGTTTATAACAGTATACACCAGGTATTTATAACACGCCATGAGGTTGATTGAATTTTAGTGATTTTTAAAATGCTTGTTTGCTGAATTTGGAGAGCAGGTAACAAGCACATCAATAGTTTTTTGTGTTCTTTGTAGTACATTACACAGTATCAGCATGTGGTGAGTAGTTTGTGGTGAAAGCAAGGACCAGTGCAATGGTTAATAATTTCCTACACTTTATAAAAATACTTAGAAATAGAAAATGAAGTTTTGCTGATTTTTTTAGTATGTCCCTATTTTATGAGAGACATAATCAGTTATGTTAATGTGCATATGGTCATTTGAAAAAATACTTTATCTCAAATATTAATGGAATTCCAATGCATGTATTATTTATAAAATAAAACCATTATGTGGCGCACGTACTGGCCACGGTGGTCACTGGATGGCACACCACAGTTCCTGTTCCTGTGGGACCTTTACACAGGCTTCTCCTTACACAGTCTGCACAGATCCAAGCAAGTTTTAAGGAAAAAGGTCATCAGTGACATTCATATTTACCTTGAAATTGTTTTCAAGGTAAAAATTAGATCTGCAATTTGTCTTACTCTGACTTCTGTTGCTATAATAGAGTACTTGAGACTGGGGATTTATAATCAGAAGAGATTTTGTTTAGCACACACTTCTAGAGGTTGGAATTCCAAGAGAACAGCACTAGCATCTGCTTAGCTTCGGGGAGGGCATTATATTGCTTCCTAGCATGGTAGAAAAGCAACCTGATAAATGAACATATGCAAAAGATTGGAGAAAGAGGCCCAGCTTTGCTTTATAACAACCCACTCTCTAAGTAACTAATGCAGTTCTTGAAGAATTTCATTATTTTCTTAAGCGACTTCTTCCCCTCTTCAAGGTCATACTACCTCTCAAGAGCTTTATATTGAAAATTAAAGTTCAAGGGGCCAGGGGTAGAGCTCAGAAGTACAGCACCTGCCTTGCAAGCACAAGGTCCTGAGTTCGATTCCCAGCAACAAAAAAAGATAAAAAAAGTTCAATATAAGGTTTTGTTTGGAACAAACCAAATTCAAATCATAGAGATGGGAAGCTGTAAAGAATCATTCAATGAATAATTATTGTACTAAACAACTAGTTACAAGGCACTGTATAAAGCCCCAAAGAAGGTAGCATGATAAGACCTGGGACTGGCTGACTTGTAGGGGAGACAAAAACATAAGTCTCCATTGTGCCTCTCAACCTTTGGAGATAGTCTGGCTAAATACCATGATGATGGAGCAGGGATTCCTTCTAGAGTGAAAACTATGCTTTAATGTTCTCACCACCACCATGATCATTTTGGAAATACAATTTGTGTTTTTGAGTATTAAGTGGAATCTAAATAACCCATTCCAGCATTTCACAAATACAATGATCATATTTGATGATGGCTTACTTTTCTCACCTTTATTTTTGTGTGTGTTTCTGTGTTTCATGTCGTTGTTTTTTCAAATAGATGTATATTTGGAGTGACTGTAAATAAAGAATTATAAAAAGAGATTAGAAATGTAGAACATTTCAGCAGACTTGTGCTTCCCCAGATTTAGAAATTATTTTCTCCCATTGGATTTGTTCTTTCCTGGCCCTGGCATTGCCCTTCAGCTCCTTAGATTTTAATGTCGTTTCTAGGTCAGGGTTTACTACCTGGGCCAAGGTCATGGTGCTCTTGCTTGCATTGTGTCCCCTCATTTCTCCTTCATGTTGACCCACTAGCTCAAAATTCCTCAGCCTCTGAAAGTCTAGCACCTTGCTGAGCAGAAAAATCCCTGCATGGTCTTGCCACTCTCTACCTTTCCAGGCTCATTCGTTGCCTGTGACTTCCTCTTATCTTGAATTTAGCCAAAGGTACAATTTGGTGTTCTAAACAAACTGTTCTTTCATATTTTGTTCTGTTAGCTCTTTCTTCTTAGCAATTTCTGTTTTCCCATCCTCATGCATCTGGATAAATCCTTCATATTCTCCCAGCACCTACTAAGACATTATTTCCCAGGTGCTTTTGTCAACCCTTGTACTTCTAGTCATATTTATTACTTCCATCCTGAGATTCCCATAGGCAACAATGGAAAATTATTTTGAAGATTACTGAGGGATGGTTGAAAACATATAAAGTGTGAAACTTTAACAAATACATTACAGAGCAGAAAAAAACTAAATTTGTTCTAAAAGAATAAGCCAGAAGCAAACCAAAACAAAACAAAATATAGATTGTATAACACCTGAAAAATAAAGTAGAAGAATAGAAGGAAAAGTCATAGTAATCTACAATGTACTTGAACTTCAATTGAAGAATTTTCTACATTAATAAGTCCAAGGTCACTGTACCACATTATTGAAGGTTTTCATTGATTTTTGACTGCATAAAAGTAGGACTCCACAGTTCTCTGTGCAGAACTGTAATTATACCTGCTTTATAAACCAGCACACAATACAAAAACAACTCATAATTCAATAAACCTGAAATAAAATATTCAATGTACAAGGGGCAATAAAAATATGCTGAATGTTTAAATTAAAAAAATACTATGACATCAGACATGTAAATATTGCATTGGCCCTCTGAGGTGAGAAACTGAAAGTGTAAATAAGGACCAAAATGTATAATATGTATTATGAAATAAGGAGAAGTTGTTCAAAAGAGAAGGAGAACAAGGGAGGTGGGTAAAGGAAAGAAAAGAAAAGAAAAAGAAATGGAAAAAGAAGGATAAATTGGAAAGAAAGTTTATAAATAAGGAAGAAAAAAGGGGTTGAACGTAAGGGAGGGGAATGGAGAAAAAATAAATCAAGATACATCACGTACAGATGCAAATTCCCTGTAATGAATGTGATCAATATGTATATCTAAATTTCACCAATAAATTTAATTGAAAAATTACTGTGATAAAAGAAACATTGCTATTAATTCCCTTGAAATCACACCCCTCACTTCAAACCTGATTCCTGAAGAGGTTCTGCAAGTCCTCTTTTATAAGCATCTCCACAAGCTTTACAAGGTGTAACAACGCCACTGAGGGCATTCAGTGGAAAGGCAGGCTTGTAGAAACTATGCTGAGTCCTCGTCTACTTTATTCAGTAGCTCTGGACACATGGAACTTCTGGCTCTTCCACAAAGTCGAAATGTTTATGAAGGGTTGTGAATGATTTTAGGCCATGACAGGGCAACTACAATCGCTCATGAAAAGACACTTGAAGAAATGATTCAGAAAGAGGCAGGATGATGGAATACGTATGGTTAGAGCGAATGGGGAGCATTGTGAGGGGATCAATGGCAATGAATCTTCGACTGTAATAATTTTTAAAAATTTAAATATCACTATATTTTGGATCATATCTCACATGAGGATGTTTGCCATGGTTGTCTGCATGGTATGGCTTAGACATCTTTCCAGAAAGAAGCGCTTCATTATTTTACTTAAAACGACATTCACTGAAGGAAATGATCCCACTATCCTCTGTTGTGTTTTATATCTACAATATAAAAGTGTTATGGGTGTAGAAGAGGACTGGATCATGGGGGTCTCTGCTCATCAGTGGAGTCATCCAAGGATGAGTTCAGTGGTTCTGTAAGCTATTGGAAGGTGGGTCCTGGCTGTAATGGGTCCCTGGAGTGTGATCTGGGTGGGTGTATTCTTGTCCCTAGCTTTTGCTCTCTGTTTTCTGATCACCATGGGTTGAGCAGTAATTCCCCACAAAACCCTTCCATAATGTCATTTCTGCTTTGGAACCTGAAGACAGACTAAAACCACAAACTAAAATAAACTCTCTTCTTTAAGTTGTAGGTGTTGGGTATTTTGTCACAGTGGCTGGAAAGTGACTAATACATCTTTGCTCACACAGTGGGTAATGTGCCTTAGCTTCATCTGTGATGACCTCGTGGATGCAGTGCTCTCTCTGCTCTTGCTTAAATGCTGGACTTTAGCGTTTCTCAGGGCCCTAGAACCCTTATGAGAATGACTGATTATTGATATCCACATACGGTTCCTAGATGATGCTTCCTGTCTGTGCCCTTTATCTTCAAGCTCTACTTAATCCTAATTAAGTACTCATCTCTTTCTCTGTTCTCGCTTTATGACCTCTCCAGAGTATCTGATTTATATTTATTCTTAATACTATGGTAATAGTTATAATATTTTCATAAAGAAAAAATTTTAAAATATTTAATTTTTTCAATGTAAAATCATCCATCTTTATAGAAAATAAGGAAACAAGTGAATGTTTTAAAAATTTCTGTTCTTTTATCCCATAAGGCCACTAATACTTTAATGTATTTCCTGCCAGTCCACTTTATATACACACTTTGCAGTCACAAATTCTATATACTAAATTTTTATTAAACATTATAATAAAAACATTTTTGCATTTTTAAGAACTGTTGTTTAAAGCATAATGTACATTTTATTAACTATATGCTACAGAATACAGTGTGCGTGTTTCATTGCTCTGACTTTCTTGTCTACAGTAAGTGTACACTTCTCAGCCTGCTTTACATTTAGTTTGGAACTATGTGACTATCAATCTGACTATTAGACTATCAGTCTGACTATCAGTCTATCAGTCAATGGAAAGTGGGGCTTTTTCTTAACAATACCCTGTAAAAGGCTTCGGTCTTCTTTCTCTCCCCTTAGACACGTTGCAAATATCACAGCCATTAACTCAAGATAGGAAGGGTCTGGACTCCCGAATGCCTCCCTGGAGGAAAGGTAACAAAAAGAACACTTCAGTCTTCTAGAATCATGCCATTTTTTGGATTAAAAAACTGACATGTTTGTTACTGTGGCATCATGTATACTATATGTACAAATTATAATATGATGATTTTCTTTTTATCGAATTTTTCTTATTCTGTTTCTGGTCATTCTCTTTAGACAGATTTCCAGACGTAGTGTTTTTTTGGGGGGGGATTAAAAAATATGATGCTTTAGTGCCTATATGCATTGCTTTTTATATTACCTTTCTTAAAGCATTATATAATAATTATATAATTCTGTCTATCAACTCCTGTGAGTTTGCAGTTTCATCAAAACTAGAATTAGATTTTTGCTTATTGTTATACCTCCACTTTCTTACTACAGTGTCTTTCACAGAAAAGCCATTAAAGAGCATTTGAGGATGCAGGAGTGAATGCGGATTATTAAATGATAGTTGTATTGTAATCACTCTCATGATTTAACAAGGAAAATGGTAAACTGCATCTCTAAAAGGTTAGAATGCCACATATTTTATTTTTAGGCAAAAAGCAGGCATGAGCTTAAGGCTAATATTCAACCACAAAGCATTTGGAAAATGATGAAAATACATTTAAATTTATGGAGGTGACTGTTTCTTCACAGAGCTAGAATGCCTCTTATCTGACCTGTATAATCTTTTATGTCCTATAAAGCTGATGCAGATGAATGTAATATAAAAATGTATCGTGTAATAATGATTTAGATTATTTGAATAATTCCTTGAGTAGATGGATTATATGATTAATACAGATCAGTTGTCTGCTCATATATATCCTTTAGAATCTTTCTGATGGTTGTATATTAATCAATGTTAAAATTTATTTGAAGAATGATGCATTTTATATCTGCCATATTATAGTGCTCTATTAGTGTAATAATAAAATACATCCTTATTACACACATTTAATCATTTTACAGGTCAAGTCATACTGCTTGTGTTCTTCAGAATGTATAATTATATATGATGAACATCAGTCAAATTTTTTATTCACCCACTTACAGAGACTGATCATGTTCATGAGGAAAGAAGCATCTTATATGTAGTTGAAAAGAAAGATCTAACTTGACATATTTATAGCAAAGTGTGTCTGTGAGGAGGGTGAGAGATAGTCCTTTTTTTGAGGGGCTGAAGATAAAATTTTTGCTGAATATTGGTGAACTGATGACCATGCTGAGGAGTTGGCCTATCAGTATTTTCCATTCAGTCTGCACATAATCCCCCAGCCTTTTTCATTCTTCCCTGCAAATATTTCTTTGATTCTCACACTCTTTCTCACTAACATCCAATCCTTCACTTCATCAAAGTTTCTCATAAAGGAAATCAATGACGATCACCCCTATTTTCTCATGTTCCCTCTTCACTTGATTCACACAATAACTCCTGATAATGTTTGGTCTAGAGTGAGCTCTGGTCTTGTAGTTGCAAATTCAGTAGACACTTTTCAATTGTCATTCTATTCAACTGTCTGCAGCTCTTCATTCTGATGTTCTTGAAAGCTTCTTCTCAATGGATACCAAGACGTTTCACCCTCCTGGCTTACCTTAGTCTCTTTTCACTTTTCTGTCTTCTGCAGATGTTATTTCCTGGATTCTACCATTTTACTCCTCATTCATGCTGTAGTCAGCCTTGCTTATCCTACATCCAAATTGTACATCAATTTTAGGTTTTTTCATTTAATAAAGTTTGAGCAGACTACGTGTCAAAAATAATTAAAATGTTTTGATCATCATAGAGATTCTGGTTTAGAAAGTTCCTCCATCCATCTGCTTGCATTGTACTTAGTGTTACAAAATAAAGGAATAGATTTTATCTCATCCAAAATGTATAACATTCAAAATTAATGTTTTTAAATGATATAAGGTGCCATAGTACAACTACTACCAGAAAGATGAGACTATCACATTGTCTTGTACTGCACTTTGTATATGGTTGAATGGAATCAGATTATTTCACAATCAGAAGGAAACCATAAAAAATATACAGCAGGTCAAGAGTTCCAATTATTATGAGGAAGTGACTGTGTGACTTAGGACAGTAGAAAACCAGAATGAAAATGTAGACGTATGGAGAGAGATGGGTGATAATATGCACTATCGTGTGAAATACAGTGGAATCTATTAGATTTGATTTTATGAAGCTTATTCACAGAACAGATAAAGTGAGTCCACTGTAGACTTATCAGAAACCTGGGGTGTAATATAAAAATGAATGTGAAAGATACATGCAGAGCATATCTTTAAAAAGTGAAACATTGAGAATACATGAGATTTTTTAATTTAGAAAGTAGCAGGTGTTGAAATTTGCGACAATGTGCCTACTTGATGATATTTAAATTGCAAAAGTCATAATTAATTTCCCGACCTCACACAGAGCTGTTAACATCATCTTCCTGGTTTTATTTGCTCTCTTCAGTGATGATAACATAACAGGATTTTAATCACTTTAATTTAAAAATGACAATTTATTTTGTCGAGTTACCATGATGATGAAAAGGATATATAGAAAATCTATTTTTTCAATATTCTTGAGATAAAAACTTGGTATAAAGTCATATACCAAGAACTCTATTAATATTAGGAAAACTGTTCCATTCAGTGCATTAATAACTTAGTTTCCTGAAAAGGAAGAAAATGGTAATGTTGATAGATAAAATTAAATGCAGGCATTTCTCCTTAAATGTTATTTGTATTAAGAGACCACCTGAGAGGGATTTCTCTACCAGATGCACACTAAAAATACAAGGAGAAAGAGGGAATCAACCAGTGCTGAAGCACAGATATGCTTTAGAATCACTAGTGGTACGTTGTGTGTGTGTGTGTGTGTGTGTGTGTGTGTGTGTGTGTGTGTGGTATAGGTATGTTTGTTTGTATGTTTTCCTTTGTTCAGAACCCCAGACAACTGAGCTGATCTGGAGGTGGAAAAATAACTGTACTTTTTAGAAGAGATTATACATAATGTTCTCATGGAAACCACCAGTCTAGGTTGGATATCCTGCACATGGGGTCAGAACTGAACCTGACAAGTAAAAACAGAGAGGAAGAATAACTTTTAAGGTCATAGGTACATTTTTACTGTGTAATTTGAAGGTATATTCAAAATATTGTCACCATGATAGCAATAAATGAGTACAT
This sequence comes from Chinchilla lanigera, assembly GCF_000276665.1. Lineage (NCBI taxonomy): Eukaryota > Metazoa > Chordata > Mammalia > Rodentia > Chinchillidae > Chinchilla > Chinchilla lanigera. Next base: position 21,711,751 of record NW_004955435.1, on the reverse strand, counting down.
AAATTTAATGCATGGACTACTAAGATCTTTATGCTCTACAATGTGTCATTTTCTAAATTTACTGCTGTCCAACTTTCTGTGAAAATAATACAGCATTTCCTGACAAATAAAACTGGGCCTGTACTACATAGCTGAAGTAGGTTAGAATAAATAAACATCAGTAGGAAGAAGATAAGGGAAGTGGCAGTTTTAAAATTATAATTATCCAGAGGTAATTCCAGAATAAAACTTTAATGTCCTACCTTAAAATATAAATAAAAATAAAACTGTACTTGCAGGAAAAATCTCAGCTTCAGGACACAGTTACCCAAGGTTGCCTTTTTTCCTTCTAGAAAACTCACTAAAAAATTCCTAAGGATCTTAAAGATACAATAATCCAGTAAATTCTGCCAATGCTTTTCACCTGTAAGGCCTGAGGCCTTCATTCTATCAAGTGGGGAGAGCAGCACCATCAAGTGTGGGGGGGCATATCTCTAAACTACAAGCAGATGAAAATTACTGGCATCCTAACAGAGCCCACCTGACAGACACCAGGAGCTCATATCCTTAGTCACCCATCTCGAAAATACCCTCCAAACCACACAAAATTCCCCAGCCACATACTACACTCTGTTTTATTTTAAAGAGAAAAAAATAATGAAAGCATTGATACAAAATTTCAAAACCAGATAATAAGAGAGTAATAATGGTTAATATTTGAGTAGGTACATCTTTAATTTTGCTTTTTTGTGCCTCTTACTGAGGATCCAATACTTCTTTTCTGTGATTTAAGTCAGGAAAATGACAACAAGCTTCCTTGTTGGTGGGGAGAGTTGAGGTCAACATTCCCTCTTTGGGGGACATCTTTAGACCCCATCCAGTGACATAGCTATACATCATCACTTGTGATTCATAGTTACAAGCAAATAAATATACATTAGCTAATTTAAATTACAAAGTAATTTATCATATCCAGTTATTTACACAATGCCTAGAAAGCTAGAGCTGAGCCTGGCAAGTGAAGGGGTGAGAGTGGCTGGGAAACCAAAGTTCCATCACATGACTGCTGCAAGATTTCCACAAAGGAGGTTTGACCTTGGACATCACCACCCGCCGTGTTTTGGAGTCTACTCCATAATTGCTGCTGTGCAGTCTTCCCTCCCACCCAAGCTGCCAGAGGGATCATCACTACCCTTTCTTCCCTGTGGCAGCAATAGTCATATTCAATATCTGGGGCAAAGGGATTTAGTGGCTAAATACAGGCTTCATGCCCACATCCATGTCAGAGTAAATACAGGTTGGAACAGAAAATATTTATTCTTTTCAGCCTCACAGTAGGAAGCAGTTTTGACCACTTCCAAAGCTCATGGTGGAGAAAGACACAAACAGAAAGAGGGTTTACATATGGTGCATGTGTGTGAGGGGGTTATGTCACTTACTGTTTGAGGAATATGGTCTTCTGGTTAGTAGGATTTTCTGGTTAATTTGTAACTTGATATGGTGAATGTTTCTGAAATATTAGATTTTCTTCTTCAATATGATAGATAATTTTGTGTTTAAAACAGCTCTACATACCGTTCACAACAATTTAAACCCAAGCAAATTATAACATTATCATTTGTCTTTCTTCATTTGTAAATGGTAATTTTAGTAGCTTTTACTTCTCAGGATTTTAGCTCAAATAAATTGATGTATGCTAAGCGATTTGCATTTTAAAACACTAAATAACTGCTCAGTCTTGTTGTTGTCCTTTTGGTGTCTTGTTTCATTAGTTTTAACATCACACACTATGACTGCAGATATAGAAAATGTAGGAAAATTTCCTGGAAATTTGTCTTTCTCCTAAAAATAGGCAATGAAGAATTCTCATTAAATGAGGGATATGATTATTCAGTCTGATTAAGAATGAGATGGTAGGCTTATTATTATTTAATTTATGAAATTATTGATTATTAAAATTAAAGTATTTTGGTGGTATGGTATATACTATGGTTTCAATTCATTCATAAATTCATTCCCCTTACAATATTTGAGGTTTCTTACCATATGCCTGATGCTAGGGATACTAGATGATTTAAACATAACCTTAATCATCAACAGGTTCCAACCAAGTGTGTGTATATGGAGAACACTAACAAACAGGTAATTATAACATCAGCATTATTTCATTAGAAATGTATAATTTGGAAAAGACATCTAATTTATATACTAAATTCACTGTAGGTATTCAGAGTAAAACAAGATTTTAAGTGCACATTTGGTAAGAGGACCATGAATCAGGATCCTAAAGTCATTGCCCTAAACTTTATTTATAAATTTCCAATGAAGGCTTTGTGAAATTAGTCAGGTATTATTTAATTATTAATTTATAACTGTGATTTGCACTGACAGTTCTTCGGACTTGTAACATGAGTATAGAATGTCAGTTAATCTTCTACACTTATTTTCTGGTCTAATTCTCTGTTATATCCCTTCATAGTAAATTCAGTCATATCGGGCTGAATTATTTTCCAAATACACGATGCCCTAGAACACTTGCCTGTGCTGTTTGTTTACTCTGAAATTCAGTTTTCTGTCAATCAAATCCTTGCTTATTCTCTAAAAGTTAGTTTATATATTTTTTCTTTTTTTTTAGTTTTACAGAGAAAATAACAACAAAAGCTGTCTGAGTAAAAGTTAGTTCAAATACCACTCCTTTACTTACTTTCTTTTTCCAGTTTTCTAAACCAGAATTTAGAGTTTTTCCCTTTGAACTTCCAAGAACTTTGACATTTACAGTACAATTTCTTCATTAATTTGGGTTTTTAAAAGTCTGTTTCATTTTGCACTTAGGATGTATTTCAATCATCTATCAAGTATACTTTCTTGCTTGCTGTTAAGGGAAGACAGAATTCCAACTGTGACAGTGCTGATGAGCTAGAGGGAGAAACAGATGGAGTTAAAGACAATTAAGGCAGGGCCCAATCCTACGATTTGAACAAAAGGGACAGGAATATTAGGCATGGGAGAGCACAGGGTGATGGAAGACACTCTGGGTGACACTGTTGCTTGGGGCTTATCACTAGGAGCATAGGTTCAATGAAGAGTCTGGAGTTGTAACAACACTTTCTGCCTGAATAGGAGAATAAATATTAAACTCACCAAACTGAAGCACAGAAGTGCTGGTAAGTTTTTTGCTTCAGTTAGGTATTAAATTTATGGAGAAGTGAAGTTTGCTGGAAGATCTTGCTGGGATGAATCAATGAATTCTCCTAATGAGGGTCAATATGTGGAGTTCTAAGCAGAGGGGTGATCATTACACCAGCATTTGCAGTAGTGTGAGCCTGGGGTAACAAGAGACACCAAAAGCTGAAGAGCATATTATGGGGAAAAGGATGGTGGGAGTAAGAGTCCCAGTTTATTTTTTTTTTAATTTTTTTTTTATTTTTTTTTTTTGGTTTTTCTCCGGTACCGGGAACCGAACTCACCACGTTGCGCTTGCCAGGTAGGCGCTTTTGCCGCTGAGCTAAATCCCCAGCCCCATGAGTCCCAGTTTAAAAAGATGACAACGGAAGTGAAAGAAAAAGACTACCAGTTAAAAAGAATACAATAAAGATACATGTGAATTATCCTGAAACCAGTTGTTTTTTAAGGAACATTCTTAGAGGGGAAATGCTAAATACCAATAACAGACGTGTTACATAGTCATTCAAGTAAGTATTTTATAGGAAGCCCTGTAAAATATTTAAAGTAGAGCACAATATCATGTATTACATTGGTCAGAAATAATTGTCTTATTCTAGCTTTATTATAAAGTTTGTTTAAGAATACATCTTATGGGGGCTGGGGATTTAGCTCAGCGGCAAAGCGCCTGCCTGGCAAGTGCAAGGTCGTGAGTTCGGTTCCCGGTACCAGAGAAAAACCAAAAAAAAGAAGAATACATCTTTATCTGATCCAAAGTACATTTAGAGGCAGGGATTTTGCTCTGAATCAAATCAGACAGATTTGCACCTCAGACCTTCCTCTAACACAGAATCTTTGCCATCCCTTAGTGTCATATAGCTAATTATGCTGTTTTGCCCGATTGTAGCACACTTTATTATTAATTTTTAGTATGGTGTGAGGATTGAACGCAGGGCCTTGACTATGCTCGGCAAGCATTCCACTACTAAGTTATATCCCCAGCCCTGTAGTACACTTTTAAGCAGCTACTGAGACCCTAAAAACTATTATGCAAAAAAATTTTAAATTTAAAAAATAAAAATATTTATCTAGAGACAATTAAAGAAACTCTTATAACATGGTCAGGGTAGTGATACCATTAATTATGTGGATGACATTTTAAAAATGTTCCACTACAGTGTCTGCCAGATACCAAATGTCTGAAGAAGAATATATTTTTAAAAGTTTAGTTATTTGTTTTTCTTATTATAGTTTGGTTTCATCACCTGGACAAAGTTGAGATGTATTGGGAACTTTCCTGTAAGTCATTATGTTCCCACACAAATGATGCAATAGAAAAATAACACACAAGCAGTGGAAATGATTAGAGTCTATTATTGCAAAGAGAATTTTTGGTTGATTATATGATATACTGCAATTTTTTGTTGATATTCTAGAAATATACCTTGAATCCCAAGATGTCACAGCTATCTCTTGGCCATCTAAATTTTTATCTGGCTCAATCTTTGAGTAAAAATAGAATACCTGGAAGACTTCTTTTTGACAACCTTCATTTACAGATCTCTATGTTTGTAGTCTCATGCTGTACTAATGTATTTCAAAAGGCCTAGTGCAAAGAAAATTATTAAACTGAAGGGCCAGACTCAGCAAAACCACAAAGTGGGTGAATTTGCCTTATTTCTTTATTTCTTCATCTTTTCTTACCCTTCTACACTGGTCATGACATTTATATCATGGTGTTTATCTTTAGAGCAATAGAGCTGTGTACAATATTTTAATTGGTGTGGGTAGTGAAGAGACATACTCTCATTTTGATAATTCATTCTCATGAAAAACATCAGAAGAAGCAAAAAACAGACATAAGTTGTCTTGTTAGGAGGCAAGAACTATTCAAAAGAAAGAAAAAAATACCAGAATAGGTAAGGGGAACTAGCAGTGCTACAAGGGAGTCTTGGGGGACTTTTTATAGGATGATCACTGAAAAGATGGCAATGGATTGCAATCTTAAAGGGAGTGATTTGGCTAAACAGGGTATGTGGGAGAAAGAAAGGTTCCAAGCAAAGCAAAATGTCAAGCATAAGTCTCTAGGCAGGGATATGACTGGGTGTGTTCAGGCCCAGGAACAAGATTATGTGTTAGAGGAACAGTAATGAGGCCAATATCATCTTAGCAGATCAACTACAGGCAAGAGTAGTCTGAGACTAGTCCAGAATCATGAAGAGGAGATAAATAGTCTAACATTTTTCAGGCTATTTTAAGAAATTTGGCTTTTATTTTGAGTTAAATAGGGGATAAATACAGTGTAATCCAAACAAAAACCAAGTAGAAGACTATTGCAAGTGTTCTGGCAAGAGATTACCATAATAAATTGACCTAGGTGATAATAATGGAGGTAGTAAGAAATGATTAGATCCTAGGCAGAAGGAGTGGGAAAGATTTCCTGACTGATTGAAAGTGGAGTGCAAAAGAAAAAGAATAAGCAAGGATAACTCCAGGTTTTGGTCTAGCTACTAGAATAATAGTACCCTATGAGCAAACTACGAGAATAATAGTATCCTATGAGCAAATCTGGGGATGGCTAAATGTAACACGAGTTTGGGAAGGCCCACTGAGTTTGCAATGTCTATTACTCAAAAGACATGCCGAGTCATTGCTTGTGTAAATGATTCTCAAGTTCAGGTGAGTATTTGGGAGTTGATAGAGGATGGACAGTCTTTAAAGGAATGAGCTTGTATTTGGATTACTTAGGTATCTGCATGCTTAAATTATGGCCAAATTTATTCAAGTAAATAAAAAAAATGCCATTTTACTAATTAGAGACAAGCAGACACAAAATAGAACTTATGAATCAAGGTTTCTTATCTCTTAGTTCTTCTGAATTACCACACACAGGTGCAGTGCTTACATATGTATCAAACAGGCCATTTAAATATGTTTAAAATATGGTAATAATGAATGTACTTCTTATACAATCCAGTTCCTTTCTTTACTGTTGATGCTTTAACTCATGTCTAGTAAAATTCGGATCTACTACAACAGACTATGTTCTTTTTTCTCTTTCTAGTCACTTTTATAAATGTGTTTTGTTAGTCATAAGGTGGAGGGATGTTTCAGTGGCAATTTATGAATAACCCTGAAGAAACTCATTTATAGGCAGTTCAGTTTCAGATGGCCACCTTGAAAATTGAAGTAATTATTATATTGGAATATTGTATTATTTAAATATTTCTTAAACAAAAAGTAATTTGGTGCTTGTATTTGATAATTGTGTGTGCATACATGCAGTCTACTCATTTATAGGCAAAGATAAAATGATTTTTGATTCTGAAAATTCAAAATAGTATATTTACATCTCTAAAGATGTTATTTTTCCTGAGTTTTTCATTTCTAAAGTAAATATTTCATTAGCAATCATATTCTCTTCTGGTTTGTGAAAATGTGGGTGGAATATGTTCTTAAAAATCTTTTTGTTTTATGTACAAATCTGGTTGAGTTCACAAATCTTTCATGTTAAGTTTTTCTTTTATAAGCATCGCTGTAAATAATCCAGGATTTATTAGGTATTTTACAACTCCCAGGTTAGACATAATTCAACATTTCGAGACAAGTATTTAGATGGGTCAGTTATTATTCTTCTTTTAAAATATTGTTACTCACTGAAGCCAATCACTGGTGGAAAAGTGGGTTACGTTTTTCCACCTCTTTTCACACATGACTCTTTTATACTCTGTTAAGTCAAGTAGAAAGAAAAAGAATGTGGGCTTCTGTTTTATCTCCAGTTCCTTGCACTGGCCCCTGCCACTAGGAACAGAATAGTTAATGCAATTGTTCATGCACTGGGATTCTTTATAAGCACATTATACTTATGTGGAGTTACCATCCCTTAAAAGTTAGAAACAGGTTCCACTTTATCTTTTCAAAAGCCTGCCTCATGGAACACCAAAAAAGGAGCTGGCAACTGATGGATTATCCACTTCTTGTGTCTTTCTATCAGTCAGAACTTGCAAATGGAGAGGAAGAGTGGCAATTAGTGATGAAAGACTAATCTTCTTCCAAACTTTAAATTGCAAGAAAAAAATGTTTTTTTCTCTTCATTTTTCTTCCTTTATTTTAAGGGATAATCCATCAACCACAATACTCTATTGGACCACTAGAGAACTTTCTGGAGGGTTGTGTCCACCTTATCCAATGAAAATGACCAAAAATAATATCAACTAAATAACTGATAGTTGTTATTGCATCCCATTTGGGTAAGTAAAATGTTTGAGTAATTAAAGAATATGTATTTTCTGGTTGGTTCTGTGACTTTCTGATTAATTGCTTATACTGTACAGTAATACAGTTTGCTCAATAATGCTCCTGCTTGGAAGCAATTTGGTTCACTAACAAATGTGTTTGGTGAAATTTTGATTCTGTTTGCAAACTCCATTAGGTGACAAACACAACCAAAAAAATAGTCATCTTCCCCAAAATCTTAAAAAAATCAAGTTCATAAACCAAGAACCACTATATTTGTTTGTAATTAAATGAGTAGTAGATTGACTTCTAGCATATTTGTTTATTCAGAAATAAACTTTTATTTTTATTTAATTTCAATATTGATATCCCACTGATCTCATAATGTCACTTTAGAGATTAAAATCCCTCCCTTTCTCCACATATGTTTAAGAATAAAAACAAAATACCTAAATTTAGATAATTCGCAGACATTTCAAGATCAGATTCCTGAATATTTTTTTGACATCCAGCTACAGAAAGTATTTAAAAGCCAGCTTCAGAGGATATAATCTGTCTTGGAGGTAACATTTTCCAGTGTCCTTCATCATACTTACTCAATTCATTTTTTTCCCAGGTCCTATTATCTAGAACCCCTTTGTCTTTGGTTCTATAATTGGGCAAGGTGACACTTCACCTTCCTATTATTTTTTAAGTGACTGAATTAGAGTTCTTTCTCTGATTTATAAACCTTGCTTTTCTACTTGATCCTGAGTGTGTGACTTGTGGCTTTTCCTTATTTTCAGCATTTCCTATAATCCTCTCCATAGTGAGAATCTCCTTGCTTACTTCACATTTACCCCTGTCTACTTTCAAAGGGCATAGATTCAGTTATTTTGTAAGCATAGAATTGAAAAAGTGAGTTAGTTGCAAGATTTTTATGGCTAGTGCTATCTCCTTATGTACTAGATAGGAGGATCTACCAAAGAAAATAGGTATTTGTGTCTTTTGTCCAGGTTTTCAAAGATGGAGACAGAGAGTACAAAATTCCAGACTTTTACAAACCTCCCTGATGACCATTTCTTTGATATTAGCACCTTTATTTTTCTTCACACAAGGCACAATACAACTGGTGAGGTTACACTTTAGACATGATAATACAGAATTTATTTGAAGTCAGATACAGTCTACAGAATATGGGTTTGCTGGGAAGTCTGAAATAATTCATTTATGGATTATTTCTGCAGATAACTTTAAAAATAATTTTATTTCAAAAGAATAACTGTACAGTAAGCATTAGAGACTTATACCCCAAAAACTCAGGCATGCCAAAATGAGCATCAGTATTTATCATTCTTGTGATAGGGTAGGGTTGCAACTAGGCAATTTGATAATAAGCATACTGTTATTTAATATAAAAATAGAAAAGAGTGGGCTGGCTTGAGGAGCATATTCAGTGGTTGCATTAACTGCTTCTGTTGCAGGTAGTTTTGTGGCTCCAAATACAACTGCCAGTTTTTGTTTTTAGCTTGCTTTCTCCAGCATCTCTTGGCTTGGCTGTATCCCATAATTGTCCAGGAAAAGTTTTCAGAAGGAAGTGTGATATAAAGGTATTGGAACGTATTTTGGGGCTCCAGATTATTATTTCTTACCTTGTTATGATATTCCATTGCAGACTTTGATTTTTAGAACAACAATGACCCAGTGAATAGCTTGCTACGCAACCCTGATTTTCCTAGGCTTGCCAAAGCTCCAAGACGGATCTCAGTGTGAGAATTTGGAGTCGTGCTTACAAAATTGGCTAGCAGATGCATCTGGAGCTAGTGTGGGATAATAATGAAGATGAAGATGAAAGCTCATGAATGGAGCACAGTGGTCAGCACGAGGAGGTGCGGTTTGTTTCTATAAAAGTGGTAGGAGTCAATAAAGACATCTTTTCCAGAAGTGCTGACTTTCTAAAGTTAATGAAATCAGATTGAATAAACAAACCAAGTAAAGTCTATAAAAAATATCCAAAACAAGAAGAAGCCAAACTGATTTTCCAGTTACAAAAGGGTCAGTTGGAGTCAATTTGTCCTAGATCTCAAGCAGTTCCCTGTTACTCTAATTAACTGCTCACTTTTCTAACACTTACAAGAATCTAATAGTTCTCCTATTAAAATAAATTTATAGTAAGGAGAAAAATAAAATAATAAAAATATAGTTGCACTAGATCGTTGTTCATGATTTTTGTCCCCAAATTTGAATTTCGGGGAAAAACTAAGAAGTCAACCATCTCCCTCATTTCTGCTTCTCTCAGGTAGATGGATAACAGTTTTGGAATATAGGGATGGGACCTGAGGAAAGAATTTTATTTTTTTTTAATTACTTTTGCCCTATTTATATCATCCCTAAGAGTGACTGTGAGAAATCAACAAATGTTTACTTAATCTTAGAACTATGTTTAGGCTCAGCATGGTGTTATCTGATAGTGCCACTGAGACTAAACGAAGTCCAAATGCTTACTAGCCTCCTTACTAAATGGAGCAACACACTACTAGGCTCTCTTTTCTTGGCTAAGACTAAAGCATTTTCACCCAACATCTAACACATTGCTTTTGGCACAAAGGCCAGGAGACTGAAATCTGAGCATAATTGACTCTGAGTCTGGGAGTCTCATTTTCTTGGCTCTGTCTCATAAGAACCCCGTTCTCATTTGCTGATCTTCCTTCAGTCTCTACTACATTTCCATCATCTTCTACATATTAGAGTTTTTGTAAAATAACACTTTCCACTTTAGTAGCCAGGATATACAAATACTTTCCAGTTGACACTAAGCTTAGAAAGGACTTTTTTTAAATTAAAAAACTGGATTGAATAAAAGTTATAAAGACTGAAGTTTAAGATTTTTAAGACTTAAATGAAATAAAGATAAATTGCCTTCTTGACTGCATAATTATCACTATCTTGTAAGGAACGGGCTTTTTGATGTTTCATATTTGCATACAACAGAAACTCACAGGGTATCTGAAATTACCAGGGCCTAGCATTTGTGTGAGACAATGTCTAAGGCTGCTGTAAAATATTCGGGTATGTGGAATGATATCACAGAGTTCTTGGAAAGATCCATAGGGAATGCTAAGATTAAATGTTTTCTTTTTGAAAACAATATTACAATGGACTGGAAATCTATGGCCAGTTCTGGATAGATCAAAATGCTAAGGCAGTTGTGGGGAAAAGAGAGTACTACTCCACTGTTGATGGAAATGTAAACTAGTAACTATTGTGGAATTTAGACTGAAGATTACTTGAAAAACTAAAAATAGAAATTCTGTTTAACACAACTATATCTCTCTGGATATCTTCCTGAAAAAGTTTAAAACATTATACTGCAGTGATACATACACATCCATGTTTAAACAGCACAGTTTTTTTTTTTATTTTAGAAATAAAAGGAGGAAAATACTAACAGACCGACAACATTTTACAAAATAGCATAGGATCAGTACAGACATTACAGAGTTACAAACAGAGTGGTAGGGAATTAACAATGCTTATTGTATTACATATTGATATCTTCAATGTAGTTTCTCATGAAAACACATATAGACATACAAATCTAATCAACCAATGCCTCACCGACAGTTTCTTTCAGCAAGGAAATGCAGGACAGTAGAACACCCGTGTTAACTATCCTGCATATACATATATACAAACTTTCTCCTTCTTTCCCTTCTCTTTTCCCATATCCCAGTTATCCTTTACCTGTGAGTGCTTTCCTATCAATTTACAATGTCTATCATATCTCCTAGATTAAATTAACTCTTTCAGGCTTTACACTAGAGAAACAATGTGATGCTTGCACATGTATGTTTGATTTATTTCGCTTATGAGTATGGTCTCTAGTTGTGACCATTTGCCTATAAAAGCCCCGAGTTTATCTTTCTTTACAGCTGAGTAATATTCCATTTTATAAAAGTACCACAATTTTCTGATCCAATTCTCAGTGGATGGACATTTGGGTTGCTTCCAAATTTTAGCAATTGCAAATTGTGCAAACAGCACAGTTTATGATGGCTAAATTTTGGAAATGGCTTGTATGCCCATCAACAGATGAATGGATAAAGAAAATACGGTGTATATATCATAACGGGGCACTACACAATCACTGAGAAAGATAAATTGGACATATCTTGGGACAATAATACTAAGTGAAGTAAACCATACACATGGTTTCCCTTATATGAGAAACTCAAAATATAAATAAAGAGCAAAATAGAAGAGAATATAGCAAATAGGGAAATAGACTTTGTGGAGATGGAAAAGGGCTCTGAAATAGGAGGAGACAGAAGGGCAGGGAAGGGAAGGGGAAATAAAATGATTGAGAAGCAGTATATACTTCAATATATCTCAATTCTCCAATATGACTGCAATTGTTATCTTTTATATATATATATAAATGTTATATATATAAATGTTATACATGCATATATATAATGTTAATGACACATTTTCATTAAATATAGCTATAGAATTTAGGACCCTGGTTATGTTTGAGGCTCGTCCAAAATACTTGAGTTCTGATATTTTGGCTTAGACTTCTACTTAGAATCCTGGAAAGTGTACCTTATTGGTGTATTCTATTAGGAAACATTGACTGGTACATTCATATCACAGCAGAACTCCTTCAGAAGGAACAGAGTATGAAAGCCTGGACAAACCAGTGACCTACTTAGTCTTTTCATATGAAGATTTTAGCTCTAGAGAGTGTATTTGAGGAGAAATATATTTTCTATGGGTCACCCAGCAATTGGTTATTTATAAACTCTATGAGGAGTAGCTGGTAAAATTTATTTTGCGTTCTGTGGGCTGTCTCTTCACTCTGCTATTGGTTCTTTCCTGTCCTAGAGGTTTTTTATTTGATATGACCCTAGTTGTTGTTTTGGTGTAATATTTCCTGTGCAGCCAGGATTTTGTTCAAAAAGTCTTTGCCTAATCCTATATCTTCAAGAGTTTTATCTAGTCTCTCTTCCAGCAGATTGTGTTTCTATTTTAATATTTAAATCTTTGATCAATTTTTATTTTAATTTAGTGTATGGTGAAAGTTACAATCTATGTTCAGTCTTTGACATGTGGAAAGCCAGTTTTCCCAGCACCACTTACTAAAGAGACTATCTTTCCTACAGGTAAGGTGTTTGGCCCCTTTGTAAAAGATAAGGTAGCTGAGTGTGTTTGGAGTAGTATCTGCAACTTCTATTTTCATCCATTGTTCCTCAGTCTGCTTTTATTTCCAATCTCATGCAGTTTTTGTCATTGCAGCTTTGTGGTATATCTTCATATCTAGAATTATGACACCCTGTGCCTTTCTTTTGTTGCCAAGAATTAATTAGACTTCCCAAATTTAAAGACCCAAATTGAAAGTAGACATCTGAAATGCATAGATGGTTCTCAGATGAAGAAGTATAAACAGCAAATAATGAAAAAATGCTCAACATTACTGGTCATTTGAAAAATAAAAATTAAAACAACGCTGAAAATCCATCTCACTCCAAAAAAAATGGGTATTATTAAGAAATCAACCAACAGCAAATGCTGTTAGTGAGGCTGCAGGGAAAATAAACTCTTCTCCACTGTTGGTAGGAGTAGAAATGGTACAGCCACTATGCAAGTCAGTATGGTGAATCCTCCAAAATTTAAACCTAGAGATTCCATTTGACCCAATTATTCCCCTTCCATTATCTTCCTGAAAGACATAAAAGTTTCATACCACAGTGATATATGCATGTTTACAACAGCACAATTTATGATAGCTAAATCTTGGAAACAGCCCATATCTCCATCAACAGATGAATGGATAAAGAAAATGTGGTCTGTAGGCCTATTATGTATGCAGCCTATATCTTCTTATTTAATATTTGGAGATGTTATTTGTCTAGTTGGGTAAGCATGAGTGCTTAGTCTATGTTGTTTGGTTTCTCATAGAAAATTTCAATAAATCATTAGACTCCAGCAGTACAGTTATCCCAGCTATCCTTCCATATACATGTATATTTTTCCATTCTTCCTTCCTTTCTTTCTCTCCTTTCCTTCATCCCAGTTGTTCCTTCCTTTGAGCAATTTCTGTCCCTTTAATAATATCTATTATATGTTTTCTGTTTTATTTACTCTTTCAAATTCTTACACTAAGGAGACAATACGATGTTTACACATGTGGATCTGATTTATTTCACTTATGAATATGGTCTCATTGCAACCATTTACCTATAAAAACCTCAAGTTTATCTTTTTTTATATCTGAAAAATATTCCACTGTATAAATATACCACATCTTTTTTATCCATTCCTCAGTAGAACTTATCAAATTTTACAAAAAAAGAAAACTAAGTGTTGGGACTTTTATTAGGATTGTATTCCTTACATCAGTTAGAGAATAATTGGCAATTTAGTCTTTTCTCCATTTACTTATCTCTTGAATTTCTCAGTAATGTGTTTTAGTTTCACAGTGTAAAGCTCTTGAATGTCCTTTGTTAAATTTATTTCTTAGCATTTTATTTTCTGATGCTTTTAAATATTTTTTACTAACATAATTTCAACTGTTTACTCCTAATATGTGTAGGCATGTTTGGTTTACATACCTTGATCTTGCATCTTGTGACTGTGCTTAACTTGTGTATTTATTTTGATAGTTACTTTGTAGTTTCATTAAGATTTTCAATATAAATTTTGGGGAATTGCTAAAGCTGAATATTTATAACATGTTCAGGCTAGAGCAAGGATAGCCCTGAAAATATGAAGGCCTTGAAGTGAGCCAGGTGAATAAGTTGTTCCAACCCCAAGAACATGAGGTACTTGAGGCAAGCAAGATGAACAAATTATTAGGCAGAGGAGTTACACTTGCCATCGACCCACCCAGCGTATAAATAAAGGCACTGCAGTCATTGGTCAGCTTCTTCTCTCCACCAAGATAGAAGGGTCTACCTGACCTCAGCTTTCTGCATTTTCACTCTTACCTTCATTTCTTCACAGTTCTCCCCTTGAGAGTTTTCAAGAGCTGCACTGGATGTGGCATTTTGGCACATGATCAGGGACCCAGGGTACGGGGAAACTCATCATACAGCAGGTAAGAGAATATATCTAGTTGTGCACACAAAAGGAAGAGAAGTGTATTGATGTGATCAATATTGGTCCCGCTGATGTCATCTGTGTTGATAGCAGAAGTGTATTGATATCATCAATGTTGGTCTTATTGACATAATCAATATCAATCCCATCATCAGGTATAAAAATGGGACAAAGAGGTTCTCAAGAACAAAAGGTATATATAAAAATGGTTGCTATATTATTGATTCCCACATTTACTTTTTTTTTATGGATCTGGATCAGGAAGTGTCTTGATGATCACATGCCTGTTGAGATGACCACAGAGGATTTGGCTTACAGCATTATCTTAAAATTTAAAAATGAACAAAAAAAGATAGTGGAGCAATAGCATCTTCCAAAAAAGCTTGAACCCTGTAACTTTGCTGAACTAGATATAGGAGGACCTGTGGAGGGTAAAGAAGATCTTTCTTCATTAGAGGAGTGTTTGCTGAAACTTCCATTTCACAGCTGCTCAAAGTAAAACTGATAACCTTAACTGTACCACAAAGGGCTATTTCTGTTTTCTCAGTTCAGAAAAATTTTTCTGTGTCACAGGTTTAGACTTCCACCCTTCATAGAATAGAGGCAGTCTTTCCTTCTCTCTTGCAATTGGCACTAAACAATGCCAGGGAGGTGGGAGAATCCCTGGAGGGTTTTCAATATGTCTACTCTGTTGCCAAAGTTGAAGATCCTAATAATTGAAGACAAGTTGTACATCTTCATGAAGCTGTTCATTTTAAGACCTTGAAAGAACTAAAACAAGAAACTGCTACTTATGATCCAACAGCCCCTTTTACCTTAGGCTTTATAGAACTCATAGAACAATGAGTTATGGCTCCAAATGATTGAAACAGAATAGCTAATGCATGTTTAAATCTGGGGGATTGTTTATTTTGGAAGGGAAAATTTTGAGTTGTGCGTGGATCAAGCAGTTCACAGTGCCACTGACAGCATGGCCATTACAAAAGACATGTTAATGGAAGAAGTTGCTTTTGCTGCCACAAATAATCAACTTACTTTTGAATTGCAAGCATATGAACAAATTAAAAAAGCTGCCACAAAGTCTTAGAATGAACATCCTTCAAAGGATGACACATTCCTTGATCTGACTTCCATTCACCAGAGTTCTGATGAACCTTTTAAGGATTTTGTGGTGTGTTTATTGCAGGCTAGTGGGAGGATTATTAACAACACAGTTTAACAACTGGGCTTTGAAAATGCAAATAAATGGTGCAAAAAGGCTTTAGAAGCCCACAAATAACGGGATATGCTGTCTGAGATGATTCAGATTTGTGCAGACACTGGCTCCTTGTATCTTCATAGGGCTGCCTTGGCAATAGCCATCACTCAGGATATTATTCATCCATAGCCTGAAAGAAAAGAAAAGAGAAAGGTTACTTGTTTCAGCTGCAGGAACAGAGGACATTTTGCCCAAAATTGCTCTGCTTCTCCTGTAGGTTCAGCATAGCCACTATCTGTCCCTACAAATGAATATTGCCAGTATTTGTAAGAAAAAATTAAATACAAAAAATATATTAATTATAGACAAAAAGTTTCTTACTTCCAAATTCTTCTTGTAAGAATTCTCTGCTAGTTAACTTACAAAAGTTCTGACTAGTCTACTGTGTTACTATAATTCAATTTGACCCAAAATATATTTGAGTGCACTCTTATTTTGTAAGAAGACTGTGTGTGTATTTGTTTGTCTGTTTGTCCAGTTTGTTAATGACTGTTTTCATTTGAGCTCAACAATTCTTTTCTTTCTTTTTTCTTTTACATTTTTGGGTTATTTTGTTTATAATTTAATTTGGCTTAAAGGTTTAAAAAGCAAGCTTCTATTTGGGGTGCTGGCTGGTCAAAATGATGTCAAAATTGGTTTTCTCATAGATCATCAGAAATTGTTAAGGTAACTAAATGGGAGCCCTTCAGGATTTGGGAATTATTTGTCAGGGCTTGCTTTAGTGTATAAAGGAGATGCTTCCTGGGAAAAATCATATCCAGCCTTTGTTCATTAATGGGAAGTGCCAATGCTCTCCATAGTCTTATGGGAGACACCCCAGTAAATGTTACAAAAATATATTATTGTGACACGTTTATATTTGTTATTGTCAAAAGGTTAGGTTTTCTAGAAAAGGGATAATGTGGTTTTCTGATTTAAAGTTGCTCTGGCATAAAACTAAACTAAACAAAATTTTCATATGGCTATGATAATTGATTGCTATGAATCTTGTGATACATTAAATATATTCGTGGCTTCAGATGTACAGGTCTTCCAAAATGTAAAACAGGGACTGTTTGTGGTGATAGACTTTTTCTTTCAGATTCAGACCCTTGCCTTTAACAAAAGTTTATGTGGTGTATATGCTATATATGTGCCACTACACTTAGAGATGCCCAGACATTAAGCAGTCCAGACAGTTTCATAAATTTTTTCAATGACATCTCATTAAAGGTCAACAAGTTAGGTAAAAGCTTCCCATGTACTAGGTAGAGATATTGACTAAAATGTATATGACATACCAAGATGTATAATTTAAGTGTGTTATAAAATTGTCATTATGATTGTCATGCTATAATATTATATATAGCTTTTGATTTCAAATTTTCTGTGTAAAATAATATAACTGTTGTCTGTTAACATTCTACAAAGATTCAACTACTAGACCACCCATGGTTGGTAGGAAATAACAGTTCTAATTTATATTTCAAGATGCTTGATATACAGATAAAATTATGATATTAAGCTCACTGCTTTCATTTCATTGTAATGTAATTAACCTTCTCTTCTGGATATTCAACAACTGAGGTTTGGAGACCAAAAACTAGAAAAATATATGGGCTATGAGGACAATCAATATTTTTACCTCAAGCTCTCCAAGGACAATGAGGAGCTATGGCATAAGAGAACCTCTGCAATAACTTCCTATAACTTGGTGAGTTTTGCCTCTTCTGACCAAGGCGATTGCTTGACCACAGAAGAAGGACATCAATGGTTTATAGTGTGCCTGAGGAAAAACACCAAGAGAGCAGTCTCCCAAGCTTTCATAGAAAGCAACTTGGTCAAGCAATGGCCATGACTCATCCAAACAGCTGACACTGACAGGAGAACTGAGAGGTATTATACATGGTTCCAAGGCAAATCCTGAGGAGACTTAACTGACCTTAATAGATAGCAAGAAAGTAATTTCATTACCACGGGTTTCACTTTAACTTGGTCTTCAACATTCAGCAGAAAAATCTGAAGTTATCTCTTTCAATAGTTTTTTGTTAATATATATTCTCATGATTTCTGTGCTAGTCTTGGTAAGTTGAATTTTTCTCAAGAAAATTATCTATTTTATCTAATGTTTGTACAGTTTGTATACATTGTTCAAAATACTTTCATATTATCCTCCCAATGTGTGTGTCGAATTTGTAATGATACTCCCTCTTTTATCTTGATAATAGTAATTAGTGCTTTCCTTTAATTTTTCTCTTTTATAAGTATAGCTAGGGATTTTCAATTTTACTCATTGTCTTAAGAAATCAACTTTTTATTTTATTAATTTTATGTTGATTTCTACCATCATTATTGCCTTCTAATTTCTTATTTTGTTTTTCTAATATTAAAGATAAAAGAACCAATACATATTAACAAACACAGAGACATAAACAGCACAACATAAAAACAATAAAAGTAATACAGAATTTCATACAAGATGATAGGAAATTAACAATGGTTGTTGTTTTACATATTGTTATCTTCAAATTGGTTACTCAGATAAACAAATATAGGCATGTAAGAGTAATCAAACAATTAAACATTAACTGTTCCTTTCAATAAATCAATAAAAAGTAGTAGTACAGTTACCTTAGTTATTTTGTGTATGCATATATACATATTTTCCTTTCTTTCTTTCTTTCTTTCTTTCTTTCTTTCTTTCTTTCTTTCTTTCTTTCTATTTTCTTTTCCCTCATTCCAGTTGTTTGTTCCTTTTGAGCAACTTCTTTCCCTTTCACAATATCTATTATACCTTTTAGATTTGATTGACTCTTTCAAGTCCTTATACTAGGGAGACAACACAGTGTTTACATATATCTAATTTCTTATTTTGATTAGCTCTGCTTTTTTGGTTATTTTCTCTTTTAGTATTAAGCATTTAGAAATCTGCAGTAATACTCTGTCTTTGTATTTATCTTTATCTGATACTAACATTGTAAGTTCAGCCTTCTTGTGCTTACTATTTTAGTGATATATAGTTTTCCATTCACACATGTGTTTGGAGTTTTCCTCTCTTATATAATATTGCCAATTTGTTATTGCATATCGTCTTTTTCCCATTAGTATCTTTAACATATCTGTAATTCATTCCTCTATTTCATAATTCAACATTCTATCATAGTTAGGTCTACTTCTTTGTGTGTGTGTGTGTGTGTGTGTGTGTGTGTGTGTGTATGATTCTGAGGATTGAGCCCAGGGCCTTGTGCATGCAAACCCAGAGCTCTACCACTGAACCACATCCTCAACAACTCTACTTCTTATGCTTGCTGTGACTGCATACTGTTTTACATTCTGGCATACCCACTAAATGCTTTTGCTGTTGTTGAAGTTGGACGTACTATATTGGGCAAGAGGAACTAAACTAAATAGAGCATAGGCCTGAGAATTTCTAATAATATGGCTAGGAGTTAGGCTGTATTTAATATTTCTTGTAGGTGTAAGTGCTAGAAACCTCGAACTACTCCAGTGGCCCTTTGTCTCTAGTCTGGACCTAGTGTCCCTAACTATTCCTCCTCAAAGACAATCCGTGCCTTACAGCACTTTCACATAAGATCTTCTGTTATACTAGAGCCCTGTTGGTATGTGGTAAGTTTCAGGGGGGAGGGGTGGAAGAAGGAATGCTTTATAATTTCACTGAACCTCACAGTTTTAGTAGGCCTATGTATCAGGGCTCTAATCTTCAGAACTATTTATCCACTGGTATAAATTTTTTGCTCACTTCCTCTGACATCCTGTTCCCTTCCTAGATGTAGTGTTCTAATTTATTTCTTGAAAACCTGACCTCTGTTGACTATGCTGTTGCTGCTGTTAGGTAATACATGCAGTTTTGCCATGGCTGGAGCACAAGAAGTGTTCTTTTACAACTGGGATATGGCTATGGCAAAGCCCTTTCCCTGAAAAATAAACCTTTGTTACAGAGTACGCACTGAATGCACTTAATAGTGATATTTTACTCATATACCTGCTAGAACCAGAAAGGGATCTTTCTTGGATCTTCATTGTGAGAATGCAGTGGTGTTCCTGGAGATAAAGTCCAATGTACACTTCCTGGGACCCTGTCATTCTCAGATTATCAAAATTACTATTTAAATGTTTACATCTTTAGCACCTTCTTCTCCAGATACTGAGACCTTGGCTTTGTGGATTTACCTGTCTTTTTAGATCTTCAGGTGGTAGTTTTCCCTTTGTGTACCTTTCTCTGAGGGACTCCCAAAAAGTTGCTGATATTCAGCTCTTTAAGGTTTTTCTTTTAAGAATGGGAATGATGATTTCCAAGCCATTTAGACTGACAGTATCTATTTACTTTTATCTTATTGGTATTTTTATGCTTACAGTGTATCTTTACTTGGTAGAATTTAAGTAGGTCTTTTTGCTAGAAGTCTATCTTTTAATTGGTGTGTGTGTGTGGGGGGGGTACTAAGGATTAAAACCAAAACCTTGCACATGCCAGGTAAGTATCTTATCATTGAGTTACATACCTAGTGCCTTTTCCTGTTTATTCTTCTCTTTTTGATTCCCAGTACATCTATACGTATGTCTACATATGTATGTGTGTCTATACCTATCTATGTCTATGTCTATGCCAGTAGAAAAGGTATATAAAATAGATCCACTTATATCCTGTTAATGTCAACATTTGGTCATCTCTGGGTTTGTCCATTATTTTTCCATTGATTATATTTTCTCTTGAAAATGGTTTACATTGTTTTGGTACTTCACAAATAATTCTGAATTACATCTTGATATTATAAGCATTATGTTTTAGACTCTGAATTTATTTTTCTAAAATATTTGTTGGGAAATTTTGTTCTTATACACACACACAAGAGAACTAAGATAATTATGCTGCTAATTTCTATTAATACATTAAAAAGAACTGCTTGTGCTTACATGGTTTGATTAATATTTCATGCCTATATCTTGTAATCTGAGCAACTACTTTGAAGATAACAATATACAATATAGTAACCATTGTTAATCTCCTATTATCATGTTTTGAAATTCTATATCTTTGTTTTTATTGCTTTTTTCTCTTTAAAATAATATTTTATAAAAGAAATTTTGTTTTATCAGACAATTAGTTTGGTTGGACTCAAAACTTTAAATTCTGTATTTAGATTGGCAGGTCAAATTCAGAATTTTACCCAAACTGAGTTATCTGGAGTCTGAACTGTGATATATAATTAAGAGTTAGCCAGGTAAGTGGACAGAATTTATACATTAAGTTGAAGATCCTTCTGTCCAGCTCTCCATGTTTTATTATCCCACTTTCTAGTAGCTTTGGTTGCAGCAAACCCTGTATAGTTGTTCACCCCAGAAGGACTATGAATTTTGTATTAGAATTCTAGCTGCTTTGTTAGATGTCATCTACCACCTAAAATTGGAAAAGTTTATTCTCAAAATTCCTACCTTCAAGTGTCAACTGTCATCTGGAAATCTGTGTGCTATTTTCACTATCAAGTACTTTTGGGCTCTCGTACTTTTGTATATTTGTTTTGTTTGTTTGTTTTTTTTAATTTTAAAAATAAAAGGAGGAAAACATTAACAGACAGACAACATTTTACAACATAGCAAAAGAACAGTACAGACAGTACGGAATTACAAACAAAGTAGTAGGGAATTAACAATGGTTGTTGTATTACATATTGATATCTTCAAAGTGGCTTCTCATGAAAACAGATATAAAAATGCAATACTGATCAACCAAAGACTCATTGACAGTTTCTTTCTGCATAGAAATAGAAGACAGAAGAACAACCATGTTAACTATCCTGTATATACATACATACAAAATTTCTCCTTCTTTCCCTTCTATTTTCCCACATCCTAGTTGCCCTTTAATCTTGAGCGGTTTCCTATAATTTCACAGTGTCTATCATACCTCCGAGTTTAAATTAACTCTTTCAAGTTTTACACTAGTGAAACAATGCGGTGCAGCACAATTTATAATTGCTAAAATGTGGAAGTAACCCAAATGTCCATCCACTGAGGATTGGATAAGAAAATTGTGGTACTTTTGTATAATGGAATATTACTCAGCTGTAAAGAAAGATAAACTCGAGGCTTTTATAGGCAAATGGTCACAACTAGAGACCATACTCATAAGTGAAATAAATCAAACATACATGTATATTTGTTTTGAGTTTATAAATCTTACTTACAGAGATTGAGTGAGAAAAGAGAATCTTAATAGATCTTTTAATTGTCTCTGCTCTAATTCAAACATGTTTGTCATTTCTTAGGTTATTTCAAATGCTGGATTTTATGTTTGGTTAAAGGTCACATTTTCCTGCTTATTTGCTACTTAAGAAAATTTTAATTCGTTTACTTTGAAAATTTTAATTCATTTAATTTGAAATTTCATCTTTGTTTTAAGAGTTTCAGGTCCAATTTTTTGGTTTAGATTTGCTCCTTATTTTTAAAGTAGAGTAATCCTGCTCTTAATTTGTGAACTTTCTGAGCATTCCAAGTGAATATGTCAGGTGTTTAACAGTATCTTCTTTCTTTGTTGTTGTCACTTCATATCTCAGTCCTTTTGTCTGTGGAATATGTATTTAGTTCAGATATAGTTATTTTCTGTAATGATTTGCAAAATCATTCTATTTATTTGGTTTTTGTTTCAGTTAATATGTATTAATTCAACATATGCATACAATATGCACAGCTTAATTCAGCGTAATTGTCATTTTCCTCTCATTTCTTTGTGTTTGTTTTGTGTTCTGTGAGCTTCTCTAGATCATCATAAAATCTATACATGTGAATAAAATTAAATTTCTAAAAAAATGAAGTACAATATATTAGTGAATTTGAAGTTTCTTCCACTATGTAATGATTACATTGCAGATGTTTCTGCAAAAGTAATGTACTAAACTAATGTTCATTTCAGTTTATTTTTTGGGCAAAGCTTAAAGAGACCTCTATAAACATTTTTAAAGCATGTCAGATATCCATTTATCTGACTATTTTTCTTGGAAATTTCATCTATCAGTAACACTGACTTCTCTGTATCTTAAATTTACTATGATCAGTGTATTTTCATTACAACCCATTTTCTGGGACATGCTGTAGAAAGTGATCATGGGCACAAAGCTGGTGCAATTTGGTGCTTGTCTTATTTATTTTTTCAGGTATCACAGTCCTGCATTGCATATTTTCAAATATCTGAAAATTGTTGTTTCATGTTTTCTCCTTTTTATAGCTCTTTATAGTGGAGGTCTATAAATTCTGGCATAATTATTCTGTCATAACCAGAAGTGCGAATCTCCATTTGTATGAAAGTTGAACAAACTGCAAATTTCCAGGTCTGACTAGATACGTCTCCAGTAAAACTCAGGAATCTTCATGTTAGTTATTCCCTCCTTTTCATATTTAGAATGTCATATTGGGGCAAGGAGGATAGTGAAACAGACCATCTGAAATTTATATATACTGACACTAAAGTCAGGTTGGAGGTCAAATGTCAGCATGGCCATAACTCAAGCAATGTAGATGAAGTCAAGAAAATAGGCCCAGAGAAGGAGAAACACAAGCCTTTTAGAGATTGGCAAGAGTCTGATTAAAATCTTGGACCACAGAAATATAATTACCGTTTGAAATAGTAATGAAGTAACTGAAAACATAAGAGGACAATCTTCCTGCCAGATGGCAAAGATGCTGGTAGATGCACAGATTAAGGAGGCTTTGCTCCAGCTTTGGCCTCTGGTCACTCTCAACATAACACTTTAGGGCAGACTAAAAGCCAGAGAGACATGAATCCCTTCTGATCTCTAGTGCCACATTTCTCACTACAAAAACTGTAGCCAGATATTCCCTAGGCCCTCTGGGTTTTTCTAAGCAGAGCTGCCGTGCCTCCTGGCAGATATTACTGTACATGTCAACCTGGTTTCAGGAGCTGTCTGAAAGAGCAAAAGGATTTACTGCTCAAAGGAGATGAAAGATTGGAGAGGCCAGAGATCTTACCCAAAGAGAACCCACTAAAGATATTTTGCCTCATCAGAGGTTGTCTATATGCCAGCTCTGTAAGAAAGAAACAGCTAGAAACAGACTTATCTAAACATAGCAGGTAAGAAGAAACTAGCAAAATTTGTTTCCCCTAAAGTTACAAACAGAATTGATATAGCTATATTGTCATGCAATAATTGGTTTTCTTTCCAGACCTCTTCTTAAAGTTCATTATTGAGATGATTATTCTGAGATTGATTTCCTGAATACTCAATTTTTCCACGTTTCCTTAAAGTCATCACACACAACCTTAAATTACACTTGGAGGAAAAGCTTTACATGTAGATGTGAAATAATCTTCTACATTTTAAAACAGCAAACAAGGTTTACTCTTGCTTATCTACATCTCCAGAGGTTAACCCCAGGCCATAACTCCCAAGTCCCTCTGGAGACTTGTCAATGTTTTTGAGTTCCCACCAGAGCCATTCGTTTAGGCATCATTGTCCTGAAGAGTTCCTATAGCAGATCCCAGAAATGCTGGCATTATAACTCCTATGTAGCACCTCATCAACAGTCTTGCCCTCAAATATACATCTAGCTGCCAAACCTCACTGTAGGGTACAAAGCAGAAAGGGGGATGGGTGATGCTGTCATATGGAATCACAAATGAAAATATCAGCCAGTTTTAAAGGCATCAGATTATCTCCACAGTTTGAATTGCCAACCTCTGTCAAGGAGTGACACAGTGTTTTCTGATGTGTTGAAAGCAGCCCTGTGATGAAAGAAAGATAATGCCCTTATCCAGCTGAAATTCTGAACTGGATACCCTGGGGAAGCTTTGTATACAATCTTTGACTCATCACGATAAAGACTGGCTGCTGACAGCTCATCGACTTTGACTTCTGGCTAAGATTCCAACACTAGGCTTTCTCCCCTCCATCAGCCTTCTTCTGTGATATTCCTCAATCTCTCCTTTTTTAATTTCTTCCATCTACAGTTTAGGAAGTGAAATTTTCCCTGTTTCTGAAGACAGTTCTGGACCCACAGAAGCATTGTTCATTGGCTCATTTTCAATACATGTCGAGTACTTAGGGTTCTAACATTTGCAATTTAGCTAATATTTATTAATCCCTATGCTAGCACTAGGGATGTGGCGATAAGTAGTTTCATTACCATGAAGAAGGTTTTAAAATATGCTTGTAAGGACACAATCAGAGTTACCTACGAGCCTTGTTAAAAATGCAGAGTTTGGAGTCCCAACTTAGATTTATTAAGTGGAAAATATCTGAGGTTTGTAATTAAAAACTTAGCAGTAAAGAAAAGTACAGGTACTGGTGTATCCACTGCTGAATTCTACAAGAAATTTAGAGAAGGCTTAATACCATTACTACTCAAAACCTTTAATGAAATTGAAAGGGAAGTAATACTCCCCAACTCATACCCAGAAGAAAGTATTACCCTGAAACCAAAACCAGAGAAAATCCCAACCAAAACAACAACAACAACAACAGAAACAAAGCTACAGCTGAATATTCCTAATCCTCAATAATATACTAGCAAAATGAACGCAGCAAATCATCAAGAAGATTTACACCATGATCAAGTTAGAGTCTTCCCAGGAATGTAGGGATGGCTTCACATATGCTAAGCAATAAATGTAATACAACATATGAACAGAGCCAAAGACAAAAATCACATGATCATCTCAAAAGATGCAGAAAATACTACTCACAAATTCAGTACTCATTTATGGTAATAATTCTTGGGAAAATTGGAATAAATGGTCTTTACCTCAATCTGATAAAATCCATCTATGAAGGGGCTGGGGATTTAGCTCAGCGGCAAAAGTGCCTGCCTGGCAAGCGCAAAGTCGTGAGTTCGGTTCCCGGTACCGGAGAAAAACAAAACAAAACAAAACAAAACAAAAAAAATCCATCTATGACAAACCAACAGCCAATATCATACTAAATGGGAATAAACTGAAAGCTTTCACTCTAAAATTAGGAACAAGACAAGGATGTCCACTATCACCACTCTACTCAACATAGTTCTGGAAACACTAACCAGAGCAACTAGTAAAGAGGAAGAAATAAAAGGAATAATGCTCTCACCCCAGAAAGAATGGCTGCCATCAAGAAATCAACTAATAACAAATGCTGGAGAGGCTGTCATGAAAAAGGAACTTCTCCATCATTGGTGGGAGTGTAGACTGGGTACTACTCCTTAAAATTCTAGGATTCTAGGTCCCATTGCAACCAGCTATTCTTCTGGGTATCCTCCCAGAAAAATTGAAAACATTGCACCACAGACATATGTTCACCTATATTCACCCATGCTTACAACCTTTTATTTTTTGGTACCAGGAATCAAACTCAGGACCTTACTCTTTCCAGGCAGGTGCTTGTGCCACTGAGCTACCCCCTGGCCCTTACCCACGTCTACAGCAACACAATTTGTAATAACTAAATCTTGGAAACAAACAAATGCCCACCAACCAAGGAATGGATAAAAAAGATGTGATCTTTTAATAGAATGGATTACTACTCAGCGATAAAGAATGATAAACTTGAGACTTTTATAGGTAAATGGATGCAACTAGATAACATACTCATAAGTGAAATAAATTAGACTCACATGTGTAAATATCATATTGTCTTCTTGGTGTGAGAAACTAAACAAGTAAATAAGATCTGAAATGTACAGTAGATATTGTGAAATGGGAAGAAATTGTTCAAAAGAGAAAAGGAACTAGGATGGGCAAATTGGAAAGGACAGTAGGCAAAAGGGAAAAAAATTCATGTCAGTTATACTGTTAGTGTTTCTTACTTAATTAAAAAGGTTTTTGCTATTATCGATTGGAGAAACTTTTTGCCCATATCTTGTACCCTGTGCAACTACTTAAAAGATAAGAATATGTAATGTGTTACCTATTGTTATTCTCTTATTATTTTGTTATGAAATTTTGCTTTACCTTTTTACCATAAAATAATAAAAAATCTATTTTTAATGACCTCCCTACCCATTTTTTTTCCCCAGAACTGGAGTTGAACCTGAATGCAACACTTTTACATTGAACTACATTCTTAGCTCTTTATTATTTTTTGCTTTTCAGACAGGGTCTTGTTAAGTTGCCTAATTGCACAGGCTGGGCCCTAACTTGTAATCTTTCTGCCACAGTCTCCTATAATGATGGGGTTAGAGACCTGTACCAGTCCTCTGGGCCTCTACATGATTTTTAAACACACTGAAGTTTGACAGTCACTAGTAAAATTATACATATAGAATTCAAATTTACAATAAAGAACATAAAATATAACAGGATGGCACCAGGGAAGTGAATTTAAATTGGGACACATAGGTTAAAAAGACCCTAAGTAACCAACATTTAAATCAATATTAGAGGGATAATGGAATCATCCAGATAGAGAGTAGGGACTAAACATTTTTTAAACTGGGTAAAATCTCAGGCATAGCTCCTGAGACACAAAGGTCTTTACAATGTTGATGTTTTGCCAAGCTATATTCACGACTGGTGTCTTAGCCTAACGGAAATGCCCAAATGTAAATACAGTGGTACTTCCAACTTAACTTGTTTTATGATTTGGTGGAAGAGGGCTGCACTTGTGTTTGTGTGGGGAAGACGGCTATGTCATGTTTGTCACCCGATGTGAAGTTTGCAGATTGAAGCAACATTGTACTGAATGTTTTTGTTTGTGAAGCAAACTGCAAACAGAAGTGTTCATAAACTGAGCATTACTATATATGTATCGCTTACTGTAGGTTTAACCTTACTTCTCCATTGTAGACTA
Organism: Chinchilla lanigera; assembly: GCF_000276665.1. Classification (NCBI taxonomy): domain Eukaryota; kingdom Metazoa; phylum Chordata; class Mammalia; order Rodentia; family Chinchillidae; genus Chinchilla; species Chinchilla lanigera. The sequence continues at coordinate 21,684,265 of NW_004955435.1, read as the reverse complement.
AAAATGTTCCTCACTGAGCTCTAAATCCAATCAGGAATTTTAATCAAATTTTTATCAAAATGGAACTAGTGAAATTGAGCTTATAAACTTTTATAAGGGCCAGGTGTGGTAGCGCATGCCTGTAATCCCAGAAACCAGGAGGCTGAGCCAAAAAAATCCTTTTATAATGGTTCAAATTCAACAAGTTAAAGATTTATTCTCAAAGAATTTCCCTTATTTCATTACTTTGCCATTTTTTTCTTATCAATCAACTTATGTGAGAATATCTAGAAAGTACTGAAATAAAATTGACTTAAAATTATACAGTATTTCCAATGATCTGTCCTTTGAGGAGAACAACAAATTAAAATGTTTTTCAAATAGCAACTGATAATATCTATCACCAAGGAAACTTCAAAGGAAAAGAAAAGAAGGCAAGTGATCTCAGGGGAAGGTCTAATATATAAAAAGAAATGGTGGTGAAAGTAGTTTCCAAATACATAAATATAAGTAAGTAACTGTAAAATGTGAATGTGTTCCATATTTTCTTCATGAATTTATATTGATGGCTACCTTTGTTTATTCTGTACTTTGCCTATTGTGAATAATAGTTTGATAAACATGGGAATGTGGTGTTATTTAGATATAATGATTTCATTCCTAAATATAAGTATTGTTCTGTTTTTAGTTTTTGAAGAACCTATACAGTATTTCCCACAATAGCTGCATCAATTTATTTTCCCACCATCAGTGTGTAAGTTTTCCCTTTTCTTTACATTTTTGACAGCATTTTTAAATTATGGTTTTTTAAACTGCGTATGCTTCATACTTTTGATTTACATTTGCTTGATGTGAAGTTATATTGAGCTTTGTGAAAAGGAAATGTGGCAATATACATAGTGGAATATTATTTAGCTATAAAAAGAATGAAATTCTGTCATTTTCAGCAACATAGGTGGAACTGGAGATCATCATGTTAAGTAAAAAGTCAGGCACATAAAGACAAATACCAAATGTTATTCATTCGGGGAAACTGAAAAAGTTGAAATGATAGAAGAGAGTGGTGATCAATAGAGATTAGAAAGGACACCAAAATATAGCTAGAAAGGAAGAATCATTTTGAGTATTCTACATCTCATTAAGTTAACTGTAGACTACATAAATTAATGATATATTTAAAAATAACTAGAGAAGATATAAAAAGTCTTCAAAATATAAGTGTTAGAGATGAAAATGGTAATTGCCTTGATTCAATCCTAACATAGTGTATAATTGTATCAAATAATTGTATTGTAGTCTCTGAACATATATAAATATTGTGTCAATTTAAAATAAAAATAATCTAATATTCCATAAATTTAACACAATCATAATTTACAAATATTAAAATTACTAATATAAAAATATGAAGAAATACAATAATAATATTACAGAGTAAAAAAAGGATGTATGAAATACTATTTACTACAGCAGGCAGAGTTTAAAATATACTACAATTATTTTGCTGCTTGCATCGAAACTATGTATTATGATTAGCTTTTTTTTTTTTGTCTTTTTGACACAGGCTATGTAATCCAGGCTGCTCTTGAACTCACTTTGTAGACCAAGATGGCCCCAAACTTGTAACAATCCTCCTGCCTCAGCCTCCTGAGTGCTGGGGTTACAGACATGTGCCAGCATGCCTGGCATATGATTAGCTTTTAATTTTGTTTCCTCTATATGCTAAAATTTTGAGAACAAGCCCCAAGATAATAGAAGAGATAAAATATAATTAAAGAATGTAACAAAAAAGGATTAAAACGATGGAATATGAAGAATGACATACAGAATAACCATAAAAATGTTAATAAAATGATCCAAATTTATCACAATAAATGTTAATGGTTTAAATCTTCAGTCAAAGTGAAAAATAACAAAATTTATCTATATGCTTTTAAAAAGAGATTCTCTAAAATATAAAGGCAAAAAATATTGGACGCAAAAATATTATTTAAAAAAACTACAGGACAAATGCTAAGTTAAATAAGCCAACATAATATTTTATTATTAGAAGATTTTAACTAGATTCTAAGGAGATTTTAAGACAAAAGCTAAGAATCGATCACAAAATAGGCAACCAGTCACTTTTCAGAAGTACAACTCCAACTCCAGTAAATTAATGAAAAAATGTTCAATATTGTTAGTCATTACAGAAATGTGAATTAGAACAACATTGAGATTTCATCTTACTCAGGAAACAATTGTAATCATCAACCAAAAAATAATAAAAAATGTTTGTGAGGTTTCAGGGAAAAGAAACCATTCTATGTGGTTGGTGGGAGTGTAAACTAGTACAAATACTATGGAAAGGAATATGGAGATTCCCCAAATACCTTAACTAGAAATTTGACTTAACCCAACTATTCCCCTTCTAAGTCTCTTCCACAAAGAGAGAAAGACATAATATTACAGTGATCCATGTGCACCATGTTTATAGCAGCACAATTCATGAATGCTAAATCTTACACCTGGCCTATATGTCTATCAACAGATTATGAATAAAGACAATGTGGTATATATACAAAGTGGAGTACTACTCTTCCATAAAGAATGATAAACTTCAGGCATTTATAGGACAATGGATGTAACTTGAACTCATGATGTTATGTGAAATAAATCAGACACATAAGCTTAAAATGAGATTTCTCTTTTATGAAAAAACTCAAAGTATAAACAAATCAAAGAGGAAAATAAAAGACAAAAAATAGAAATATAGATTTTTGATTAATGGGAAGGGAACTAAAGACGAAAGGAGGAGAATGTCAGAGGGGAAAAGGGGATGCTAATATGATTCAGATGTGTTGTGCATGTCAAGCAACTTCCCACAATGAATATATTCATGATGAGCAGAAAATATACACTAATAAAAATGTAGTCACAAAAAGGAGGGAATTACTTCAAAATGACAAAGGAAGATACAACCATTGTCTCAATCACTTTTCTCATTTAGAGCCAAAATATATGACACCCAAATCTAACAGGAAAAGTTGATTTCAGTTTACAATTTGTAGAAGTTTCAGTATATAGTAGCTTGCTCCAGGGCAGGGAGCCAGGGTAGGGGAGCATCATAGAAGAGAAATAGTCCACGGCAAGGAGACAGGAGACAGCAAAACAAGTTCGAGCAGCAGCAATAGCAGCAGCAGTACCTAGCAGCAGGAGCAGTAATGGCAGCAGGTGCAGCAATAGCAGCAGCAACAGCAGAAGCAACAGCAGCAGCCACAGTAGCAATAGCAGCAGCCACAGTAGCAACAACAGCAGGAACAGCAACAGCATCAACAGCATCCTGCCTTTGCTTTCTCCCTTTATATTCCATACAGGCTATAAACTGATGGTACCACCCACACCCACAGTGCGGCTTCCATTATCCACATCTTTAATTCCAGTATCACACCTTCAATGCCGGTATTACCCTCTTAATCTACATTTACACAGCCTAATCCAACCACCCTTGAAACGCCCCACCTATACACTCATGAGGCTTTCAGGGGACCTCTAAATATAAGCTATGACAATAATTTTAAACTTGAATAAATTTAATAACTTCAAAATACATAAAGCAGAAAGAGAAAGAAATATAGGTAAATCCATTAACTTTCTAACAGTAGCAGCAAAACACCAAGAAGCTAAACAGTAACAACTTAGAAGATCTGGAAAGGATAAGCAATTCTGATATAGCAAACATACATAATATTTTTCACCATAAAAATTGAGACTATAATCCAGGAGTGGTGGCACACACCAGTAATCTCAGCACTTGGAAGGTTGAGGCAGGAGGAACACTGAAAGTTTGAGGTCAGCTTGAACTACAAAATAAGGTCAAGTCCAGCCTGAACTGCATAGCAAAACCCTGTGTTAAAAGAGAAAACAATTGAGACTACAACTTTCTCAATAACACTTATGTGTGTGAAAAGTAATTAGGAACTTAATAAAAACTCAGGAACCAAACTATTTTATTTGGATGCAGAATAGATTTACAAATTAGGAGTCACTGTTTCAGTTAGAACAAATATTCCACTCTGAGGAGGGGAGTTAAGGCTTTTATAAATTCAGAGGTTGGAAAGGAGATAAAACAGTGTAATCATATATTTACTAAGTCCACCAAAATGTCAGGGCCAGTATTCAGGTTATAGGGACAACTGCTGGACTGATGTCCTTACAGTAATACTTCTGTAAAGTGTTAACAGCTTTTGTGACATGTCCTTTATGATAGTTACTAAGTATTTCTTACATAACCTGTCAGCTTTATTTATTTATGTTAGGTTGACATTAGTGACTGCATTTAGATTCTTTCACAGTATCAAAGATAAAGCAAATCTCAGTAGACTTCAAAGAATTCAGTCGTATTTAGACTTTCTCTTTGACAATGGCATTGGCAACAACAGAACAGAAAAAGAAACCCATTTGCTAATTTAAATGACGGTTATAACTAATATATTGTTTAAATTAACGGTCAGAGCGTTAATCATAGTTAAACCTGAGTGAGAAAATATACCAAATAATGTAAATTTTGGGATAAAGCTTAAATAGTACTTATTTTGAGTCTTAAATACTTATTTTAGAAGAAAAAGTCTGGTGTGGTGTCTCACACCTGTAATCCCAACACTTGGGAGGCTCAGGCAGGAAGATCACTGTGAGTTCGAGGTCATTCTGCCCTACATAGGGAGACCCTGTCTCAAAAACAAACAAGACAAAATAAGAAAAAAAGGTGTTTGATGAAGTCAACACAGAATTTGCAAATTTACAAATGCAAATTTACAATGATAATAATGATGGGGACAAAAAATAATTAAATATGAAATAAAGATATGTTAGTTAAAAAGGCATATGTCTCCTAAAGACAATGAATAAAGTAGATACATCTCTGTACGATTGAAGAAAAACTAAACAAAAGCACACATAACTATTTTTAATATGTGTGAAACTAAAAAACATAATATTGAACAGAAGAAAGAGTCACAAAGAATATAAAGAAGTTAGGAAATATTCAAAAATAGCTTATTGTTTAGCTCTAAGTGCAAATATGATAAAGCTTTTAATAAGAGCAAGGGATGGGAAGCATGCAGTGGAAATTGGTGATCTCCTTTGGGGGATATTGAAAAAATGGGATTTTCTAGAGTGGTTTTGAATCCATTGACTTAATCTATTTCTTAAACTGCATGTATATATTCATCACACTCATTCCATTTATTTTTGTAAGAATGAAATATTCTATAATAAACATTCCATATATCATTCATTCCAGCAAGATGTTATTCTTTCAGCTTTCTTCTTACCTTACTCTCTGTTTTTTTCCTCAATGTAATGCCTAGTCCTGCAGGTCCTCACTTTTCTATACCTTTTTTCCCTCACCTTCAACCTTTTGGCCTTTCCAGATTAATCTGACGAGTACCTTTGATCACCTCCTCGTGCTTGTCTCAGAATTGTGAACTCTTCTTAGACATTCTCCTCCACCAATCTCCTCATCTACTTGCTGCGACTTTTATGATAGCCAGTGGTATGTCCTTCTAATGTCTGCATGTTTCTTTTACTTTTTATTCTCCTTTTGCTGTCCTTTGTTCTTTATCTGGCTCAATGTTTAATAGAGCTCTATAAGTAATCACATGACATGTAATTTAACGTTTTTCCCCTATAAATCATCCACTCTTCTATCTTTGATTATCATTTGTAAGCACTTATTCTCAAGTCTCTGATCTCTAGACAAGACCTCTTCACTGATTTCTAGAGCTATTAGACTGCTCACTGGATGGCACCAGTAATATATTTTTATCTTGAATTCCTGAATTTCTTATCTTTTATCAAAAATGTATTCTCCCTATGTTGCACATTGTTTTGAAGAATGACACTATCATATTTATGTATTTAGTCAGCAAACCTGAAATAGGCATAATTCAAGAGTCCTTTCTTTACTCTTCACATGAAATAAAAGAATAAATATTGTATATGTCATAGAATTATCTTTAAGAGTTTTCATTTTCATTGCCACTTTTATGCTTTAGCAGGTTGTTAGGCCTTACATTTGCAGTAGTCTTATAATTCATTTCACTGCTACTATTAATTCTATAGTCTTCTAATATATTTTCCATACCAACGTCAGATTGTTCTTTCTAAAATTGAAATCTTATCAAGTCACTTGCTCACTTAAAACACTTCTTAATTTCACATTACCTATATAAGAAATTATGAACTCCAAAGTATATAAGGTCATGAATGTTCTGTTTTTTCCCATCTTTTTAGACTTGTTTCTCACTTCCTTATCTTTTATCACTCCCTCACCAACTTTCAGTAAGTATTTTGGCATTATTAAAAATACACTAATACAGTTGGTTCTCTGTATGTAGATGATCCACATCCATGAACTCAAGCAGCTATTGATCGTAAATATTTGGGAAAAATTGTCTTTACTGAAAATACATGCTTCCATTTTCTTATCATCATTCCCTAACCAATATAACATAAAATTATTTATATAATATTTACATTGTATTAAATATTATAAGTAATGTAGAGATGAGTTGATATATGTGGAAGGATGTGCTTAGGTTATATGTATATAATGTATTGTTTTATATAGGGATTAGGGCATCCACAGATTTTGGCATCCTCTGTGTGTGCTAGAACCAATTCCACTCTGTTACTGAGAGACGACTCTACTGAGCACTTACATTTCAAGCATAGTATCCATTATTTTACCCTTGTGATTTTCAGATGAATTCCAAAGGAAAAAACTTTTATTAAATCTATTTTACAAATGAGTAAATTGATATGTGCTGAAAATAATATTATAGTAATAAATGGTAGAGGCAAATTTAGAACTTAGCTAATTCTACTGACCTACTTATTATTCAGACTGTATTTTACTCCAAGACTTTGCTTTTCTTCCCTGTACAAAAAGTTCTTCCCTCTTTAATACAAAAATTTCAGGATTCAGAGCATATGCCGTGTTCTATATGAACCTCATATTACACTTGTAGAAGTAGAATTTACCTTTGCCCTTCATCCACATGACTTTTGTTATAGTTTCCAATAGACTTAATTGTATTTGTTTGCATGTTTACTTATTGTTTGAAGATTGTGAAAAGTGGTAATGAAATCATGTATTATTATTTGACAAAAGCTTAAAACAAGAGCCTGCACTTGCTTGAAACACAGTACATATTTATTGAGTTAAATTGTTGGATTTAATTATCTATATATTAGAAATGCTTGATATACTATAATTTTACAATTATAAATGTTTTATATTTTTGTATCCTATTTTCTTCTATCCCATTGTATATACAGTGTCCCAAGCCTACATAATAAATATTTAGTAAACACTGGATAATTCAAATACTGCATTCCCTCAATATATGGCAATTTCATCAGTCTACTTCTACGTTTTGTAATGAATTTAGCCCCCACAATCCTCAAAACCAAGATAAACTAGACATTATAAACTAAAGGCTTATCATAAACTTTTAGCTTGGGCTTGTAGACATGCAGACATCTGCAAAACTGTCTTACTTTCATCTAGTATTTCCTATTCCTGAACCCAAACTGTTACAGAATTATTGTTGTGTATTTGCCATGTTAGCTAACCTTATACACTGCTTAATTTCTTTAGGGAGAGATTTAGTCCAAGGCGATTGCTCTTTTGAGATCAATATATGAGAAAGAAAATGTAAGCCAAAGGTTAGGACTTCCAGGCAATCATATCTGAGATATAATATCTCCAAGAAGAAAGCTGATTACTTGAGACATTTTAAATAAAAAAGAGCAAACCATTAAGCCCATTGGACTAGAATAATGTCCAAATCTGTGTCATGTAGATATTCTATTCTATAGAAGTCAAATATATTTATGTCCAAACACAAAATGTAGACCACAAACATGTTGAAGATCATTATTTGCACATTAAGAGAGATAGTTATGTGACTTAATTTTCAGCAATGTTCAGTTTTCTCATGGAGCTTATTAATACACTTGAATATCTGCTTAAATGCTTTTATTATTAGCACATAAAATGCTTTTATTATTACATAGAGAACACATAAAAGCTTCAAGAACAAAGCAATTCATTAAGATATGTTAAATGTGTGTACCAACTTCCCAAAATTCCATTCTAATATAATATTAACATTAATAAAATAAAGTAAAAGGAGCATAAAGCATACTTATTCTAGGATTGTTTGTTGACAGATAATAAGTCTGGAAACCATCACTAGAGAAGTCTCAACATAGGTGGATACATATAATTGAGTATTTAGCAAATATCAGAAGCCATAAACTAGATCTCTACATAGCAATTAGATTATAATTCAAAGCATATTTTTGTGAAAAATATAAGAAAGCTGTTGTCTGTAATGCAATACCAGTAATATAAATTAAATGGCCTGCACACACACAATCATTCCCATTTTCAAGGATTTGAAGAAAAATTGTTTAAAATCAAGTAAATGAGAGTTGAAGTCATACAGCATGGAAAGTGAGAAACGGGGTTACAGAATATGACTAAAACTGAATAAGTTAATAAATAAAACAAAAGAGGTATTTGGTGCAGACCAGTGATGATACTATGATCCACCCTAATTAACATGATTAACACAGCTCTGTATTTGAGGACTTTGTAAAGTTAAAATTTAAGTTTAAAAAGAACCTAGTGTCAGTTGATGATCTAGAAATGAAACATTCTTGAAATTATGCTGTAAGAAAAAATATATTGTGCAAAATTTAATTTATATACTCTTGCAGAATAAGCTGATTGTGCAAGATGAAGCATTGTTGCCTTATATATTATTGCCCTCTGTTCTTTTGTGAAGCAAGAAAGTGCAAAAATTAGACATAGAAGAGGCACTATTCCGAGTTCATTTTACTGTGTTTGGGCTTGCATGCTAGTGTTAATCTCAATAATGCATAGAATTTCTCAGTAGTAGTTAAGTATTCCTTAGCACTATGGAAAAATCTGTAGGTTAGAACACACAGACTGAAAGGAACCAGAAAAATCCTGCTTAACCTTGTTTACAATGAAAGTAAAGTTTAGAAACTCTTGATACAAACACATAAGCACTCTCTTTCTGAGTATTTAAAATTTCTCATCCTCAGACTTAAGGACAAAAATACGCTAACTGATGATAGTACCAGTGGTAACCATGTTTATAGTATAACAGTAAAAACAATCATAATCCCAATGATAGATTTGGGAGTGGACTAACCCCAAGCCCCCAAGGTCTGACAACAATATAGTAAATCCTCAGGTAGACCCATCAGCACAATGATGACAAGGGCTTATGTAAGACTGAGCTAAAGTTTCTTCTGGGCTTGCATCCAATAGCTAGAAGTCGAGGAGAAACATTGCCCTTAGTAATTAGTTCAATTCAATAATTATTTGAGTAGGAAAGAGTTAAAAAACAAGGTTGGTCTCTATATTGTAGTTTTCTATTTTCAGAACCTATCAACCTAGAAAAAAGAAAAAAAAAACCCACAACACACAACCCTAATGCCCTTAGCAGATGGATCTGTGTTATTGCAGAACAGGGACCTGGAAAGTCTCCATATACCAAGCTATAAATATTCCTTTGACATTTATTATCCTCACTTGAGTTCAGGTGCTTAAACACTTGGACTGAAGTCATGTTTGTAGCAGAAAAAAGTTAATCGCTAAACATACCTTGTCGCTGGCTAAATTATTAGCAACAGACAAAAATGGAGAGTAAATATGCTGGAGCAAGGGAGTCTCCCACTTAAGAGAGGTCATGGAACCTTTAAGTCAAATTAGTTGAAGTTTAGATTCACTTGTAGTACAAATTCCCAAACACCTCACTCCAGACAATTTGATGGATCACATCTCAGGAACTCCCCACCAACCCTCAACTTTCCAAGCATGTATCTGTTAGTGCAGGGTTATGTGGTCTTGAATTTGAGTCCTAGCACTACCAGCTGCATAAGATTGTAAATTCAATCATGAATTTCAATTCACATCGCATTAGAGGAAATATAGGATTATATAAACCAGGGATAATAGCCCTTATAAAATCCTTCCAATAAAATAAAATAAGGCTAAAGGTGTCAGAGTAGATTAACAGCCCTTCTTCATTTAGGAAAGTAGATTCTTCAAGTGTGGTTATTTTGTGGTTCAGACTAGGATTTAGTGGCATAGTTCTTAATTGGGGACTACTTAATTCCCTGGAGGATGATTACTTGCAGTCTGGGATAGGTTTCATTCCAAGAGGAAAAGAATTCATGCATGACTTTGCCTGAGATATTGCATAGCAAAATCTTTCAGACAAATCTTACCCTGAAGCTATTTCTAAGTCTTTCCCAGAGGAATCAGAACACTATGAAGCTAAGGAAGACCACAGGCCTCTTCCTTCATTCTGACCTTCCCTCTAGGATTATCCCTTTGTGGCCATCAAAAAGCTGCTCCCCTATGATAGCATACTAGTACATCTTAGTGTCTTGGAACTAGGTAATACATTTTAAAGGCATACTGCCATACTGTATTGTCTGGAGAAAAATAAGGGATGGGAGAATTATGAAATATAAAAATAGCTAAAGCAGTTAGACTTCTCTATTCCAAACTGAATATCAATAAGGTATCATAGTGCTAAGTACATAAGCTTAGAAGGAAGAATACCTACTTGTAAATTCTGGTTCTTTCACTTAGTGAGTTTCTGAACTTAAGCAAGTTAATGAACCTTTCTAGTCTTCAATTTTCTTATTTAGGAGATGGGGAAAATAATATTAACTAATTTGCGGATTTGCTATGAGGATTAAATGAATTAATAGCAATAAAGTACTTAGCACAGTGTTTGAACATAGTAAGGGCTTTATTAGTGTTTAACAAGTAAGTGAAAGAATATGAAAACTTTTACATATTTGAGGGGCTGTAATATTTAAGTAGAAGTAAGTTTTTCCTAGAGTTACTATAGGTCAAATGCTATTAATTTAGATATCTACGGAAAGACTCCCTTTAAATCACATGTGAGTTTTATATATGTGCATACTTCTTGGGAAGAAATATTAGGAATAATAATTATTATTATTTTAAAGATAATTGAAAAAAGAACAATAACAACATGCCAGAAACATAGACAAAAAAACAAAGGAAAAACAATATGAATGATACAGACTTTCAGAATAAAATGATAAGAATTAACAGTGGTTGTTATATTGCATATTTTTATCTTCATCAGAGTTATTCAGATTAACAGATGTAAGAATGCAAGATTAATCAAACCATGAAAGAGAATAAAAAATAAAAACAAAAAATTATAAATGATACAGAGTTTCATCAAACGAGATGATAGGAATTCAACAATGGTTGTTATGTTGCATATTGTTGTCTTCAGATTAGTTGTTCAGATAACCAGACATAAGCATGCAAAGTTGGTCAAAAATAAATAAATAAATAAAGCATTAACTTTTCCATTCAATAAACCATTAGTCATCATCAGTACTGTTGTCCCAGCCATCCTTCTGTGTATATATATATGTATTTTTTTCTCTTCCTTCTTTCATTTTCTGCTTTCCCTAATCCCAGTTGTTTCCTCTTTTGAACATTTTCTTTCCCTTTCCCAATATCTATTGTATGTTTTGGGTTCCACTTACCCTTTCATGTTCTTACACTAGGGAGACAACATGATATCCACGCCTGTGGGACCAATTTATTTCATTTATCAGTAGGGTCTCTATTTGGACCTGTTTACCTATAAAAGCCTCGAGCTTGTCTTTTTTATAGCTGAGTAATACTCCATCGTATAAAAATACCACACCATTTTTATCCATTCCTCAGTTGATGGATATTTGGGTTGTTTCCGAGATTTAGCTATGACAAATTGTGTTGCTATACACATAGGTGCACGTATATTGCTGTGGTTTGATGTTTTTAATTCTTCTGGGAAAATATACAGAAGGAGAATAGCTGGGTTGAATGGGATCTCTAGTCCTACTTTTATGAGGAATATCCACATTGACTTCCACAGTGGTTTTACAAATCTCCATTCCTACCAGCAGTGGAGAAGGATTCCTTTTTCACCACATCCTCTCCAACATTTCTTTCTAGTTGATTTCTTGATGATAGCCATTCTTCCTGGGGTGAGATGGAATCTCAGTGTTGTTTTAATTTGCATTTCTCAAATGACCAATGTTGTTGAACATTTTTTCATATATTTACTCACCATTAGTATTGCTTCAGCTGAGAAGTGTATATTCATCTCAGATGCCCATGTTTGGAGTGGGTCTTTGACCTTTGGGAGCCTGATGTTTTTAAATTCTTTATATGTTCTAGATAGAATTTCTTTATCTGAAGGACAGTTGGAGAACATTTTTCCCAATTCATGGATTTTATTTTTACTCTTCTGGTGACTTCTTTTGATGTGCAAAAACTTTTCAAGAAGAGGAGATTCCACTTGTTGATTCTTTGAAGTATTTCCTGTACACTTTGATTTTTGTTCATGAATTCTCTGCCTATCCCTATGTCTTCAAGATTTCTGCCTATTTTTTCTTCCAGCAGATGTAGTGTTTGTGTTTTAATATTTAGATCTTTGATCCATTTTGACTTTAGTTTAGTGCATCATGATATACATGGGTCGAATTTTAGTTTTCAGTATGTGGAGAGCCAGTTTTTCCAACAACATTTATTAAAGAGGCTTTCTTGAGTGGACATGTTTGTCCCCTTTGTCAAAGATAAGGTGACTCAATGTGTTTATAGCTGTGTCTGCATCATCTACTGTTATATTAATCTTCAAGTCTATTTTATTTGCCAATACCATGCTTATTATATAACAGTAGCTCTTTCACATAATTTCAAGTTAGGGATTGTGATGCCTCCTGCCTTGTTTTTGTTGCCCAGGATTGCTTTGTATTCTGGGTCTCTTCTGGTTCCAAATGAAGTTTAGGAATGTTTTGTCCAGATATCTGAGGTATACTAATGGTATTTTAAGTGGGATTGCATTGAATTTGTACAATTTTGGGAGTACAGCTATTTTCACAATGTTGGTTCTTCCTGTCCATGAAAATAGAATATCTTTTCATTCTTTGCAATCCTCTTTGATCTCTTATTTCAGAGTATTGTAATTTTCAATGTATAGAACTTTTACTTCCTTTGTTAGATTGATTCCTAAGTATTTCAATTTTTAGATGCTATTATGCTCTCAGTCTCTTCATTGTTTGTGGAAAGAAATGCTATTGAGTTTTGAGTGTTACCTTTGTATCCAGCTATGATAGTGAATTTAATTATTAAATCTATATGGCTTTTGAAGGAGTGTTTGGGGTCTTCTATGTAGAGTACCATGTAATCTGCAAATAATGATAATTTCACTTCTTCCTGTCCTATTCTTTTTCCTTTCATTTCTCTCTCTTGTCTAATTGCTCTGGCTAATACTTCAAGGACTATATTGCATAGGAGTGTTGTCAGTGGAAATCCTTGTCTTGTTCCTGATTTTATGGTGAAAACTTTCAATTTTTGTCCATTTGGTATGATGTTAACCATTGGTTTGTCACAGATGGCTTTGATCAGATTGAGGTAAAGACCATCTATTCCAATTTTCTTTAGGACTTTATCATGAACAAGTGTTGGACTTTATCAAAAGCTTTTCTGCATCTATTGTGATGAACATGTGATTCTTGTCTTTGGCTCCCTTACTATGGTGTATTCCATTGATTGATTTTCATATATTGAAGCATCCCTGCATCCCTGCAGTGAATCCCACTTGGTCATGGTATATAATCCTGTTGATGATTTGTTGCATTCTGTTTGCTAGTATTTTATTGAGAATTTATGCATCTATATTCATCTGGGAGATTGGCCTGTAGTTCTCTTTTTTGGTTGGGTCTCTCTCTGGTTTTGATATCTGGATAATATTTGCCTCCAGGAATAGTTTAGAGGTGAATTCATTCCCTTTCAGTTTCATTAAATAGTTTGAGAAGAATTGGTATTAAATCTTCGGGGCTGGGGATTTAGCTCAGTGGCAAAAGCACCTGCCTGGCAAGTGCAAGGTCGTGAGTTCGGTTCCCAGTACCAGAGAAAAACCAAAAAAAAAAAAAAAAAAAAATCTTCTCTAAATTTCTTATAGAACTCAGCAGTGAATCCATTGGGACCTGGGCTTTTCTTTCTGGGCGAATTTTGTTATTACATTTTCAATTTCACTGGGTGATTTTGAGTTATTCAAGATTTTTATGTCTTCTTAATTCAGCTTTGGCAATGCATACACATCTAGAAATCAGTCTGTTTCCTCTGTGTTTTCCATCCTATGAGAGTAAAGGTTTTTAAAGTAGGTATTGATGATCTCCTGAATTTCTACAGGATCTGTAGTAAATTCATCCCTTTCATTCCTTATTGCACGTATTCAGGTTTTACTTTTCCTTTTTTTGATAAAATTTTCTAGGGTTTTATTAATTATATTTATTCTTTCAAAGAACCAACTCTTTGATTCATTAATTCATTGAGTTGTTTTTATAGTCACCATTGTGTTAATTTCTGCCCGGAGACTTATATTTTCCTGTATTTTTTTGGCTTTTGGCTTGACTTGCTCTTCATTTTCTAGAAGATTGAGGTCAGCACAAAATTGTTTATTCATGCTCATTCTGTTTTTCTGATGTGGGAATTTACTACTATAAATTTCCCTCTGAGGACTGCTTTCATTGCATCCCAGAGGTTCCTATAAGTTGTATGTGCATTTTTGTTTGATTGTAAATAGTGTTTAATTTCTTCTTGAATTTCATCTATAGCCCACTGGTTGTTCAGAAGGGTGTTATTTAATTTCCATGTGTTTATGGGTTGTTTGTGGTTTCCTTTGTCATTAAATTCCGATTTTATTGCACTAAGGTCCATTAGTATGCATGGGATAATTTTAATTCCTTTGCATTTACTTAAGCATACTTATATGTATTTTAGAGAATGTCCCATGTGCAGCTGAGCAGAATGTGTATTCTGATGTTGTTGTGTGGAACACTCTGTAAAGGTCTACCAAGTCCATTTGTTCACAAGATTGGTTTAGTTCTATTATTTCTTTGCTGATTTTTTTGTCTAGTTGATCTATCTCTTCATGAAAATGAGGTGGTAAAGTCCCCTATTATGCTTGTGTTACTGCTTATTTCATTTTTCATGGCCATTAAAATTTGTCTTGTACAGTTGGGTTCTCCTGCATTTGGTGCATAGTTGTTTGCAATTGTTATCTCTTCCTCTTGAAGTTTTCCCCTAACAAGTATGTAGTCACCTTCTTTATCTCTTTTGATCATTCTTGGTTTGAAGTTCACACTATCTGCAAACAGAATAACTACACCTGTTTTTTTCTTGTTTCCTGTTACATAGAGTACAATTTTCCATCCTTTGATTTTCAGTCTATGAATTTCCTTTAGAATTAAATGTGTTTCTTGTATATAGGATATTGTTGGATTTTGTGTCTTCATCCACTCTGCCAATCTGCCGCTTCCAACTGGTGAGTTGAGACCATTTACATTAATGGTTATAACTAACATGTGTTAGCTTGTCTTAGTCATGTTGTTATTATATTATTAGTTCCTCCTTCTTCCTCTGTTTAGTTGCTTGCTGTGCTTAGTGGTTCCTTTTAGGTTTTTATCATTTTATCTAGTCATAGAATACCTTTCAGTACTTTTTGTAGGGGTGGTTTCACATTCATGAATTTCTTCAGTTGTTCTTAATTGTGAAAATATTTTATTTCTTCCTTAACTTTGAATGATAGTTTTGCAGGGTATAATAATCTGGGTTGGAAATTATTATCTTTCATTTGGAGAAAAACATTAAAAGACAGACACCCTTTTACAAAATAGCAAAAGAACAGTAGAGACAATGCAGAGTTACAAACAAAGTGGTAGAAAATTCACAATGCTTGTTGTATTGCATATTGATATTTTCAAAGTGGTTTCTCATGAAAATGAATAAAGACATGCAATATTGATCAGTCAAGGATTCATTAACAGTTTCTTTCAGCAAAGAAACAGAAGACAGTAGATCAACTATGTTAACTATCCTGTATATACCTACATACAAAATTTCTCCTTCTTTCTCTTCTGTTTTCCCACATCCCAGTTGCCCTTTACCCAGGAGTGTTTTCCTATCATTTCACAATGTCTCTCATACCTCTGAGTTTGTATTAATTCTTTCAGGTTTTACACTAGTGAGACAATGCAGTGCTTGCACATGTAGGTCTGATTTATTTCACTTCTCAGTAGGGTCTCCAGTTGTGACCATTTACCTATAAAAACCTCGAGTTTCTCTTTCTTTACAGCTGAGTAATATTCCATGCTATAAAAGTACCAAAACTTTCTTATCCAATCCTCAGTGGATGGACATTTGTGTATCTTCCACAATTTAGCAATTACAAATTGTGCTGCTATGGACATAGGTGCACATATATTGCTGTGATATGATGTTTTTATTTCTTCTGGGAAAATACCCAGAAGGGGAATAGCTGGGTTGACGAGTTTGAGGAGGGTTGGTATTAAATCTTCTCTGAATTTCTTGTAAAATTCTGCTGTGAATCCATCAGGGCCTGGGCTTTTCTTTGTTGGTAGGTTTTTAATCATGTTTTCGATCTCATTAATTGATATTTGGTTGCTCAGGAATTTGATATCTTCTTGACTCAACCTTGGTAATTCATACATGTCTAGGAATCTGTCCATTTCTTCTGAGTTTTCTATCCTATGGGATTAAAGATTTTGAAAGCAGGTATTAATGACATGAATTTTTGTGGAATCTGTAGTAATTTCATCCTTTTCATTCCTTATTGAATGAATCTGATGAGGTTGGCTAGGTGTTTATCAATTTTATTTATTCTTTCAGAGAACCAACACTTTGATTCATTTATTTTTTGGAGGGTTTTCTTTGTCTCAATTGCATTAATTTCTGCCCTAATCTTTATAATCTCCTCACTTCTTTGGGCTTTGGGCCTGACTTGTTCTTCTTTTTCCAAAAGTTTAAGATGCAGCATTAGGCTACTTATTTGTTCTCTCTCTTTTCCTTATGTGTGA
>NW_004955435.1:21655660-21665307 GCF_000276665.1 Chinchilla lanigera | reverse complement strand
GATTGTGTTTTAGTCTTTCCTTTTGTCATGGTTGCTACTGGATGCAGAAAGCTAAGTTTCCCTCCTCAGTAGATGCACAGCAAAGCCTGCTAGTGTCCCTAGTTCTCCTGTTGGTCATGTTTGCCCCTCAGTGTCCGCTTAGAAGCACTACTTAGTCTGGGGTTTTCTGGCAGTTGTTGATTTCTATCTAATTATCCCAGGTCACCACCAGATATTACAGTCTGCGTTTCTGCCCTCCATGCACCCACAGAAGACAGGAGGTCCTCACTCAGAAGCCCCAGGGACTTCTCTCATTGGGGTTCACATGTGGGCCCTCCCTGCATGGGCCCTGCGCTAAGTGAGTGAATGCTCCAAGAGCTGCTGGTCTTGCGGTTCGAGTCCATGCTTTACTTCTGCCTGGACCTCAGATGCAGGCAATGGTGTCCGTTGATGGCCGACAGTCTGATCCAGCATCCCCCTGCAGTTCAGGGCATGTGGACACCCTAGACTCAGGTTGTACTAGTGTGACAACCCCGGTCCAGTGGACCCATGTCCCCAGACAGTTCAGGGTACAGGCAAAACCCAGACACGAACTGCAGGGTCGACAGTTTGTGTGCTACCTGATTCTGTGTCTCCAGTCAGTTCAGGACACATATAAGAACCAGATGTGGGCCAGATGGACAGCAATCACAGACTGCCTGTGCCTGCGACCCCTCCAGGATGTCTGGGCACAAGTAAAGCATGGACTCGAACAGCGGGATCAGCACCTCTTGGAGTGCTCACTCACTAGGCACAGGGCACATAAAGGGAGGGCCCACATGCAAACTCCAGTGAGAGAGTTCCCACAGGCTTCTGAGTGAGGACCTCCTGTCTGCCTTGGGTGCAAGGAGGGGCAAGACTCAGACTGTAATGGCAGCAGGGTCCTGGGTCACCTGCTCTGCCCCCAGGAAGTAGATGGGAAATATCTGGCTCTCTCTGCTAGTTTCAGCTGGGAACTGGGCGGTGGGAGTGGGTCACAGCCACCTGGCTCTGCTTCTTAGTCAGTTCAGTGGGTTTGAAGGAGCCAGTCCAGGGCCATTCAAAGAGCAATCACGGACTGCCCATGCCTGCAACCTACCCAGGTGGTGCGGGTGCAAGTAAAGCACAGACTCGAACCACAGGACCAGTAGCTCTTGGAGCATTTGCTCACTTGGTGCAGGGCCTATGCAGGGAGGACCCACGTGTGAACCCCAGTGAGAGAAGTCCCTAGGGCTTCTAAGTGAGGACCTCCTGTCTTCTGTGCATTCATGGAGTGCAGAAACTCAGACTGTAATATTGGTGGGGTCCTGGGTCCTCTAACAGCTTTTAGTATTCTGCTTTTTGCTGAGTTTCTGGGAACTTGATCACTATATGTTTGTGTGTAGATTTGTTTTGGTTATGGTTTATTGGAGTTCTATATGCCTCACTTACTGATGTCTGATTCTTTATGCATGCTTAGGAAATTTTCTGGTATTATTTTTCCAAATAGTCTTTTTATTTGATTTGTATTGACACTTGTTTTGTTGACATCTATGAATCTTGCATTGTTTTTCTTTGCTTTGTCTTGCAGTTGTTGAATTGTTTTTTCCTAGTTCTTTGTTTTTTTTATTTTTAAGAGATCCTTCCTTTCACAGTCATTAGTGGAAATGCTGTCTTCAAGGTCTGAAAGTCTACCTTCAGCTTCATTGACACAGTTTTGCCAGATTTCAATGGCATTTTTTATTTCCTGAATATCTGTTTGAATCTGTTTCATGCATACTAGTTCTTTCTTATATTTTTCATTCAACGTTTCCACAATTTTTCTATGCTCCTCTATTTTCTTATCTATGTGTTCTTTGGATGTGCTGAGAAATTATTTCATTATTAGTGTTATTTCTTTTTTTACCTGGGAGATTATTTCTGATCGATGGCCTGATGGAGTTGTTTCTTTACCTCAGTTGCTATCATTTCAAAAATTTCAGGTGTATGTCCTTCAGGCTCTTCTGTGTTGATGTCTCCTATACTTGTTCTGGGTTGGGTAAATGTCTGAGATTGCATTTTGCTCCTTCATTTTGTCATTTTTGAAGATCCAGAAGTTCCCTGGAGCTGAGTCTCACTCCCACAATTGTGTGGAAGTGACAGGGTGAAGATCTGAAGGTCCCCAGTGTTCAGCTTGGCTCCTGAACTGGTATGTGGGGGTAAAGTGCTGTTGCAATTGCTCCCGAAGCTTTCTGTCATTCAGTTGGCTTCCAGACCAGTGGGGGAAGGTCAACGGTCTCACTGGGGTTCCTGAAGCTGTCCAGATTTCAGCCTGGCTTCCACAGGAGTCTGAGGGGTACAAGTCATGGTCATCGCAGCTTCAGACATTGCTCAGGACTGAGCCAGGTTCCCATGTCAATGGGGTTCTGGTCAGGGTGTAGTCACTGAGGCCACTGATCCTGTCCAGGGTTTAACTTGGCTCCTGCAGAGTTGAAGGGGTTGATGAGAGTGGCCACTGAGGCACCAGAAGGTTTCTGGGGCTCCACATGCCTTGCACATTGGTTTCGTAGATGGGGGTCCATCTCACTGGGGTGCCTGAAGATGTCCAGGTTCAGCCTGGCTTCCATGGGGGGTACAGGGATTGTGGAGAGTGGCCATCGAGGCCCCAAAAGTTGTGCAGTGCTCCACCTGCCTCGCATGCTGGTGAGGGAGGTGCAGGGGCAGCTCACTGGCTTACCTGAAGATGTCCAGGTTTCAGCCAGGCATCTGAGAGGATGCAGGGGGTATATAATAATTAATTTTTATTTTCCAAACACTAATTTACAAAGAGGATTCCAAAGAACTTTGAAAAAGAATGACTAAGAACAAAGATAAAGCAAATGAATGAAAATTTGGGGGCATTCTCTTTTCCTTATGGACAAGGAACTTATTCTTATGATTTACTTATCAAAATATAGTGATCAAACAATTAAAGAGCATAAAAAAGTAATAAAAAAACAAAAAATAAAGAGCAAAATAAAAGAGAAAAAAATATAGTGGACAATCTTGAGGACATCAGACCCCTAAGTCAAGAATGATTTCAAATGGTACCAGATGAATACATCTTAGGAGTTGGAACATGGATCAAATGGACTCATTATTAGGGACTGAGAGGTGAAATAGGTCCCAACTTCCTTCTCTACATCCGTCTTTTACTCCAAAGTTTATCTGAGTTTCTTGGATTTTTGCAAAGCTAAAAGGTTATACCCACCACCTAGAGCAACAAGGATCTACTCAAGGACAAAGACAATCATGTGACTTTCTTGCTGAAAGTTTTCAAACTCTTTAGTAATGAATACAGTTGAAAAATAGTGTGACATCATCAGACCTTTGAGCTATATTTATTACCTAATATACCTTGACTATTTCATTAACATGCAATTTAAATGTTACGTATGCTGAAAGGTTTTCCTTAGTTAACTGAAAAGATGATATGTGCTATACAATCCTGTGACATTTTGTGAAATCTCTTCTGTAGCACTCACAATATATCTTTTCACACTTTAAACTTAACCACACAAAAGGCTGAAACTATGATTATACAACACTGTTATCTCTATGATAGATAGTGCTAGTTACCAAACAAATTATTATTTCCCCTTTGATATTTCTTTTTTTTTTTTTTTTTTTGGTTTTTCTCCGGTACCAGGAACCGAACTCACGACCTTGCGCTTGCCAGGCAGGCGCTTTGCCGCTGAGCTAAATCCCCAGCCCCTTCCCCTTTGATATTTCTAACTTAAAGAATATCTTCTGGACTTTCTTGCTACTAGAAGTGATAATATGACAAACTAGATGCAAAAGAAAGTAATTTTGTGTGCATGTATACACAGGATAGTTAACATATTTGAACTACTGTCTTCTATTTCTTTGTTGGAAGAAACAGTTAATGATTCCTTGATTGATCAGTACTGCATGTCTCTGTTTTAGTGAGAAACCACTTTGAAAATATAATATGTAATACAACAAGCATTGTTAATTTCTTACCAATTTGTTTGCAACTCTGTATTGTTTGTACTGTTCTTTTGCTATTTTGTAAATGGGTGTCTGTTTGTTAATGTTTTCCTTCTTGTTTTTTTAAAATAAAAAAAAGAAAGCCATATGGCTGAGTTCTAGTTAAAGAAATATAGGTGCCAGAGTTGTTCTATTCCTGGACATAAACTTCCATGTATGATCCCTCACCTGCTCTTTCCCCCTTCTGTGATGAGCTTGGCTACATTTCAGAATAAAATATCAGACTTTGATTCCTGAATAACTACCCAACCCATTGAATTCATTTCTTTTTGTATTAAACTTCTAAACCACCAGGATATATTTAACATACTGTTTATTTGTTTGCTTACTTGTTTGTTGTTTTGGCCAGAGTAGCATAACCTAGCATATTCTAACCAATACACTGAGGTTGGTAAAGTGGAAAACAGAAGAATCCTGGTAACTTGACAGCAATCTGGAATTCTGCTGACTACCTCTGGACCTGGTGTTATGAAATAAACTCCATATGTAATAGCTATAAAACTGAGTCCTGAAATATAAGCTATGAGACTTAGTCTCTGAAGTGAAAAAAAAAATAAAACTTATTACAGCCTAGAAATGTTCAAAAGTTTAAAAAGAGGGTGAGAAGTTGAGAAAGCAGAGAAGAGGCCCTATTTGAGATTTAAGGCTTATTCCCAAATTTATTAAATTGCTAATTTCCTTTGACTTTATTATACAACCTAAATCATTAAAACATTCACTTAAGTGTTACAAGGGTTATCTCATAATTTTAGTTAACTTTAAAACTCCATCACAAATACAGAGTCTGACTTCTATGTTCCGTAAACAGCAACATCTATTGAGAGAGGTGGTGAAGTCCTCAATTGGTGGAATTAGACATGTGGGCAATCCAAGTATAAGGTTAAGAAAGGTGTAGCTGTTGTCCACAATCTGTTAGTGGGATAACCCCCCAAAAGTGCCATTAGTCGACTTTTTAGATATTCTGACCTTTCAAAGATCAGGTACGGCTATTTTTGATGTTCCAAGTCTAAGTTTATTTTAAAATAGCAACATGATATGTCCATATTGTCAATTTCCCTCTTGTCACCTCAGGAGGGTGCACATTTTATCATGATTTATTTTAATAAACATTTTAAAACATGAGCAATGTGATGGAAATTGCTCTGTGGGTAAAGAAAAATAACAGTTTCTGCCTTCAAGAGATTTAGACTTGAGAAGAGCAGTAAAGAGAGTAATATGTAATGACTCCTAATCAGGAATCAGGGTGGTATACATCAAAGGAGGTGCTCCAAAATCTTGATGATAGACTCAATATTGGAAGGGGCTGAGATACAGACAGGAGTTTTGATATTTCCCTGATTCTTGTGTTGAGAACATTGATTAGATAGTTTTCACAAAGGAAACAACAGTTTCCACTGCAAAAAGAAAAACAAAATGCAAAACTAGGTTGTGAATCAGCCTTGCAGGTCACTGCCTGTCTTGCTTATTTTTCTTTCCTTGGTGAGACAAAATACCTGACACCCAAAATTGAAGAAGGAAAGATTTATTTAGCTCACAGTTTGTGGAGGTTTCAGTCCAGAATCAGCTGACTCCAATACAGAGTGACACATGGCAGAGGGCAACAGTTCATGGCAGTAGAAGACAGCAAAAGCAACAAGAGTGAAAAGGAAAGAGCAGCAGCAAGCAGTCTCTTTCCCTCCCTTACACTGTATGCAAACTACCTGCCCTAGGGCAGGTGCAGCACTCACACCCATAAACCCAGCATTGGATGATGATTCAATCATAAACTCTAGAAGCCTGCCCCATGACTGCATGAGGCTTTGGGGGGACATCCAGACACAAACCATAGGACTGCCCAAGGCATCAACTTATAGAAGACACTAAACTAGCATTAGCATAACTCATAACTACAGTGCTAATTAATGACACAGTTTTCCACAGGCAAATACCTACACTGGTGTTTCCCAAGTAATGGCTCCCAGTCTTGCTAAACTATTGAGCACCAGGAGAAACAAAATGAAAGAGCAAAACAAAGCACAGTTCCTTGTTATGCCACATTCTCTCTGCCGGGGAATGATGGGAATCATTTGTGAATGGTAAGGCTACATTGTTCTGTCCCCAAACTTAATGCAGCCAATGAGAGTCACTTAGGGCCAGCATCTACTGTGAACTACTGCTCTGAAACTAGCCAAAGTGTGACAAGATGCTATTTACTGGGAACATGTGATTTATCATCAGACCTACTAAATGAAATTCTAGTTTTTAATTTTCAAGATAAAAGAACAAAAACAAATTAACAAACACAAAGATATAAACAAAACAACAAAAAACAATGAAAGTGATACAGAATTTCAAACAAGGTGGTAGGAAATTAACAATGATTGTTGTACTACATATTATTGTCTTTGATCTTACTATGTCCATCAAACTTCAGTTGAGATAATTGATCACAGAACAAGAACTAAAAAAAATGAGAGAGAAAATGCACCAAGATTTTAAAAAATTTCAATCTGCTTTGACAAGTAGAAGCGATTTATTAAATATATTTCTATTTCTCCTATTAGAAATCTTCTTAAATTTACATTGGAAAAAAATAGAATACCCAATATCTGCTATGTTAGAAAATGTTAATATTCTGTTACTGAAAGGTGATTGATTTTAAGTATTCTTTTTGTAGACCTAAAACTACAGCATAGGCAAAACAACATTTGACTAATTGCTGACATTATAATAATCTCCATAGGTGGTCCACTTCACTTAATAGAGCAGTTTAGGATCTAATTATATTGCAGGGAACTTATACAAAAATAGAGCAGTGCATGTATTTGCCCTCAAGATTGTAATTATAATTGATTCTGTTTTAAATGTTACAGGAAAAGTGCTAAGGAATTTTGTTTGTAAATCTGGTTTGTGGTTTTAGAAGTATTTAGCATCACTCATTGAGATGAATTTACCTACAATCTTGTAAAGATTATAGATGGATAAAACATGCATTGCCATGTTAACAAAGTTTATTTCTACAGTAACTTTGATTTACTTTAAGATTCTGGCATGGGACAGAAGAGTCTGACTTGTAGGAATCAGAAATATTCTTGTCAAATAACACTTGATTTATTAGTAGTATTACCTACTTAAAGTGTTGCTACTTGAAAAGTGATTATAAAATATTTTGTGGACACATAAATAAGAAAAATAGAAACTTTTCAATGTATTTTTAAGAGTCTAAACATAGTCATAGAAATCTCATCCTCACTAATGGGCCTTTTGCTTATGAGTAATGACATTATTATAAAAGTACAATTTGAACAGTATCAAAATCTTGTATGTCAAGGGATATAGCAAATCTCTTTATCACAAAGATGTAAGAACATAATGTTTATTACATCGAATTTCTTCCAAAATGACTTTTAAATGCTAAACAAGTAATTAAATGAAATCAGTTTCAAAGAGTTTCTGAGTATTAGCTTGGGCAGTGTGACTCAGAGAAGCCAGTTTTCAAAGAGAGAGTTGATGCATGAAATTTTGAATCTGTGGAGCTAGAGGAATGCAGGGGCCACTGAAGGAAAGAATTCATATAACAAAGCAGTAGGACAGAATAAAGCAGAAAGCATGAGCTGTGGGGACAGAATGTGTGAGATCAAATCCTGATTGTGCCCATTGCCAGTTGTGACACCTGGGCAAGTTTTGTGAACTACTGCTCTGAAACTAGCCAAAGTGTGACAAGATGCTATTTACTGGGAGCATGTGATTTATTATCAGACCTACTAAATGAAATTCTATTTTTAAATTTTCAAGATAAAAGAACAAAAACAAAGTAACAAACACAAAGATATAAACAAAACAACAAAAAACAATGAAAGTGATACAGAATTTCAAATAAGGTGATAGGAAATCAAAGATATAAACAAAACAACAAAAACAATGAAAGTGATACAGGCTTCAGTTTTCCTCACCTATGCCTTTTTTATAAGTGCATTATGAGGATTAAATTAATTAACACTTGTAGAGCTTGAATCTAAATCATAGAAAGCATTACTTAAGTACTTGTTAAAGATGTGTGTAGTCTTGTGGTCATGGCTAGAGGCAAGAATGTGAAAGCCACCAGCAAATGACTGTAACTGAAACACTGGGATGATGAAGAACAAGGATACTGGGGTAGCCTGCCCATGACAAAAGTGGGCCAGGGGCAAGAACATTTAAGGAGCAGCTACAACCAGCAGGTTCAGTAATGGAAAGTAAGAAAGAAAAGGCACTCACAGAAAGAAACAAAGGGAAAAATACTATGTTTGGAGTCATAAAATAAACAGTAAAAGTGAGAATAGCCAATATTCAAGCACCACACAGAAACACTGAAAAGTGTTTCCTAAAATTGACATTTTGAAAATTATTAGCTATTTTCTGAACTGCATTCATTTGCATAAATGACTGGGACCATGACTGATTGCCATGGGTTAACTAGTGGCAAATAAAAACGCAGAGATAGTCAGATGTTGAGAAGAAAAGAGAAGCAAAATGGTAACTAGAGGAAATTGGAGCAAAGGGAGTATTCATTTGCATTCTTTATACAAGAGAGGGTTGTAGATTGTCTATAAGGAAGGAGAAATAGAAAGGAAGAGAGTAACTAATGAAACAACCTCTCAACAGAGACAGGAAGGGATCAAATTCAGAGCAAAGGTAGGTAGATTGCTCCTCACAGGAGAAACAAGCTATTCTTTGAAACTACAGAAAGGAGGGAGAGAACAAATGGTAGGTAAATTTAAACTGGGAAACACAGAGAGTTCATAACTCACTGACAATCTGCTTTCTGTGTGACAGCAAAAGCAGTTGCAAGTTTTTTATGGATTGCTGAAGTGGAACATAGATAAGTGCTACTACTGTTAAGGAAGTAGACGTATGTTGACCCACATTGTTGGAATGATTATCCACTTATATGGTGAAAGTACCTAGAATATGGCAGGAATTGTGATGGAAATACAGGAAGACAACAGCATTCAGAAAGGTTAGGGTGTGGCGTAGTTAGATAATATGAATTTAAAAGGAATAAAGTTTTTAAATAAATGTGGAAACATCAGACCTGCAGGGATGACATGGTTACTCCCTGTCTGTATCTTTCCCCATAAAACCAGTTCTTATTGACCCAAGTTAGGGCACTAGAAGATCAGTGGCTAACCGCTGCATCACCTGACACCCTTCTAGGCGAGTGGATAAAGCACATCATGAGCAGGAGATAGAAAGCAATAGAAAGAATTGCTTGCTTCTTTACGGCAGCATCACTTCTAGTAGCAGCTGAATCATTCCAAGAGTATGGCTCCCACCAAGTAACCCTACTTCATGTTTCATACTCTCTGTAGTCTCTGTAAAATATTACTTTCCCTAGCCTTTTGAGCCCTATGGGTAGTAATACCTTCCCATTTTTGTTAATTTCTTAAAAATCTAACGTTCTCTTTTTTATCCCACAGTCCGCCTTCCTCTCTGTAAGTGCTTATTTATTATAGGGCTTTAGTTTTGCTAGTACAAGTTCATCATTTTATTCTTGCTTGCAAAGCCTTTCAGTGACCCAGAGGCAGTAGAGAGTTGTGAGATAATTCACAATTGCATCATTAGTAGGAGAAAAAGAAATGACATATGGAGGGGCTGGGGATTTAGCTCAGCGGCAAAAGCGC
>NW_004955435.1:21592756-21655560 GCF_000276665.1 Chinchilla lanigera | reverse complement strand
TAACTGGCCATATGGATAAAAGTGGGAGACAAAAAAAAAAAAAAAAAAAAAAAAAAGAAATGACATATGGAAAAGCAAATGCCTTCCACTACTGGCATCTGCATGTGAAGTCAAGGAGCCATGCCACAAAAGTCAGAAAGAGACATTGCACTAACCTGGGTTATCACTTACTAGAGAGTAACAAGAATGATTTAGGAATGAGAGAGGTAGAGATGAGTTAGAAGTGGTGACTAAAAGCAGAAATCCAAGGGAAAGCAAATAGTGATGTAGAGTTTAAGATTTAAGTGAAAAGTAAAGACATAACTGAGAAACAAAGGAATAAAAACTATCAAATATTTAAAGAGAATTAACAACAGGTGGTCTTAATCTGCTATGGGGTGGTAACTAGAAATTGTGTATTTTGTTTATCATAGGCAAATCATTTTGGCCTGAAACCAGAGTTAATTTCCCCCTTTCTTTGTTTGCTCAAGTTTCTCAGCCAGCCCACTATTGTGAAAAGCTGTTCTAAAATTTATGCCCTCTCACACTCAAAAATGACAACAAAGTCAGGGTTTTGGATACTGAATGACAGGATACAGTGAAACAATGGAATGAACCTATCTCTCCACTGTGAAACATGGTGACAAATTACAAGTTAAGGTCGCAGGAAAAGATGGAAGCATTTGAAAGTCTCTTCTCTTGCTTGCTCTTCTAAAAAGACTCTAGGCAAAGCTTAATTTTAATTTCTTGACTGTTTTTTAAAAAGTATGTTAAAAAATACAGAAATGCTATCAAATATCTTTGTGTTCAATACAAAATATTAATCAACATCAACATTTGGGTATTGTTGTTTCAGATAGGACTTATATGTGAAAAAAATAAAATAGTACTTACAAAGTTGAAATCTTTCTTGATCTTATTTCCTTTTTACATTTCTCCAAATACCCCTTTCATTAATTCAGTGTATATCACTCTTGTTCATGCTTCAATAGTTTTAACTATATTTAAATAATATCGAATATGATGCTATATTTTATGTCTAATATAAAATAATAGATAATGTATTATGCTTTCAAATTTTACAAGACTGCTTTCTTATGATGTATATTTCATTGTGTCTTTGATTTTAAATTTATTCTTATTTTTGGGTGATCAATCCACATTAACAGATACAGTTCATGACCATGGAATTTAATCTTTATGTGACAACTTTTCTTAGATGAAACACAGTGATATTTTGGAAGCATGTAAGTATTGTCATTATGGAGAACAGGTAAGTATATGTAGCACAGAAACTAAAGAATAAAAGTCAGTGATTTACATTATTGTTTTCTCAATTCTTCCAAGGATGGTAGAAAACTAATACCATTCTAAAAGCATAAGTAGTTAATACATCACATATAATGGATGTCAGAGGGCACGGAGGTTAATTCTCTTCTTGAACTGCACTTGAAAAAGTCTACTGTATTACATTACTATGTCAGGTATTTACTTATCTGTCCTCTATACAAACAACATTTACATGCTTCCAAAATATTACCTGAAAAAACATCCCTTATCCTATATCTCAGAGTGTAAATACAAGAGAATTTTTAGGAGATGAATCTAGATACTTAATTGCTGAATTCTAGGGAGGGGGCATTTTACACTTTATTAGAGATTGCAAAATTGTTCTTCCATGTGGTTATACAAAATTATACTCCTTTAGTAATGTGGAAAGTTTATGTCCTTCATATTCTTACCACCATTTGATATTGTCAGATTTTAATTTTGCCAACATGTAAAATGTCATGTTTTGCTTTCCTTGACTATGCAAAAAGAGAAGCATTTTTGTGTTTGTTGACTATCTAGGTGTTCTCTTGTATGTATTTCTTGTTAATATCACCTGTCTCTTTTCCCCATTGAGATTTTATTTTTGCTACTGGGAAGGACTTTCATACAATTATTTAATCAATTTATTTGGCTGTTATACAAGTTTCCAATATATCTTTCAGTTTGCAGCTTATATTTCCATAATGTTTATGGTATTTCTTTCTACAATATTAATTTTAAATTCTCTTTCAATGCATGACAGAAGTCCAGTGCACTATCCATTGTGTCACAGAGCCTGTCCATACAAAGGTTAAATTCTATAGTATTAAATTTGTTGATATTTCTCTTTGAAAGATGGCTTTTATTTCACATCTAAAAAAATGTTTTCCTCCCATAGGATAAATATTCACTGTTAAAAATTTTTCTTAGCATATTCAAGTATTTAAACCTTATAGATTTTGTGCACATAAAATGAGAAAAACATTTACTTTACCTATAAAGGATTTTGTCTTTTTATGTGTTTTTTATTCAGTGAATAATTATTGTTTGGTTTAAACCAAAAATGACTCCAAAAGTCTCAAATATTTGGATGGTAACT
This sequence comes from Chinchilla lanigera, assembly GCF_000276665.1. NCBI lineage: Eukaryota > Metazoa > Chordata > Mammalia > Rodentia > Chinchillidae > Chinchilla > Chinchilla lanigera. The sequence goes on along the minus strand of NW_004955435.1, from coordinate 21,653,171 downwards.
AGACCACTGGTGGGGCTGTACTAACCAGTGGATTCGTCAACTGATGAGTTAGGTGGCAGAATGTATTGTTAGGTGGTGGAGTTAGAGGTGAGGACCTGGTAGTGTACGTTCTTGTCTCAGGCTCCTCCCTTCTGTCTTTGCTTCCTGACTGCCATAGGTTGAGCACCTTATTCTCTGCCATGTTCCTCTGCCATAAAATGTCTGCCTTGGAGCCAGTTGACCATGGAATTGACTGAAACAGTGAGTGAGAAACTGAGCTTTTCTTTAAATTGCAGATGTTGGATATTGTGTCTCCACGACAAAGAAGTGACTAAGACAATTAGTTAGTGTCTATTTAGACACTGAGGATATAGTAGTGAATAATAACAGAAACAAGAACAAGATACCTGCAGTTAGGTATCTTGTATTTTAATGTGGATCAAAGACAGTGAAAATAAACAAGGACAGTATGTTAAAGGGTGATAAGAACTATGAAGGTAAGTAAGCAATGTTAAGAAATAAAGCTATATTTTATATTAGAAATTTAGTCTTTCACATAAATTTTGGAATCAGAGTGTCTAGTTTCATAACAAAATATGTTGCAAATTTAATCAAAGTATCATTCACTTATAGATTGATTTGGAAAGCTATGACATCTTGGTATTGCTGAAACTTCTCCGTAAGTACTGTAATATCAATTTTACCTCTGGGAAAAAGAGCTATAGAGACTATATCTTTCTAACTACAAAAATTTTTAAAATCTGAGAAAATATGGAAAAATGGTTTTAAGACATTTGACATCAGACAATGAAGAACAGTGCTCTCTGATAGACAGGAAACAAATGAAGTATCATATGCCTGCTGTAGCTCAGTGTCTGGAGACAGTTTCCAGGCCACAGTGCAGAAAGGGCAAGCCCAGCAGATTCTATATTGCCATAACAGAGCTAAGCAGGGATGAGAAACCTAAGTGTTCTAATAGACAAAAGCAGCTCAAGTTTTCAGGGCAGAGTATTGGAGAGGGAAGAGCTGCACAGACGAAGAACTGTAAAGATTTGCAACTTGGGTATATTCCTCAGGTGTGTACATGTAGAGTACTGATACTATGTGTGTGGGAGAAATCTACCTAAGGATGGGGAGAAAACTACCTACAAGATTAGAGAGAAGATAGGCATGTGGCATATGCCTGTAATTCCAGCACTCAGGGAGCTGAGGCAGGAGGATCATCATGAATTGAGGCCAACCTGGGCTATTTAATGAGTTCAAGGCAAGCCCAAACTACATAGTGAGACTCTGTCAACAAAAAATGGTTAGAAAAAATAGTACCATCATTTACCAAGGATCAAAAATAGTGCCATACAAAGGGTCAGGTATAGTGTCAGCCTCCACCAGCCCAAATGGAAAATATCTTAATTCTAGGAACACTGAGTAGAGTACTAAGAACAAGGTTGCTCCAGTAATGGAATAAGTGGTCATAGAAGGAAATGTCTATTCTCCTGCTGAATGGTTTTATCCACAAGATCTGGAGTTATCAACCTTTTCACAAGTAATTTGTCTATGCCCTAAAACAAAGCTATGGTTTTATATTTTACAGAAATAAAAAATACCCAGCATCCAACAAGGACAGATTCACCATATCTGGCATCCAGTGAAAAATTACTAAGAATCAAATGAAGCAGAAAAATATGGAATATACTGCATAAAACTTAATCAAAATTAATACAGGTATTAAAATTAGCGGGGAAAGACATTAAAAGTTATTATAACTATTCCATGTGCTCTGTACCCACTGGAAAAATTGAATGTATTCAGTTGAGATGGGAATGGTACCAGAAACTTCAAGAGATAAAATCTTAATTAATCTGAGGAATAACATACTAGGTTGAACTAATAGCATAGAAGCTAATACACAGAAGCTAACAGGACAAGAGGATTTAGAATAGAAGAAACCCAACATGAAATGCACAGAAAAGAAAAACATGAACAGAACATCAGTGCGTTATGGCACAATTTTAAGTATCTATAAATATGTATATATTTTAAGTAATATATAGATAGATGTATATGTGTGACATTCTTTCCTGTTAAAAATTCTCATATATCTAAGAATAAAATAAAATTTGCTTAATTTGCTCAAATTTGCATTTACCTTCATAAAGATTTAAAAATTCGATCCTTTCTTGCTAAGAAAGAAGGCAAGAATGTTTGTTCATATATATTGTCAACATTGCACTAGAGATTCTACATGATGTAATTAGGAAAAAGAAATAAAGGCTATTATATTTAGAAATGATAGAATAAAATAGCTTACGTTAATAACTTCATTATGTTGGAGGCACTTGTGATTGCTAATATTTTCTAATACAGCCAGGGATGTGTATCTAAAATCTACATATCAAGTTGCACTCATTTCTTCCTTTCTAGCAACACTGTATTCTAAAATGAGGCAAGATTGTATCAGAAGACAGTGGGTAGGCTTAGTTATAAGGGGGCTACTGCATTGTTTTCAAACACATATATATTCATTCACAGCTGTCACGCCCTCTTCCTCATCTTCATAACATCTAGAAACTGGTACACTACATGGTATGCATCTACATGTGGCTGTTTATGTGGTGGGACTGTGGTGCAGACACACAAGCTTCTGGGGAAACCTTATAGTTTGGCAAGAGGTGATCATAATGATGATTACAAAAGCCATTAGTTACGGCTTTAATATTATTTAATACTTTATTTAATACTTTATTTTACCAAAAAACCCTTTTTACAGTATTTCCTAGTGTCAGCCACAAGCAGTCATAACATAACCAAGGACTTCGTTTTGAAGATAGGTATTTGATGTTACTGTTGGACATTTCTGCACCTAATGTGCCTGAGAAAGTATCCCTTTTAAATGTGTTGACACATTCTTACTCCAAGCTCCTGGGGGTGCTTCAGACTCTGAATGGACCCTAGTTCATGGCTGGTTAATTACTATGAACAAGGAAATCCCTTTGAAATTGTTTTGATCACTGTTTGACCTAGGATTTGTCAGGGCAATTAATTGTGTTTCAAAACATAGTAGTGTTATTTAACATTAACATGAGTTATGCCTGACCGTGTTTGTATAAAGCTAATGATTTGAGTCCATTGGAATAACACCCAGAAACACCATATGTTTCTAATAGCTATATATTTGCCCTTCTTTAAATACTCGAGCATCTGGCAGATTATATTTTTCTGTGGCTTTTGGTAGATATGGCCTTAGACATGACAAATGTAAAATAATGACAGATAGAGTCATATTTTTACTTTGCAACATTGGCAAAGTTAAGAATGCATATGATTTATTTTTACATATTTAAATAAAATTATTATTTTTAAATGGGGTAGGGTTAAAGGTGATTTTTGTGAGTGACGACTAATTTATTTTGTCAAAAATTTTCTTTCCAAAATTACCGAAAAAGCCACTTAAGAAATATGAAAAGGAGAAGAACTGAAGTCTAATTCAAAATGCAGTGGTAGCAAATAATTAGAAAAATAAGAAAACACAAGAAGAAAGCTGAAATATGTAACATTATCCAAGAAATTTTTCCAATTCAGTGTAATATGAACACTAGTATTTTTTTCCATGTAAAATGAACACTGGTATATTTTAAGTATCATGAAGAAAATTTGGCATTTAGATAATATCTATTCTGTTGCAGTTTTCTTTTTTTTTTTTTTTTTTGGTTTTTCTCCGGTACTGGGAACCAAACTCACAACTTTGCGCTTGCCAGGCAGGCGCTTTGCCGCTGAGCTAAATCCCCAGCCCCTGCAGTTTTCTTCTTCTATCATGTTCATTAACTGTTTCCTGAGGAAGAGTTTATGACATGTAGCTTTTGAATGTTTAGTTTAAGTGCCTTTCTGCTAATTTAATGAACAGGTAAAACAACAGTATGAACATAAAAACTGGATCTATTTTAATTTTTAAATTAGAAATTTTCATTTTGAAATAATTTCAGAACTGTAGAAATGTTCAAAATAGAACTAGAATTATCAAATATCATCATCCCACTTTCTTACATGTTAATATTCTACATAATCTTAGAATTATTAAAATCAAGAACCTCATATACATATATACATATAATTTTCTAATCTATACACTTTATTGATATTTTAACCATTAATTTTTTTTTTTGGTCTAGGATCATACATAACCATTAGTTGATTTTATTTCTGTTTTTGCTTCTTCTCTAACCTGGGGCAGGACTCTACCAGTCTTTCTTTATCTATTATGATTTTGTCACTTTTGCAGAGTGCTGGCCAGTTACTCTTATGGAATGGGAACATCAGGTGTTTCTTCATGATTAAGATCACCGTAGGACTTCATGGCATCAGGAGACACATGATGTCTCATTATCAGAAGTGCTAACTTTCCTGACCAGTAAGGTCATTTCTACCAGCCTTCTCCATTCGAAATTTACCATTTTTCATTTTATGATGATTCGTTATCTTGTGGGTTCATACTTTACAACTATGAAAATACCCTGTTTCTCATCATATATGCCCATCTTTTTTACTTCATTAATTTTTGTCTATAGCATTTGATGTTTGACAGATAATTATTTTCCATTTCTATCATTTCTTCTCCACTCATTGCTTGTAATTTTAATATAAGGGAGAGCAATTCCTTTTCTCTCATTGATTTTCTCATTCAGTTCTTTATATCACTACGTATTGACAGATTCTTACTTTACTCCATGGGTTACAGTCCATTACGGTCTTTACTATTTTGTTTTTCAAGCTGCCTCAGCTTTGGCCATCAGGAGCTGACACAAGCTGGCATTTGCGTCTTTTTATCAAGCACTCTTAAGTCCATTAAAGTTCTTTTTCACTTAGTGACCACAGAAGATATTCCAGGCTCCTCTGGTACTTTCCCACCTCAAATCTTTAAATCAATAATTTCACTGAATCTTGTTGCCTTTTATTGGAAAATGATACTTAGAGTCTGATTTCTCGGTGTTTGATATGCTCATGGCTATGAGAGGTTCATTATTCTCAGACCTTTTGAGAAGACAGATGTAAGAAATTCATATACAAAAATAGATGATAGATAGATGCAGGTATAGTTGTTATATATAGACAGATAGACAGACAGACACACATACACACACACACACACACACACACACACACACACATGCTTTATCCAAAGGCCACAAGGAGCACACATGTTGTTAAACAATACATGATTGTTCATTGCAGTGAGGAAGGCTACACACTGAAGAAACAAATGGTATTTTAGCAAAGAGCTATTGGACAAAGATTTATTGCTACAGTATGTGGGTTCATGTTAGGTGCATTTGGGAAGGATTTAAGGACTCTGGAATGGATGCCGTGAGAAAGTGGATTAATTCTATGATTGGTTAGTGTAATAAATTTTATCTAGAAGGAGGGAAGACTAGAGGGAGGTCAAAGATAAAATTTGAAAAGTAGTCACTTATTGTTTTAGTGCAGGCTTTCATAACAAAACATAATGCCTTAGACAAGAGAAATTGAGTTCTCACCCTTTCAGAGGCTAGAAGTCTAAGAGGAGGCCTGGCATGGCTAGTTTACAGGACAGGCTCGCTTTCTTGGTTTCAGATAGAAACCTTCGTGCTGTCTTCAAATAGTGGAAAGAGGATAGACTCAGGTCTTTTGCTGTTTTTCTTCTATCATCGGCCCCCATCTTGTGTCCTCATTTAAACCTAAGCACCCCTCAAACGCTCTTCTTGCGGGTACCATCACAGTGGGAATTAGGATTCCCACATACTAATTTTGGGAAGATACAGACAGTCTGTAATACTCATATTAGCCCAAATAGATAAATGTTTGATTATTTTTGTGGTTTTCACAGTGCTTTTGTTTTTGTCTGTGCTTTAAAAAGGTTATAAAGTGCTTTGTTTTTACTGTATCATTTCACAATTCACGAATGCCCTGAAGCAGCTACAGAGTGGCACTGTCTGGCGGTACTGTACTCTGTGAGACCGTTTATGTCCAGTAGGGGAACGTCAAGGCCTAGTTTGGCGGCATAGCCATGTTTATCTTCCTTAGTAATAATATGCCTGTTATCTATCGGTCTGTCTGTCTTTCTATCTCTGTGACTTAAAATCATGCATTGATATTGGTACTTCCAGCCATATATTTAAAACCTATATTTCACAAAACAGCTAAATATTGTTCAGTTGTGGCTTCTCAGAAAGGTATAGAAAATTTATATCTAAGTGGAAATTATGAAGTAGTGGTTTTGGGGATAGTTAGGTATAGGAAAATGCAATTGTACCTGATATATAGATGTAATGCCATAGCAATTGAAATAAGTTTTCTTTGGAAGCAAGAGCTTGAATTTTCTGTTCAGAGTCAAGGGCATAGCCACTAGGTTGTCCACCAGAATTTTTTTATAATGACTATAATAAGATATGTTTGAAGTATCTGCCCAGGTCAGTGGGGTCACTTTTACTGTGACCTTTATTTACAGTTGCTGGCTCCTAGGAGGTCTGCTTTATGACCCTGCTACACTGTCCATATTTGAAAAGACTGGGCCAATTAGAGTCTTCTTGCTGGGAATTTGATATTGCATCTGAGAAAGAAATTGAGACATACTTTGAGATTGGAACTATAGAATGAAACAAGAGATATCAGCAACCATCTTGTATCTATGATGAGAACCAGAGAGAAAAAAAGGCCACTTTACACAGAGAAAAAAGAGATCTCTACAAAATAACTGAAAAAGAAGCTTATCTCCATAGTTCCTAGAGCCTGGTTCAATCATCTCACCATGATTCTGGGATGTTTCTGGTTTTGAATGCCATGAGACAGCTTCACTATAGTTTCAACTGGTTATATTTAAATTGGTTTTTGATACTAGCAAACAAAATTTTTTTAATGAATAAGATAGAAAATGATCCTGTGATGGGTATATGCTGCTAGAGATAGTATAATAAACCAGGCAACTTTGAAATTATTGAGCTCTTATTCTTCCATCATAAGTGACTTCCTGTCTAGATATAGCATCACTGGATGGGTACTACAAGTCTTCAGAAGCCAAAAGACTGCCCTATATCTTTACCCAGAATTGACAACCCGAGAGCCTTACTTTCTGCTTTTATGGACAAAAATTTTCATTTCTATAGAAATAGCCATCCAGAAGGGGTTGATAGAGATCACAGGATAGTATATATATATATATATATATATATATATATATATTCTATTTTATAAATATATATGCTATTTTATAAAATTATAGAATGAATGCTATTTGTAGAAAATGTTGTTTATAGAAAACAAATAAAGCAAAAGTCTTCCAAATATAACCAGCCTTATATTGCAATGTTTTAACTTGCAGTCACACATTTATTTTAAACAAAATTGACTTATTTTCAGTCCAGAAGTTTGAAATCATCCTTTCCCTTGCCAGTATTGCATCATGAACATTTCCCATGAGCTTCAAATTAGGATTATATTGCCATATAATATTCCACTGTGAGGTTATGTAGAAATTATTCAATAACCCTCTTATTCCCTTAATACTAAAGATATCATTCTGTCTTACATTTCTTTATATTCACCTCTCCTTGTTTTGTAACACTAGATTCCCTGAGGTGGAGTTAATGAAGCAAAAATATTTAAAACCTTTTGCGGTTCACAGTCAGATTACTTTCCAGAAAAGTAACATCTATTTATACTTTTTACCAGCAATGTTTTAAAAATACTCATTTCTTTATATTTTCATCAATAATAATTAACATTTGTGAAGATCTTTACTATATTAGTAAAACAAAATACGGTACTATACTACACTTTCAGTTTACATTTACATAGTCTTTTATACTTACATGTTCACATTCTTTCATGAGCCTTTCTTTTATAGGTACTATAGCAGAGCCTTAGATGTGCTCTCAAAAATCTATCTCCTCTTTCTTCCTGCTCTCCCAAATAAAGGGTACACAGCAGTGGCTATGGCTGTGTGCATAAAGTCTCACAAATGGAAATGGAGTGGAAGACATGCTGTGACATTTAATCCTGATATTCATTCTAATTTGTTAACTTCATTGGATTAAGAAACACTTAGTGGATTAGTAAAGCACGTTCCTGGGTGTGTCTAGTGGGATATTGAAGCCCGCCCTTGGGTACTATACATGGTCTCTACCCTATTCCTCTCTGGTACTGTTTCTGTGCTCTGCTTCCCAACCACCGTGAGCTAAGCAGCTTTGCTTTTTCATAGCCTTCAGCTGTGATGTTCCTGCTGCAGCACCCACTAACCATGTGGAGACCCTTAGAGCTTGCTAATCACAGACAGAATTTCCTGAAAGCCTGAGCTAAATGAAGCCCTTTCTCCTTTAAGATGTGCGTGTCAGGTATTGCGTCTCGGCACTGGCAAAGCTGACTAATAAACATATTTCTCTTGTTTAAAAGGCAATCTCTTTCTGTCACTTTTTTCTTCCCTTTCCACTCCTTCAATGTTCGGTTGACAATGCCCCAAGAGAAAGGGAGAGACAAGTAAGAAGACGCGTCAGTGACCTGATCAGCTACGGTCTTTGTTCTTAATATGAGAAAGAAAGAAAATTCTATCAGTAAATCCATTTTATTCTATTTTCTCTATGACAGTTGCTTAGCAATTTCCCTAATTTTTATTAGATTGTTACCTAATATTTTTTCAGTGATTTCAAGAACTTTATTTAATCATATTTTGTGTGTTATAACTAGTTCTCCTAATTTAACATTTGCTTTTTAATGTGGTTTAGAGCTTTGAATGAATTAAAAAGTTATCTATACTGAGATGGTTCTATCTCAACCTTCGATTAAATATTCTTCCATGTGTTCAGGAAATTTCACTAATCTACACACACACTCATTAGAAAAAAATAACTTTGCTGGTATTTTAGTGTGTCTTTGGATAGTGTAATTGTGGATTATTTTTCCTTTTTTTGTAAATTCTCTATAACTTACTGAAAATTAGAAGGAAAAAATAATTTTTTTTGAGCAGGGTCTCACTATGCAATTTAGGGTGTCCTTGGACTCACTTTGTAGTCTAGGCTGGCCTCATAATCACAACAATCCTCCTGCCTCAGCCTCCTAAGTGCTTGAATTACAGGTGTGTGCCACCACACCTGGCAGAAAAAATAATTTAAAAAAATGTAGGGGCTGGGGATTTAGCTCAGTGGCACAGCGCCTGCCTGGCAAATGCAAGGACGTTAGTTCGATTCCCGGTACCGGAAAAAAACAAAACAAAACAAAAAAATGCAACCACTCGTTTTTTTTTTTTACTTTTTTGGTTTTTCTCCAGTACCGGGAACCAAACTCATGACCTTGCGCTTGCCAGGCAGGCGCTTTGCCACTGAGCTAAATCCCCAGCCCCACAACCACTGTTTTTATAAGTAATGTGGTATTGTTAGGAGTTACTCATAGGGAAAGAAACTCTCCTATTGAGAGATATCTAAGAGAGGTAACCTAAGGAAGAGGAAACATAAAAAGGAGGCTCATTGTACCAGGCCTATTGTTTTCATAACTTTCGGGGAATAAAAATTTGAAAAACTATCTATTTAAGGGGAAAAGATATTGTTGGAAATGAAGAGATCAATTATGAGCTGAGAATTGACTTTTTTTAAATTTTAAAAAAAATGAATGAAAACATATTAACAAACACACATACATTTACAAAGTAACACAGAAACAAGACAAGCAATCCTGAATTTCGGACAAGGTGATAGGAAATTAACAATGGTTCTTGTATTACAGATTGATATCTTCAAAGTGGTTACTCAGGAAAGGAAATGTAGATACATAAGATTGATCAAACAATTAAACATTAACTGTTCCTTTCAATAAAGCAATAGAAATCAGTACTACAACTAGGTTAACTATATTGTGTACCCATATGTACATAATTCTCCCTTTCTTTATTTTCTCTTTTCCCTCATCCCAGTTGTTCTTTACTTTTGAGCAGCTTCCTTTCATTTCACAATATCTATCATGCCTCCTAATTTTTATTCACTCTTTCAGATTCTTACACTAGTGAGACAATACATTGTTTACACATACAGGTCTGATTTATTTCACTTAATATGAGTATGGTCTCATATTAATTTCATCCATTTCATTTTTGTATTTCAGAAATGTCCAGAAAAATATTTATCTTTTCCCACTTTATATATTTTAATGTACTTTAATAAATATGAATTTTAAAACATAGAAATTTTGCATAGAAGGAAAGAAAAACTTTGAATTCATCTAGGTTTACACTCTTGAAAGAACAAGTGTTGATATTTGATGAATATTCTTTCTAAAAATATTAAAGATATTTTTATTAACTTTTTATTTTATAGGAAAGGCTAGACATTTTATAACTTATTTTTCTTTATTGAATCACAAATGTTCTATTTAAACAAAAGTTGGTCTATTTAAATAAAATAAAAATAAAATTAATTTGTTTTTGAGAATGTCATGACATCCTTGAGATCATTGACAGCTAAAAGGATTCTGAGACTGGTCTAGGATTCTAAATCAGAAAGTCTCATACAATGCCTAAATAGTCTGGGGGCTGGGCTGACACTACAATCATAGCTCCAGTATTCTCAATTCAAAACACATGAGTGAAAAGAATTTAAAAAGCAAATAGGTCATAAGAGTTCTCCTGTTTCTTAGCTTCATATTTTCAAAGTAAAATTTTCTTTACTATTAAACATATAAAATAAGTATATTATTAAGGGTAATATTCTTTCTTTGATTTGTCTTTCTTGCTAGGATTATCTCCCTTTGTAGTCTCACTCATTTGTCCAGCAAGGCCTAATTGTAAACTATGTGATATGTGTCAAAAATATCAAAACAGAAAACCTAGATAGAAGACCCCATGCTATAACTAGCATATAGAAAATTAATACAGTACAGCAATTATAAATGAAGAAAGTGAGTCTGAATACTAAAAATCAGATCTGGCTTCTCCAAGGTGGTTTACAACTTCCTGGTCAGCATTATTTAGCTTACTTAAATGCAAATTGCCAGGCACACTAGATCTTCCCTCTCAAGACATAGAGAATCAGGTTCTTTGGAGGTGAAGCCAAGGAGTATTCGAATTCAGATATGATTTTTATGTGCACTACAGTTTGGAAATCAGTAGTTCACAGTAAGTGTGAAGTTTGGTCTGTTTACATAATATCTAGTTACCTCTAGGACTTGGGCCCTTTTGTGGCTGCTCAACCAGAACAAGTGAGAGTCATTACTAATCATCAAGAACTCATCAGAAACACCTTGGATAGATGTAGAGCTGTGAAAACAATATCATGAAACAGATCTAAGACCAGGACAGGTAGGGAGAAGAGTAGAGAAAAGAACTAGAGCTATCGTCCTAGGCTATGTTGATATGAGAATAAGTTCAAGGTGACCACTCTGAGGAATCTAGATGTTAGGAGGCTCCAGTATTTATTGTGTCAACCATTGGAAAAGCTAGCCAAGGTCAAGTTTCCTTACCACCTAACAGAAACTGTGTCTGTTGATATCCCAAAACTGGAGTGACCAAGACAGATAGAATCTCAGTCCTCCAGGAGCTGATGTTCTGGTGGTGAAAGAGTGAGCCCTCAGTAGTCTGGAGTGACATCTGGTACCCAGATGCTAGCAAAGGGATATGGAAAGGGGGCAAGCATAAGATTAGATGTAGAACCAGCTCACAGGAAGGACAGATTACATTTATTTTCTATCAGTCTTCAAAGTTTTGTTTCAGTTTCATCCAACACAAAACCACAGGAGGAACTGAACTTTTGAGACTGAAGAACACAGCCAGACCTCAATCATTTGGATTTTATTAGTTGGAATTTGCAATAATTTGAAGAGTGGCTTAGTTAGGGTTTATCTAAACTCATCTATGAAAGAAAACCAGCAAAAAATTCCCAGACAAATTGACTTTATAAAGTTGAATAAACCTGCTTTGAGATGTATTCAGTGTTGTATATTGGAAATAAGTGCAAAAAGTGCAAACTAATTCCAAATCACTTTGGAGCTGTTCCTAAATTTGTCACTAGTGACTCTAGTACCCAGACGCACTTATCTAATTTGCAGTAGTTGTGGTAACTTAAAGTAATAGAACTACTTTTCTTTTTGAAGAGGTCAATGATTCTTCTCTCTACTTACTTTAGGTTAATGTTTCTTTCTCCCTTTCACCATCTTCCTTCTTCTTCAGCCTATAGCCCTACCTCTGCTCCTCTTATCCTTCTTTTTACCCTTTCTCCTTATTGTCCCCTTCCTCTTTCTCTTCTTTGCTATCTCTCTCTCTCCCCCTCCCTCTATCCTTATCTTCTCTCTCTGTCTCTTACCTCTCTCACTTTAGTTTCCAACCAAAAGTTGAGAAAGGTTTGTAACACCTGCATATTTTAAAGAAATGGAGCATCAAAATATTTCTAAGATGCTAAGACTTGCTCTCTCTATTGCTTTCGAATGAGGCTAGCAGATACTGAAAACCTATGTCTTCCAAGCAGCAGCTTCCCAACAAGCTACACTGGATGCCTGATAGCAGATCTGACAAGCTCAGATGGCTGAGGGATGGCTCTGTTTTGGCTTTTTCAAATTTTTGCATTAGCCAATCTGCAATTTAAATGATACAGTATGATTGCTGTGGAATCATTCAGCATGCATTTTCTTACAGAAATAAAGAATTCTGGTGGTAATTTATTAAAGCTAAAGTGTCTTTACATCCAGAAGGAGAAAAAAGACTAATTTGCACACACATTCCTTTTGAATGAAAGAATCTTTACCATCATGAAGCCATTTCAGCTGTCTCATCCCTAATTGCTACGTGGTATCTCCCTCTCTTACTGCTTTCCTAGTGTTTGCTTTGTTTTTAATTGGTGATTTCAGCCATCTGGATCCACTACCTTATGAAGGCATGAGAGAGAAATAGAACATAAAAGAAAACAAACCAGCCATTTCAGTCAAGCATACATCTGAAAGCTCCCATATCCACAGCATTTCCTATGCTATAGGAAATATAGTGTCAGAATTAAGCCAAGCTGAAAGGATGTCTGGGGATGAATGCAGAAAAAAATGTTAATGCCACATTAGTGCTAAGGTCTGGGCTCCAAACCACTTTCTAGAAAGGCTGCTAAGCTACACACAGTTTGCCACATGGTTGAGGAAAAGACTAGGGATTTTATGATAAGAAGTCTGGATGCTGCAATCAGACTCATCTGGGTTTGAACTCCATCTCAGTCTTTTCTACCTCAGTCATTTGTGACAGCACTTTGTTCTTTATTGTACTGCAATTTTCTATCTGGAACCAATGAAGAAAAATAAAGTTGTGATTATGAAATAAAGTAAAATACAAAAACACTAAATGATATTTTCAAATGCTAGTTTAAAACTTACAGTAACACAAATAATTGCTTCTGTGGGTCACATTTGTACAAGAGGAATTTAAAGGCCAAAAGGAATTGCTGCAAGTCTTATCTTGAGGCTATATTAGCACCCTCTTTTTATTTAACTTATCTTGTCACTTGGGGTCAAATACAGTGTAAAGTAAAAGTCATGGCCCTGCAAATACATTCTTAGTACTGCTTCTGCATCTCCTAATGACAACTGTTACACACAATTTAGAGAAATTCCTTTTTTCAGGGTCCTCCCTCTCCAACACTGTAAGGAATATTTTCATAAATCATTATCATATTTCCAAAATATTCTCCTGTCTACTTTCCATCTCAGTTCTAAGTGCTTTAATCCAGACTATCACAGCCTCTCACCCAAGATACAGAAAAGGCCTCTAAATAGTTTCTATTCTCATGTTCTATTCTTACTGAAGACTGATTCATCTTTTAAAATTCCTTTCAAAAATCAGATGTGGCATTTAACTTGTGAAGCTATTGTTGTATTCACTCCCCATAGAAATAAAGTCCAGTATACATTTATTGGCTTGATTTAGTCACTTTACTATGTATACACATAATAGAACATCTTGTTGTATGCCTTAAACAAATACAGCTATTATTTGTCAATTTAAAAACAAAATACTAAAAATGACAACTCTCTGTGGTTCTCTGGCCATTGTCCACCTCTGTACTTCCAAAGAGTACTGGCTTCTATGGCATGCATCTCCTATCTGGCCATACTAGGCAATGTCTGAATCTGGTATTTTCCCACACTCTCCCTAGTCACACTGCTGTGCCGTCCATTTGGTGTGTACTTCTTTGCTCTGTTCACCTGTCTCCTTTCACTGTTTCAATATCTGTGAAATACCACAACCGTGTAAAATCTTCCCCTCATAGCTCAGGTCATTGTATGAATACATAGCACATGAAATAATTTATTGGTAATTAATTAATTCATTTAGTAATTCAAAATGTATGGTTACATATAAGCCAAACCAGATAGTAATCTACCTTCATGGAGCTCAATCTACTGAAAGATTTCTCCAAGGAAGTGACTTATATTCAAGCTGAGGCTCTAGAATGAAAAGGAGTTGATTAAAGGATGAAAATGTCAGATGGAAACAGTACAAAGACCTGCAACAGGTGGGCACATGCTAAATTTAAGGAAATGAAGAGGCCAGTGAAGAAAAAAATGATGATAGTAGAGATGTAGGCAATAAGGCAGTATAGGTCACAAAATGACCTATATGGTAAATAAAAGAATTTTCACTTCTCTAAATCAATAATGAACTGGAAAAAGGATGAAAGGAATGTGAAATCTGCATTAGGACCAGTTAGGAGGTTGTTGTTGCTCCAGAAGATGGTGTCTTAAACCAGGGTGGGACCATACAGCCAGAAGAGAGTGGACGAGTTTAAAAGTTATTTCGGGAGGACAGCCCCCCCCCCATCACCATCTGCCACCACTGTGACCCAGAGAACATCCCTTTCCTTCACTGGCTTGACTGACATGAACTGCTCAGGAGGGCCAGAGACCAGAGTAAATGCCAGTGACATAGTAGGGTCCCAACTAGGGCAGACAATATGGACAGGCAGGACTACTAGCATGGAAAAGTCTCAAGCAGAAATAACAATACAAGCCAACAGGTGTTAAATTAGGAGAGCCAGTGTTGTGCTTGGGGACTAAGACAAGTGGAATGGAAGCAGGTGGGTAGGATCAACCCTGTTCTTTCTTTTTTTCTTTTATTTTTTCCTTATCCTTTTTTTTCCTTTTCTAAATGGCTGGGAAGAACATCAGCCACAGAAAACTAATCCCATCCCCTAAACACAGAGACCAAGTTCAGATAATCCCTTGATGAATACCTCATTCTTTCTCTTTTGCCCTCTTGTCTAGTTTCCCAAATTTTATGTGATCATCCTTTGTCCTCCAGCCTTGCTTCTACTCTCTTTTCTGTTATCATTGTTTTATCCACTATACTTCTTAAATTTCCCTGCCACAGGGTAAAACTACTCTACCAAGGAGAAACACTTTAAATACAAGCTCCCAGTTTATGGTTGGTTCTGTTATATCATTGTAGCATTTGATTCTATGGTTTAAGGTAAAAAATTAATAGCTACCATAGTTTGTCAGTTTCTAAACTATAGTAGATGCTACTGTGTTTTACAATTGAACTACCTTAGTTAGGATGTCATATTGGTTGTAATCAGTTGTTCTCCCTAACCTCACCACAGACCAGCACCAAAGAACTGGAGACTGAGCCAAACAAATACCAACATCTCACCCTTAATTGACTAGAAAGGTAAAATCTTGGAACAGACACAAGCCAAGAATCTCTTACACACAGAAGGAAGGATGTTCCACATCCCAGAGGAACAGACTTTTCTTAGAGAGGACTTCATGCTAGTGATATAGTTACCTACTAAAAAAACTTGCAAGTATCCACACAGAAAACAAAATAAAAATATTTGAAATAGAAAATCAAGCTACTTCTATCTAGAACACATAAAGAATATTTAGAAATCAGGCCCCCCAGATTCAAAGACCCAATCCTAAAATGGTCATCTGAGATGAAAACACACTTCTTAGATGAAGAAATACAAATGGCAAATAACTATATGAAAACATGTTCAACAGCATTGGTCATTTGATGTGGGAGACCTACAACTGACCATGGTGTTGCGCTGTATTGGCAGCCATTTTGTAAATCAGGCAGTCGTTTCTGTTCTCTGAGATGTTTCTGTTTCTTCATGCCCTGCCTATTTCCCCCAAGTCACACGCCCTTCCCTTAAGGTTAGGACTGCCCACTGTTGCCTAGCTACTCCCGCCTTTGTCCAGTTGCTTAGTTACTCCCGCCTTAGAACTTCCGCATTTCTCTGTGCCCTATATAAGCATGGCACTCCCCGCTAATAAACAAGACTTGATCAGAACACTGTCTTGTCTCCATTCTTCGTGTCTCTTGTCCCTTTATCATGCCCACTCCCCCTCTAGGGTCCTCGTTGACTGTACCCGTGGGCCGGGTCAATTTGAGACATGCAAATTAAAACAACATTGAGAGTCCATCGCAGCCCAGAAAGTATGGCTATCATCAAGAAATCAACCAATAACAAATGCTGGAGGGGCTGTGGGGAAAAAACACTTCTCCACTGCTGATGGGAATGTAGATTGGTGAAACCACTGTGGAAATTAGTTTGGAGATTCCTCACAAAACTAGGATTAGAAGTCCCACTTAACTCAGCTATCCTCTTTCTGACTATTTTCCCAGAAGAATTAAAAACATCATACCACAGTGATGTATGTGCACCCATGTTTACAGAAGCACAATTTGTTATAGCTAAATCTTGGAAAAACACAAATATCCATCAACTGAGG
Organism: Chinchilla lanigera; assembly: GCF_000276665.1. Classification (NCBI taxonomy): domain Eukaryota; kingdom Metazoa; phylum Chordata; class Mammalia; order Rodentia; family Chinchillidae; genus Chinchilla; species Chinchilla lanigera. Next base: position 21,636,473 of record NW_004955435.1, on the reverse strand, counting down.
AATGGAAAAAAATGATGTGGTATTTTTATACAATGGAATACTACTCAGCTATAAAAAAGATACAGGAGGTTTTCATTGGTAAATGGATGGAACTAGGACCATACTCATAAGTGAAATAAATCAGACCTGCATGTGTAAACATCATATTGTCTCGCTAGTGTAAGAACCTGAAGAAGTAAATGAAACCCAAATGTACAATAGATATTGAGGGAAAGGAGCAAAAAGAAAGTATGAAGGAAGGGAATATATATATATATATATGGATAGCTGGAATAATTGTACTGCTGATGTCTATTGGTTTACTGAAAGGAACAGTTAATACCTAAAATTTCTTTTGATCAATTTTGTGTGCTTATATCTGATAATCTGAACAACTAATTTGAACTCAACAATATGCAGTATAACAATTATTGGTGAATTCCTGCCATCTTGTTTAGTAAAAATCTGTAAGGTTTCTAACGTTTTTCAAAATTATTTTTTGTTCTCTTTAATGGTTTGATCAATCCTGATTCATACATCTGGTAATCTGAACTTCATTGAAGATAACAATATAATATAATGAGCACTGTTAATTCTTATCAATTTATTTTGAAACCCTGCATCATTTTTATTGTTTTTGTGTTGTTTTGTTTTTGTCCATGTTGTTATTTTGATATTTTTATTTTCTTTAAATTAAAAATTTTTTAAAATGACAAGATGCAGAAACAAGATGCAATCTCAGATCTCTGTCACACCCAGAACAATGCCAGAATGCAAGGAGATAGAGGAAAATGGAAGATACACAAGTGAAATTTCTGAAATGATATCAACTAAAGTAAAGAACCAAATCCATGAGCTAAAGAGGAAATCAGATCAGAAACAACCTCTCAGGTAAAAAGAAATATCAACATTCATAATGGAATTGCTCAGCAAATCTAGAGTAGAGGTAGATGAAACAGAGATGATGATAGGAAAATGGATGAAAATTGTGAATGATCAATATAAGAAAGAAACAGCATGCATGAAATGGATTCAAACAGATATCTAGGAAATTGTAAATTCCATTGAAAGCTTGCAAAACTGTTTGAATGAAACTGAAGACAGACTTTCAAATCTTGAAGACAGGATAGTGGCTAACAATAGTGAAAGGAAAGATACCTTAAAACTAACAAGGGATGAAGAAATAACAATTAAATACCTGCAAGACAAACAAAGAAAAATAATATAAGACAATACAAAGAAAAATAATATAAATAATATAAGATAGGTGTCAATGAAAAGGAATGATTCAACACACATGACATGAAAAAGATTATTTGCAGAAGTAATAGCTGGAAATTTCCAAAACATGAATTCAGAACCTGAAATACAGTAAGTGAGGTGTATAGAATTCTGATGAGCTGTGACCAAAATAAATCTAAACCCAGACATATAATAAGCAAGATGCCAGAAATTCATCACAAGAACAGAATATTAAAAGTTGTTAAAGAAAAGAAAGAGATTACCTATAAAGGAAAGACCATCAGGATCATGGTAGACCTCTCAACACAAACCCTGAAATCAAGAAGGGTTTAGAGTAAAATATTTCAAGTCCTGAAAGAAAACAGCTTCCAACCCAGAATGATGAGGCCTTCAAAACTACCTTTCAAAGTTAATGGAGAAATAAGATACTTTCTTATTTGCTTTTTGCTTTCATGCAAAAAGCAACTGAAGAAATTTATGATCATCAAACCAACCCCAAAAGGAATACAAAAAAGTATTCTAGACAGAGATAAAAATGACCACAGTTCAAGAAACAATAATGGAAAGAAACCACTAGGCAGGGCAAGCAATTAAAAAGAGGGAAAAGCAGGAAACCAACAATGGGAAATTAACATGGCAAAGATATGACAACACAAATCAGTTATAGCCATCAATGTAAAAAGCCTGGATGTATCAATCAAAAACAAACAAACAAAAAAACAGACCAACAGGATGGATCTAGAAACAAAATGCAGTAAAATACGCTGTACACAGAAACACATTTAACTCAAAAAGAAATATATAAACTGAAAGTCAAAGGATGGAAGACAATATTCCATGCAACAGGAACTCAGAAAATCAGAGGTAGCTATTGTCTTTGCAGACAATATGAACTTCCAACCAAGAATAATCAAAAGTGATAAAGAATATCACTATATACCTGATAGGTGAAAATTTCAAGAGGAATAGATAACAATCATAAGTATGCATGCACCAAATATGGGCACACCCAAACATATTAGAAAAATATTAATAGATATGAAAAATAATATAAGCAATGACACAATTCTACCAGGGGACCTTAATACCCCCTTATCACAAAGGGATAGATCAATTGCAGAAAAAAAAATCATTGAAGAAATATCATAACTGAACCAAACCTGTGAACAAATGGAGTTAGTAGATACTTACAAAATGTTCTACCCAACATCATCAAAATACACATTCTTCTCAGCTGTTCAAGGAAGGTATTCTAAAATAGACAATACACTAGCCCACAGAACATACTTAGGTAAATGCAAAGGAACTGATATTATACAATGCATATTATTTGACTGTAGTGTAATGAAATTGGAGATTAATGGCAAGGCAAGCAATTAAAAGAAACCACAAACTCCATAAACACATGGAAATTAAATAACACCTTCCTAAACAACCAATGGGTCACACATTAAATTAAAGAAGAAATTAAACAATATCTACAACTAAATGAGAAAGCAGATGCAACATACCAGAACCTGTGGGATGCAATGAAAGCAGTCCTAAGAGAGAAATTTATAGCAGTGAATACTCACATTAGGAGAATTTCAACAAGCACAAATAAACAACCTAATGTTGCACCATCAGCTTCTAGAAAAAGAAGAACAAAAGAAACCCAAAGCCTATACAAAGGACAACATTATAAAGATAAGAACAAAAATTAGTGCAAAGGAATCTAAGAAAACAATGCAGAGAATTAATGAATCAAAGAGTTGACTTTCTGAATGAATAAATAAAGTTGATAAACCCTTAGAAAATAAAGGAAAGACAAGACTCAAATCCATGCACTGAGGAATGAGAAGGATGAAATCACTAGAGATCCTGTGGAAATTCACAACATCATCAATTCCTATTTTGAAAACCTTTACTCTCATAAGATGGAAGACAAAGAAGAAATGGACAGATTCCTAGATCATATGAATTCCTAGATACCAAAGTACAATCAAGAAGACATAAACATTTTGGAATAACCAAATATCAGTTAATGAGAATAAATATATAATAAAAAACATCAACAAAGAAAAACCAAGGTCCTGATGGATTCACTATTGAATTCTACAAGAAACTTAGAGAAGATTTAATGCCAATACTCCTCAAACTCTTTAATGATATTGAAAGGCATACAGTACTCCATAACTCATTACTGGAGGCAAGTATTAACTTGATACCCAAATCAGAAAAAGACCCAACCAAGAAAGAAAAGTAAAGCCCAATCTCCCTAATGAACACAGATGCCAAAATCCCCAATAACATACTAGAAAACAGAATGTAGCAAATAATCAAGAAGATTATACACCATGACCAAGTGGGATTCATCCCAGGAATTCAGGGATGGTTTAACATACACAAGTCAAAACATGTAATATACCATATCAACAGAGCCAAAGAGAAAAATCACATGATCATCTCAATAGATGTAGAAAAAGCTTTTGAAAAAGTCAAACACTCATACATGATAAGAACCCTACAAAAAATCAGAATAGATGATCTTTGCCTCAATCTCATAAAACTCATCTATGACAAACTATTAGCCAACAGCACTCTAAATGGACAAAAACTGAAAGTTTTTACTCTAAAATCAAGTACAAGACAAGGATGTCCACTATCACCACTCCTATTCAACATAGTTCTAGAAATATTAGCCAGAGCAATTAGAAATAAAAGAAAGAATGAGAGGAAATGAAGAAGTTAAATGAATAAGTTTTGAAGATGACATGATACTCTATAGAGAAGACCACAAAAAGTCCAACAAAATACTTATAGATTTAATAACTAAATTCAGTAACATATGTGGATACAGAGTCAACACTCAAAAATCAATAGCATCCCTGTACACAAACAACAAACTCATTGAGAAAAAATTAGTGATACCATACCCTTCACAATAACATCTGTCTTGGTTACTTTTTTCTCGTTGCTGGGACAAAATATCTGACACCCAAAATTAAGGAAGGAAAGGTTTATTTCGCTTACAGTTCGTGGAGGTTTCAGTCCGTACTTGGCAGATTATAAGGCAGAGTAGCACATAGCAGAGAGCTACAGCTCAGGGTGGCAGACAACAGAAAAAGCCAGAAGCACACACCAGGGTGGAATGGGGGAGAAATGGTCTCAAGCACTCTTTTCCTCTCCCTTACATATGCAAACTATCCACCCCAGGGCGGGTGTAGCTCTCACACCCACAGTCAATCAACTCTAAAAGCCTGCCCCATGGCCGCATGAGGCTTTGGGGGAACACACAGACATAAACCATAACAACATCCAAAAGAAATAAAATACTTATGAATCAATCTAATAAAAGAAGTAAAATATCTACACATTGAAGAACACAGTACTCTAAAAAAGGAGGTCAAACTGCACATCAAGAAACGGTAATATACCCCTCACTCATGCATAGCAAGAATCAGTGTAAATGAAAATGTCCATACTCCCAAAATTGTTGTTCAAATGTAATTCAGTCTCAATCAAAATATCATTAACATAACTCACAGAAGTAGAGAAAACATTCCTAAAATTCATTTGGAAACAGAAGAGACATAGAATAGCAAAAGCAATTCTGGGCAACAAAGGTAAGGAAGGTGGCATAAAAATCCTTGTCTTGAAATTATACTAAAAAGCTACTCTGATAGTCAGCACAGTACTGACAACCAAACAGGCTCAAGGATCAGTGGAACAGATTAGATGATGCAGACACAACTACAAACACACTCAGCCACCTTATCTTTCACAAAGTCACCAAAAATGTTCACTATAAGAATGATAGCCTGTTTAATAAATACTGCAGTAAAATTGGCTCTCTATATGCCAAAGAGTAAATCTACACCCATATCTACTACTATGTACTAAACTAAAGCCAAACTTGATCAGCGATCTAAATATTAAAACAGAAACACTAAATCTATTGGAAAAGAAATTACATAGGAATCTCAAAGACATAGGTGTAGGCCGAGACTTTATGAACATAATCCAAACTGCATGGAAAATACTTCAAAGAATCAACACCTGGGATCTCATCTTATTAAAGATGATTGCACATCAAAAGAAATCACCCAGAGTGTGAAGAGTCAGCACACAGAGTGGCAAAAGTGTTAGCCAATTGTCCCTCACACAAAGGACTTTTATCTAGAACATACAAAAACTGAAAAAAATTGAACCCTGCAAATTCTAAGGCCCTGTCCAAAAATGGGCATCTGAAATGAATATACTTCTCAGATGAAGAAATACAAATGGCAAATAAATATATGAAGAAATGGTTAATATCATTGGTCATTAGAGAGATGCAAATTTAAACAACACTGAGATTCTATCTCACTCTAGAAATAATGGCTGTCATCAAGAAATCAACTAATAACAAATGCTGGAGGGACAGTAGTGAAAAAGGAATCCTTTATCATTGTTGATAGGAGTATCATTGTTGATAGGAGACTCATCAAAAGGCAAGGATTAGTGTTCCTATTCAACTCAGCTATTCCTCTTTTCATTACCTTCCCAGAAGAATTAAAAATATTATGCCACAGTGATATATGTACACCTATGTTTATAGCAGCACAATTTGTAATAGGTAAATCTTGGAAACAGTCATCAATCAAGGTATGGATAAAAATGATATGGGTTAAAGATAATATGCAATGTAATAACTATTGTTATTCTCCTATCATGTAGTTATAAAATTTTATTTTACCTTTTTTCCAGGAAATGGAAACTATAAATAAAAGTAGTTATTTAGAGAAAAAGTGGACAAGATTTTAATAGTCACTTGTATGTAAGTGTAAAGAGAAAACATTTTCAATGATGAATCTTAGGTCTATAGAATTTACTGCCAAAGAAAAGCTCGAATAATCTCAGATCGATATTCTGGAGTTCAATTTTGAACTCACTGACTTTGAAGTGCCCTGGAATTATCACAGCATTTACCTCAATATTTCTGCTAGACTCTAAGTCTCACAAAATTAGGAATTGTTTGATGAGAACTATTAAACTAGATTATAGTTAAGTTTCATTTCAGCTCAAAAATTATACAGCTATGATTCAATGAAATAATGGTGTAAAATACATGACCAATACTTAGGAAAATATATAAAGAAAATGTTCTAAGAGTTTACAAAAAGATTTGAGGAGTAGACCCATTTTTGTATAGGGTTTTAGAATTTGCGGGGTTCAATTTTTTCTTATTCATCACCATAAACTGGGAAGCTATTGTGTTACTTGGAATACAAAAGGTATGAAACAGATTTGTTGAGTGACTGGTGCATGACCTTGAATTTTGTCAAGGTGAATTTATCATAGAACATTTTTGCAATTAGTACCACCCCTCATGTGGCCTCAGGAGTTCTCTCAGACTCATGATTTGGCCTATTTTCTGTTGCTTTACAGTCAAACACAGGCTAAGTCTTGCTGATATAACCAGGTGTACCAACGAATACAGTCTTTTCTTACTAGAACATATTCTACTTTGTGTAGTTTTCTTCTAAATTTCTGCACCATCATCTCCATTCCAAAGTAATGACTTCCTCACAACTAAAGTTATTGTCATGTATTTCTGAGGAATGAAAGTGTATGAAAATTTACTAGGCTACATAAGGACATTTTCAGAGGTCACCAGCATGATTTGTTTTTCCCTTTCCCATTCTAGTTAATTATATCTATTGCACATGTTCACAAGTTTCCAAAGCATCGTTGTGTAATATTTACTATTGGTAACTATTATATAAAATATTGGACCCTTTCAAGTGTAGGGTAGCATTGTGTTAAAAGGACTTCATTCACAACATAGAATAGCAACCTAATAGGTCTGATATTTAGCACTAACCCATTATTTCAGTCACACAGATTTTCCTTCATTCCTCAATAAAGAGTGGCTAATATTTAATGAGCACTTATCTTGCTCTAAACCTTATAATTTGTATAAATTTATTTAATCTCAGTTCTATAGGGTGGGAATTTTTTCTTGTTTGTATTTTACAGTTGTAATTAAGGCATAAAGAAACTAACTTACCCACATTTCCCTGAGTACAACCCATCACATTTATGCAGTCTTCAGAGTGGTTGATTTTACCCACACCACAGTGGTACCTCACCACAGCTTTCTCCTTATACTCTGATGCCATCACAATAAGGTAGCATTGCAGTTATACATCTTCCTTGCCTCAAAATTCTGAAGACAATCTCTTTGACTTCAAATAAAGTCGAGACACTGTTATCTTGGTGTTTAAGGTTTTCCTTGGTATATATTTGACCCACATGTCTAGCCTTAGATCTAAAACGCCTGCAAAGACCAACCAGCCAACTAGTCCTTCACAAGTTCCTGTCTCCATCATATCTTTGTGAGAAAATTTTCCTGCCATCTTCATGTGAAACTCTCCTGTTTGTGCAGAATCTGTCTCAAACGTCTTGCCATGACCCACACAGCTCTCAATGGGCCCAGTTAAAAAACAGTGAGGGGATTTAGAAAATAAGACAAGAGATGAAAGCTGAGGTGAGGTGGAGCCTTCTTTACAAATGGGAGAAGAGGAACAGGATAAGCACAATAGGGGTATTTCTTTATACTTTGACAAAGTTAGTTTCATGAGATACAGGGTTGCCTAGAGACTAATGACTGGAATTGTCTCAGGCAGCATGTTTTTCTCAGGACTGAAATATTTCCAGCTTCATCCACTTCCCTACAGTCTCTTTTTTTATGAACCTTTTGTGTTTGTCCTCAAATCATTTTGTAAACTCTTAGAACACTTTCTTTATATATTTTCTTGAGCATTGGTCATGTATTTAACACCATTATTTCGTTGAATCATAGCTGTATAATTTTTGAGCTGAAATAAAACTTTACTATAATCTAGTTTAATAGTTCTCATTCATTAAAAAGTTGAGATAAAATTAACCATTCCTAAAGTGCACAAGGAAGTGACATTTACAATATTGTACATCCACCATTTTTTTCTAGTTCCAAAACATTTCCATCACTCTAAAGTAAAATCTATGCCCATTAAGCAGTTTTTCCCCATATTTATGTCACATAAATGGGGAAATTGTGAAACATGTGGCTTTTGTGTCTGGCTTTTTTCACTTATCATGTCTGGGAAATTCTTCCATATTGTAGTATATACAAATAATTTCCTTTTCTAGATGAACAATGTCATATTTCATGTATGCATTATAATTTGTTCATCTATCTGTTGATAAACACTTGGGTTATTTTCACTTTCTGACTATGGTAAGTGGTATTTCTGTGGGACAGTCATTTGGAACTACCTATTCTGTTATATAGCCATGTGCCTCTCTCAAATAAGTTATTGTTCAAGGCCAGATGTATAAAATTGAGATGAAGTTTCTGTGGTAGACTTGGCATATTTCACTTGTTTCTCAAGATTGATCATGGGGTTCAGTGGCATCCATGAAATTCTCTACGGCATCTAGTGAAAAGAATTTATATTAGTCTATCTCAGTGGACAAAAAAAAAAAATGGTGGAGTGGGGAATGCCAATTCAGTCTCTCCAGGATACAGAATCCAGACACTGGAAAATAATAATTTGAGGAAGAAAACAAAGAGAAGTAGATCCTCAGGAATCAGGAAGAGTCTGACAGAAAAATTAAAAGCTACAGGGAAATTAAAGAAATGGAACACAACATGGAGAAGCAAACAGACAGTTTTTACTTTCTTCCCACTCTCAGATCAGAGCTCCCAGGAAAAGGAGACCAAACCTACAGAGACACAGTGAAAAACTCTAGAGAGTTTTATAGAGAAACATATCACAGGCAGTGGCTGTGACATGCAGGGATAGTATGGGATTCTGCTATCATAGGAGTCCTTCGACAAGCAACATCTGATGAGTGCCACCAATACAAGCATGTGCCATATCATTCAAGAGAGTGCTTTGTTGGGTGCCATTCTGGAGAAGGGTTGAGTGTATGAAGCTGGGACTCAGAGCAGCTGCAGGATGGCTTCACATGAGCTAGTCATGACAGATAGTTATTGGCAAGGAGTGAGCTGGAAAGACCTACTGTGGAGTTAATTTAAAGGACCTAGGACCTACCCCCACAGAGAGAGGCCAGGGACAGCCTGAGGTGCTCTGGATGTGAAAGACATGGCATTGGCTCCCTTGCCCTAATCCTCCTGCCTGCTAGTGAATGCATCCAGCAGGGACTGGAGTCTGACAGACTTCTTTACTCACCAGAGTGAGCAGAAAGAGGCAAGTCTTAACTTGGCCAATACCCCAAGACTAGATCCCCGAAGGAAACCACGCATTTAAAGTCACACAGAAGTTTCTCTTTTTGTTTTCTTTTTAAAAAATATTTTATATAAGTGTGTATGTGGTTTTGTATTTTCTCTTTCATTTTCTCTTTCTTCTTCACAAGTTTATTCAGGTTTGGGGAATTCTCCTTTACCCTGTTTTCTCTTTTTCTATCTCTTCTTCTTTTCTTTAATTATTTTTTTCTGTCTTTAACTTTATTCCATTATTTTTATGCAGTGTATAGTTTATTTCTCTTCCATTTTTATCTTTTCTATTTCTCATTACCTTTTTCTGTCACCTTTCACTAATTCTATAGAGTCTTTTTTAACTCCCCAGTGGAATCCTTTGTATTACTTATCTCCTCATATCATAGAGTTTAAAATTACCAATTTTTCTTCTTGCAATCTCCCACTGTTAACCCCTTATATATTTAATATTAAAAACATAAAACACCATTAATCTCTCTATAAAATTCTTTTCTACCACTAGTGAAGATGTAACTGTAGCATTTAGTAAGTAGTAGCTGTAAGTAAATAAATGGTTTGCTTTAATGTTTACATTATTGTTATTTCCTTCCTTAAGATTAAGTGTGGTACATAACTTTTTATGGTATGTCAATATTCTATCTGACTTGGATGATATTACTGTGTTGATTTCTCCAACACGATCAAGGTCTCATAATTGTTGCTATTAATAGATTTTCTTTGTAAGCCAACTCCCAGCTTACCTTGTGACATTAATATTAGGGTGCATTCCTACAGAATTTGGTGTTGGGCCAGTTATACTGAATTCTCTCCTCCCAAATTAACAGACATGGTCAGATTTTGGGTAAAAGGCAAAGGAACATAGTTATCCACAACCAAATACATTACTGAAAAGCAACTAACTGAAGAGATCTCTACCTTAGCAAGAAATTACTTACACCATATGCCTCCAAATACCACAAAGCAAAACAAAGAAAAAGCAATAGACACATAAGAATACAAGGGAACAAAATGCTTCCACAAACTCCAAACTTCTCCAAAAGCTATCCAGAGGGTATTGAGGGGTACAATAGCATAAGCCACACACCCAAACAACTTGAAAACATAATACAGGAGATTAGACAACAGATCAGTGAAGTACTCGGTGGGATCACAGAAGATATATCTAAACAGATAATGGAAGTAATAACGGAAATTATCAAGAAACTTTCAGAAGACAGTAATTAAAAGTTAGCTGAGCAAAAGAAAATGTACAAACATGAATTACAAGTTTAGCCAAGAATTCCAGTCCATGAAAAGCTTTCAACCAGAAATACAAGACATTAAAAATTATATTGAAAGTATGGGCAACAGATGTGACCAGTGTGAGGAGAGAATTTCATAACTAAGAAAAGATGCCTTCAAAAGTCAACTGCTCAAAACAACCTTAAAAGAAACAAAAAAACATGAAAAAATGTATTCACCAGCTAATGGATGATGCAAAAACTAAATTAAGATTAATCAGAATAAGTGAAAAATCAAAATATCACAAATGTCTTAAAGAACCTGTTCACATAAATAATGGCAGAAAACTTTCTGAATGTAGGGAAAGAAATAAACATTGAAATTGAGACATATAGAACTCAAAATAGCCGCCACCAAAAGAGAACCTCTCCTCCATGCCATATTCAAAATACCAAGTCCATCACAGTGACGCAAACCTTAAAAGCTGTTAGAGAACAGTAATAATTCACATAGAAAGGTAAATTCATGAGAATTACAGGACATTTCTCAATACAACCTTAGAGGCCAGGTGGGCTTGGAGTTGGTATTTCAAGACCTAAAAGATAACTGCTTTCAACATAGATGTATATATCCTGAAAAACTTTCCTTCAAAATTGACAGAGAAAAAAGTATTTTCATGACAATGAGCACCTCAAGAAATTCATGACAACTGAACCAGCATTACAAAATTTTTTCAAGGGTGTCCTGGAAAGAGAAAATAAAGACAACAATGCCAGTAAGTAAAAAAGCATGAATATTCCAGGGAGGAGGAGCAGGTATGCAAAAGGGAAAAATAAATAAATCAGCAAGAGGAAAATAATGTAGTGATACCTTTTAGTAATAAGTCAACACATTTTAGTAATAATTTTCAATTCAAATGGTGTGAATTCCCCAATCAAAAGACACAGATTGGCAGAATGCATCAAGGAAAAAAAAGATATACACTGTATAAGAAACACATTTAATTCAAAAAGAAATTCACATACTAAAACTGTTTTAAAAAATCAAAGAATGGAAAACAATTTCATGCAGTGAGAACTTGGAAAAAAGCCTAGAGTAGCTATTCTAAATTCAGACATAGTGAATTTCTAGCCAAAATTGATCAAAAAAGAAAAATAAGGTTTCTGACATTGATTGAGGAAACAATTCAACAGAAAGAAACATATACATATGTATGCACCAAAGATTGGCAATCCAACTTCATAAAACAAACACATACATAAAAATCAAATAAAGACTAATATAGTTGTAAAGGGGGAGCCTCAATACCCTACTGTCACAAATAGATCAATTAGATCAAAAGAAATCAATAAAGAAATATCAGGACTGAACAAAATCTTTGAACAACTGGACTTAATGGTTAATGGTTATTTACAGAGTGTTCTATCCAACAACAACCTCACCAGCAAATTAAACTTTCTCCAAAATAGACCACATACTAACCCACAAACCGTGCTTAACTAAATGCAAAAGAACTGAAATTATCTCATGCGTCTTATCAGATAATAGTGTAATGAAACTAAAAATCAGTGGCAAAATAAATCACAGAAACTATGCAAACACAAGAAATTAAATAATAATCTTTTGAATAATCAGTAGGTGATAAAAAATTAAGGAAGAAATCAGACAACTCCTAAAATCCAACAATAAGACCAGTACAACACACCAGAACATATGGGGCACAATGAAAGCAGTCCTAAGATATAAGTTTGTAGAGGTGAATGCCCACATTAGAAAATTAGAACAAGCTCAACTAGTAGCCTAATGATGCCCCTTAAGGTGGTAAAAAAAAAAAAAAAAAAAAGAAAACCCAAATCTAAAGTTAATATGAGGAAGAAAAATATAAAGAGAAGAGCAAAAGCTAAGACTAAGAAATACAAAGAATTAATAAATTGAAGTTAGTTCTTTAAAAGAATAAACACAATAGACAAATTCTTAACCAATCTTACCAAAAGAAAGAAAAGACAATAATTCAGGCAATTAAAAATAAAAAGGTGAAATCATAATAGAATCTGTCAAAATCCAGATTACCTTGAGAAACTGACTACAATAAAGTGAAAAATTCAGAATATATGGATAGATTCTTGGATACATATGAACTACCAAAGCTGAACCAAGAAGATATAAAAATCTTGAATAATCCAATATTAGTCAATGAAGCTCAAGAAGTAAGAAAAATAACACCAAACTAGAAAAGCCCAGGTTCCAACAGATTCACTTCTGAGCTCTACACAGACTTTAGAGATTATCTAATGCCAATACTCCTCAAACTCTTTAAAGAAATTGAAAAGGATGCAGTAGTCCCAAATTTATTCCTAGAGAAAAGCATTACCCTGATTCCAAAAACAGAAAGGACCCAACCAAAAAAAGAGAACAAGAGACCAATTTTTTTTAATGAACACATACATAAAAATCCTCAATAAACATTAGAAAACAGAATACAGCATATCATCAAAAAGATGACATCATAACCATGTTTAATTCATTCCAGGGATACAGGGATGGTTGAACATACACAAATCAATAAATGTAATATGCCACATAGACAGAAGGAAGAACAAAAATAACAAGATCATCTCAACAGGTGTAGAAAAGGCACGTGGCAAAATCTAACATCCACTCATGATTGAAAAAAAAACCCTGAACAAAATAGATATAGAAGGTCTTTATCTCAATCTGATAGAATTCATCGAGGAAAAACCAATGGCCAATATCATACTGAATGGAGAGCAGCTGAAAGCTTTCCCTCTAAAATCAGGAACAAGACAAGGATGGCTCCTATTATCACTCCTGTTTAATATAGTTCTTCAAATATTAGCCAGAACTAATAGCCAACAGAAAAAATGAAAGGGATATGGATATGAGGGAAGACATTAAATTGTAATTATTGGCAGATGACATGATCCTGTACATAGACCACAAAAATTCCGCCAAAAGACTCCAAGAATTAACCAAATTCAACTGCATGTCAGGATATAAAGTCAACATTTAAAATTGATAGTGTCCCTGTGCACCAATAATAAACTCACCAAGAGAGAAATTGGTGAAACAATATTTACAGTAGCATCAAGAAAAATGAAATATTAAGAATTAACCTAACCATGGAAGTAAAAGATTTCTATGATAAAAATTACAGTATAGTATTCTGATAAAGGGGATCAAAGAGGCTATCAGAAAGCAGAAAGATAGTCCCTGTTCCTGGATAGGCAGAACTAATATAGTCAAAATGGACACATTTCCAAAACTGTTACACAGATTTAATGAAATATCAAAAGTATTCCTCACAGAACTAGAAAAAATAATCCTAAAATTCAAACGGGACCACTAGAGCCCTAAAATAGCAAAAGTCATTCTAGGCAACAAGAGTAAGACAGGGGCATCACAATCCCAGCTTTCAAGTTATACTACACAGATAAAGTCATAAACATAGTATGCTATTGGAAAAAAAGACTTTACATGACTGGAACAGAATACAGGATGCAGAAAAATTCCAGGCCCACTCAGTGACTGAACAAAACCTTTGAACCAAACCACATTCTTTCACTGGAGGAAAGATGCCCTTTTTAACATATGGTGCTGTGGAAACTGACTATCCGAGGGCTGGGGATTTAGCTCATCGCACAGCACCTGCCTGGCAAGCACAAGGTCATGAGTTCAATTACTGGAAATGAAAAAAAATAAATAAATAAAATAAAAATAAATAAAAACTGGCTATCCATATATTGAAGGTTGAAACAAACCTGTATCTCTCACTATATACTTAGCTGAAATCCAAACAGAACAGAGATATAAATATTAAAAAGGACACAATCTGCTCGAAGACAAAATACTTACAAACTCTTGAAGACATGAACATAAGGAAAGACTTTCTCAACAGAACATCAGTTGCACAATAAAGAATATCAAGAATCAAATAGGATCATATCACATTAAAAAGCTCCTGCACAGCAAAGGAAACCAGCAGTAGATTGAAGACATAACCTGCAAAATGGGAAAAACTTTTTGCCAGATACTCCTCAGGCAAAGGAGTAATCTAGAATATTGAAAAAAACTCAAAAAATTAGACCCCACCAAATTTAAAGATTCAATTTTAAAATGGGCATCTGAAATAGACATTTTTCAGATGGAAAAGTATAATGTCAATAACACATGAAAAAATGTCCAACATTGCTGACCGCTTGAGTAATGCAAATTAAAACCACACCGACTTCATCTCACTCCAGAAAGAATAACTATCCTCAACAAATCAATGAATAACAAATGCTGGAGATGTGACAGGGAATTATAACACTTCTTCATTGTTGGTAGGAGTGTTAACAAATACCACCACTATGGAAGTCAGTATGGTGATTCTTCAAAAGATTAAACATAGAAATTTTGTTTGACCCAGCTATTCCCATTTTAGGTATCTCCCCAAAAGAGGTAAATATATCATATGACACTGATACACACATACCCATGTTTATGACAGCAGAATTCATAATAGCTGAATCTTGGAAGCAGCCTACATGTCCATCAACAGATAAATGAATAAATAAAATGTGGTATTTACACAATATGGAGTACTACAGAAGGATAAGTCCAAGTCATTTGTAGGAAAATAGATGCTCTTTGAGATCATAATGTTAAGTGAAGTAAATCAGGCACACAAGCTTAAGTATCACATGGTTTCTCATATGAGAAACCTAATATAAATAAAGTGTAAAATAAAAGACAGACAATAGGATATAGTGAGATGGCACAAGGTGAGGGAACAGAGATTTGGGGGGTGGGGGTGGGAGGAGAAGGAAATGAGATTCTTTTTTTAAAGGGGGAGAATTATGAGGTGCTATATATGTGGACCAAGTCCCTACAAAGAAGGTGATCATCACGTACAACAAATGTGTATAATATATACAAAGAACTGAAGATCTGCACTGAGCAGCAGGGAAAGGAGGGGGTTAAAATTTAAAAAACAGCATGTATATGTACCAACTGTCCACATGAATGTAATCATTATGCACCACAAAATGTGTCAATACAATACAACTTTATTTTCTCCATGTTATAGGCAAGGAAATTGAGACCTAGACCCTACACTAAATCAAACAGCTGATAAGTATACCAAGGTGCCCTGAATCTAGTACATTTTCATAATAAAAGCATAATGTATCAGGAACTAACCAAACTCAATTAGGTGACATATTTTCATGATACATAATTTTTAGTAAATATCATACATCTTTGTTTAGGAAAACTGATAGAAAATTCCAGAAATAAAACTTGAGCTCCTAAACTCTTGCAATTTTTTATCATGAGAGATTTACAAATATCATTTTATGGAAATGGTTATAGCTGCAATATAATGGAATGGAATACCTTTGCTTCGTAGTAGAATCTTTAGGGTAGACTTTAGAATGTTCCAACGCCTGGCCCTTTTCAAGTTCAGTTGAAGCAGAACTTCTTGGGAATGAGTACCAGCTACCAGAGTTTTAAAAGACCTCTTCAGCTGACTTCAGGTGCAGACAGTTGAGAATCTTTGGCTCTGGCTGTTGTGCAAGAGCATTGCTCTGACTTATCATTTCTACGTACTCAGTTCCCAACTATGTACTCAGTTTAGGAAGGCAAGGCCTCCTAAGATGACTTTCAGGGATATAGCTCTCATCCTTCCCTGAAGAAGGGAGGCTTTTGTGAGTTTTACTCTTGCTGACAATCCCTGACAAGCTTTTTTTCTTTCTTTTTTTTTTTTTTTTCCTCTTATGTGTGCTGATACCAACTGGAATACAAGGCCTTTGTGATCAAGAATCTTTCTCAATCTCTCTCTCTCTCTTTCTCCTCTCTGTTTGTTCTCTCTCATTTTTAAATCATTGGTCCTAAACCCTGTGATTCTCTGATATTAAATCATAGTTATCCTCCTAAGGATCTCTACTTGAAGCAGTATGTACTTACTGGATAGCTATGAAGACTAAATGTGACAGAAAGCAAACGTGCATGTTCTTTGGAATGTAGTTCATATTATTTACACACAAAAGATCATATTTCCAATGTAACTAGGAAAAGAAACTAAGCATTCTTATTTTTGGCTTCAGGAAGTATGCTACAGGGAACTACAGAAGGAAAAATTCAATTCTTTTTCTAGTTTAATTCAAACTAGGTTCACTAGAAAATTAGCTTCATGATGGTCAGAGGATTTATGTATCTCATTTAATTCTTACAGTAGTTTTCCAGGGATTACCTACATTTTATGGCTGAAAAATATGCATGACTGTTTAAAGCTCCACTTAAAAATTATATAACTTGAGCCAAGATTTATCCCACTCTGAAACCCATTTTTATTTATCATACCCACAAGTTCCTGTATAACAAGTCTTAGAGTATGTAACAGAAAATTGTGAGTATTCCAGGTTGGATATGACTATTATGATGTTTTCTTGGAATGCTCCAAAAGTGATTTCCTACCAAAAGAACATGACTGAGAGGAAAAGATGAAGCAGTTATTTGTGGAGAATGATCTTCTACCAACACAGCCTTCACTACATACATCTTAGACCTTCCTTGTACAGACTAGGTTCTTTGGATTTGTAACCTCTGCCATTTCCTGCTATCTGTGTGGGCCTGTTTGTTGCATCTAATACGGGATGTAAGATCCTCAGCAGGTTCAGATAATGAATAGAAACAGCCAAGTAATGTGTGTCATTCTATGTGTCATTCTGATTACTTTTTTTTTTTTCTTTTGGTACCAGGAATCAAACTCAGGATCTTTTGCTTGCCAGGTCTTCTGACTACAGTATGTCTGTTTGCCTTCAGTCCAGAGATTCTGGCCAGGTTTCTGAACAGAAAGCCTGATGGCTACCTATGGAGAGAGATTGAAAAGACACGAAGATGGCCATGGAATGTTTAAAAATATTTCTCCAAGGGCCATGGAATTCCAAAACTAGAGACATATCCATAGTTTTTGGGAGGTTTGGGGGATCACAATAGGACTTGATAAAAATAAAATGGCTTTGAAAGGACAAGCAAACTCAATATGCTGTAATGGGAACCAGATCACTGCAAGAAAGGGAAATCGTCTTCACCAAGGAGTAGAAGCAGAAAGTGACTTAAATGGAGAAATCCCCGCCTCTTACCCCAACACTGAGTAATTCGTGTTATTGTATCGTCTGCTAAGGTTTACAGAGGGCCTCCTGAAATGTGCAGTTCATTCCAGGCATGCCTTCAATGAGCCACTCTTGACCAACCAGTGTTCCCTCTGAGGAAAGATTTGAATGCTTAGATCCAGATCCCTTCTCCAACAATCCTTCCTAGCAGGGTAATGAATGAGAGGCTTCTGGCAAACACCTGAGGGCCAACTCCTGTCTTTTAGGCTTGAGTTTCAGGAAACAGCTTGAGAGGATGCTCTCCAGGCTTGGTAACTCTTGGGACTTGTCTTTGGGGTCTGTGGGAGAGTGGAGGCTAAAAGGGATTAAAGCTGCCCTGAAACCTTGTATCCTGAGGGAAACTGGGAAGTGGAAGAGGAGGGGGTGAATCAGCTCAGCTGCTTCACCTTCCCAGATAATCCATCACTGCCACTGGAGCTGCAGGAAAGCAGTCCTGTAAATGGTCTGCCTGGAAGGAAGGATAACCTGCCGCTGGCTTTTATTTTCAGTTGAATTATAACACTTACCTTCTCATATGGCCTTTCATCAGGAAGCTTAAGTGTTTTTCTTTCTGTGGGCCTTGCTGGCCACGTTTTCCCCATTCATTATCAGCAGAGGGGCCTGCCACGCTGAACCCATGTGCAGCACCCCCAGCCCCCCAGCCCCCAGGGGCTCCTTAGCAGCAACAATTTTCTAATTCAGAACAGACTCTCCTCTGAGCAATCGATCTTACAAGTACATTACAGCTGGCTTTAACAGGAGTTACCAAAGGCAGGGATTTCAGAAACAAGATGTAAACTCCCCCCAAAGATGGGGAACCATAAATACCTCTGATATCTTGGAGTTTACCTATAGAGCTTGACTGTGTCTTGGGAATTTTGTGCTGGGCTGTGTGTGGGGAGAGGTGGACTGGAGTCTGGGACTGTTTGAAAATGATCATTAATAGGCTTGTCACTTTCAGAAAGGAATTGTGGCTTGTTTCGAGCAAATAAGCTATAATATATGAAATCAAAATGCCTATGTTTTAAATCTTTGCTTGATCTCAAATTATTGTTCACTTAAATTAAAATTAGAATTTAAATTAAATTAAAATTTATTTGGCAAATAATATTTGTATATATTTATGAGCACAATGTGCTATTTTAAAGAATGTATGTATTGTGGAAAGATGAAATGAGGCCAATTAAAATATCCTCACATCATCTACATACCACTTGTGATGTGAATGCTAAAATCTACTCTTTTGTCAATTTTGAAATTTGCAAGATTATTGTAAATTATGTCCCTGTACAGTGCAATAGAGCTCTAACACATTTCTTTGTGCTCTTTGACCAAGATCTTCCTTTTCTCTATTCTTAAACCCAGGCCCTTAGCCTCTGGTAACCACCATTATGTTCTCTGTTTCTGTGACATAGACTTTAAGATTTTACATATAAGTGAGGTCATGCACATTTGTTTTTCTTTACGTGGCTTGTCTCAGTTAATATGATGGCTTTCAGTTTCATCCAGGTCATCACAAGTGATAGAATATTCTGTTAGTGGGAAGGTAAATTAGCATAGTTTTTTTGGAAAACACTGTGAAAGTTACAGAGAAAACTGAAATAAAATTACCTTATAATCCAGCAATCCTACTTCTGCCTAATATTGACAGGAATTGAAATTAGTATGTTGACTAAGTCTCTGGACTTTCACGTTCATTTTAGCATTATTCACAATAGCCAAGATAGGACTCAATCTAAGTGAATCAAAAGATGTATGAATAAGGAAAATGTGGTATATATACACAATAGATACTACAAGGTCTTAAAAAAGGACATTCTGACCTCAAGTTGTTTGTAAAACAATGAATAAGTGATTTAATCTGAATCCAAGTTCCTCATCTGAAAAATGGAGATAATATCTACTATATAAGATTGCTACAAGGACTAAATGAGGCAGACATCCAAAAAAGTAAGTACATAAAATGATGGCTATATTAATTTGCTTAATTATGATAATCATTTCATTGTACACATGTGCATCAAGAGAAGTATATAAAAATATCATGGTGTATACCTTAATATATAGAAAAAGATCGTATATTTTTTAAAACTTCAGCCATAAATTAGGCTCTAAATGAATGGAGAATATATTTTTACTTTAAGTTGCAAAGAGTTTAATTATGGAGTTTAATTGTAACAGCTAGCATTACCGTAATTCACAGGGTACAACCTGAGCAGGAGGTTGTATCATTGGCACTCTTCTCTTGTTGGGCTCTACCTTTCTGACTGTTGCACCTTAGATCTGGAATGTTCCCCAAAAGACTCACGGGTTCTGAGGTGGGGCTTGGGATGTGATTGTATTATGGAGGTACTGTACTCATCAGGGATTAATCCACTGAGAAGCTCACAGCTAAATATGCTGTGAGGAGGTGGGGCCTGGACAGAGAGGATGCATTGCTGGACCCTGACCTGGAATGGTATATCTTCCTGTAGGTTCTTGTTTTTGTGGTCTTCATCCTGGCCCCCATAACATGAGCAACTTTCCCACCAAACCTTTCCGGCTGGCCCTTCCTACCTGGGAGACAGCTGACTATAGGTTGAATCAACAAGTCAAAATAAGCCTCTCCTTCTTTAAATTGTGGATGACAATACATTAATACACTGACAGAGAAAAAGTGAATTGAGTTGGGCAATTTTGGGTGTACAGAAACAGTATTTCCTCCTCTGAGCAGAGTAATTTTACTAAGATGGAAAAAATAAAGTGAATATATCATCCTCCCCTAAAACACATCTGATTTACATAGACAAGAAAATCAATGCTAGGCAGTGAACTACAGAGAACTTCAAATACTTCTAGATATTTATACCAGCTTATCTTTTTAGTATAGTTCTTAAATTCTAGCTCAATAAACCTAGTGTTAACATAATACAATTTAGTGACCTCAAATCATGTATGTACATTTTGTGTGTGTGTGTTTGTGCATGTGTGTGTCTACAACAACCTCACTTATTCTTATATGTCTATAAAAGCTGTAATTATAATTGGTATGACTTTTTAAAAGAGCCTGTTTGAAATGAGACACCAGGTAAACAAAGAAAAAAGAAATTACTCTTTGGTGATTGTATTTAAATTTCCAGTAGCTACTGGCAAGTAGAGTAGCTGTTGTAATTTTTCAGTTATAACCCAAATTTATGTTTGCAGCAAAATAATCTGTCACACTTTTGCCTACAGGCAAGTCTATAAAATTAAAAAAAAAAATTCTATAAACTCCAATTTTCCCAGGTTCATATTACACTGAAAAATACCTATCCCTAAATTAATAAAATACACATGCTACCAACAGAGATCCACTTAATAAAATAAGACTATAAAGAAAAAGTGAAAAATAAAAACTAATTATCATGTAAGGCATAGGGATACTGTGAATGAGAGGCACAGACGTGGTTAGAGGCAGCATCCCGATGGCAAAATCAACGTGTAAAATCAGTGAATGAGCATGTGTGATGCTGACGCGCTATGATGATGCTGAAGATTATGGTTGGAAGCACTTACAGCCCTGTTTTTTTATTTTTCGTATTTTTAACTCTGTGCATTTAAAAGAGACCCAGTCAGAGATCCATCTTTCCCATCCTTCTGTATCAGCTAACCTGTTTCCAACAGGCATAGGCCATTGTGACTTAATTCTTTATGGATTATGTATGTCTTGAATTTCTACATTGATTTTGCAATCTGCTTTCTAAATTTTCTGAATTTCTCATTTCTTAACTGTAGACTTTTTAACAGCCAGTCCTTAAATTTAGGAATGAGTCCTTGTCCTTTGCCTTTGATCTGTGGCCTTCTTCTTCAACTGCAGTTTGACTCAGGCCTCCTCAGTGCAGTCCCAGGCTGTCCCTACTTTCCCACTCATGGCATAGCTTCATGTGTCTCTCTACAAAAGGTGTTAGGTCAGAGACCAATTTAAGAATCATCTAGGCTGACTCTTGCCACAGATATGAAACAGAAACTCTGAAAAGCTGAGAGCTCTGTTCAGGATCACCCAGTACTGAAAGGAGTAAAGCATTACCCTAGATTGCTTGAATTCACTCATATTCAGTTTTATTTTCACATATCATGACTGAGAGTTTCCTTAAATTAACTGTCAAATGAAAAAGATCAGGCAATTCAAAGAACATAAAAAGAGATAAATGTAAAAAAATCTCAAAACCTTCCACCTAGGCAAATTATATTCAAATTTGAGAAAATTAAAGATAAAGAAAAATATCTTGAAATAAGCCAGAGAGGAAAAAAAAAATACTTTACTTTCAGAACCAAATGTAAGAATTACATACAACTTATCTTCAGGAGCCATGTAAGCAACAAAATGGTGAATGGAATAAAATGTATAAAATGCAAGGGAAAATATCAATAATCTAGCATTTTTTACCCTGTAAACGTATCCTCAGAACTGAAAGAGAAATACTTTTTCAAACAAAGCTGAGTGGATATGTTGCTACTAGACCTGCCTTGTAAGAAATGGAAAGTTCTATACAGAGAGAGAAGAAACATAGTTCAGCTCACTAATTTAGAGCTATATAAAGGCAGAACATCAGAAAAATGAATAAGTGAAATTAAATACAAGCTAATATTTTACTTTTCATTAATCTACCAGATAACATTTTGTATAAAATAATAGCAATGATATATTTTAGTAGCCTGCTTGTGTGTGTTTGTACGTACAAATAGCACAGTCATTCACAGATGAAATGATCTATGTATAAGATACATGGAACTAACACAAAACCTCCCGGAATTAATAAGCAATTATAACAAACATGCAAAGGTAATGTACAGAACTCAATTTCTTCCCATTATACCATTAGCAAACAAGTGACATTTAAAATAAGAAATATATTGCTAATTACATCAGTTCCCTCTAAAAGGAAATGACAAAACTATAGTGCATATTCCTAAGATGTCCTAAAGAAATGGAAAGGTTGGGCATGGTGGTGCACACCTGTAGTTTCAGGATTCTATGAGGCTGAAGAAGAAGGACTCCCAGTTTGAGCCCAGACTGGCCAATTTAGTGACCTACAAAACTCTGTCCCTCCAAAATACAATACAAGGGGAAGGGGAGGTAGCTTAATGCAAATATACTGGATTCATTCCCAAATATAGAAAAAAATTATGTTTGTAGATAGCATGGTTTTTTATTTTCAAGATTTAAGTTCTTCCTAATTTGATCTATAGATTAAATATAACTGCAACAAAAATCCCAGAGTGGTTGTTTTTGTGGAAATCAACAAACTGAGCCTCAAATTTATACTGAAGAGCAAAAGAACAAAATATTTAGCTCAGTATTGAATGACAAACTTGGATGACTGATACTACCCAATCCCGAGACTTAACTGTGAAGCCCCAACCATCAATACAATTTGGTGTTGGTAAAAGAATGGAAAACTAAGTCAGAGGAACAGAATAGAGATCCAAGAAAATAGTGTAGTTAAATGTAGTTTAATGATCTTTGACAAAGGAATTCTACAATACAGTGGAAAAATGTGGTCTTTTCAAGAAATGGTGCTAGAGTCATTGGACATCTATGCTCAGAAAAATGAATCTAGATACATACCTTATGAGAGTCACAAAAATTTACTCAAAATGGACCATAGACCTTAATGTAAAATGCAAAAGTGTAAAACCCTAGAAGATAATATTGAAGAAATTCTAAATTATGTTAGGTATAGTAAAGACTTTTTTTTCAGTTCAACACCAAAGACACAATCCATGAAAATATTAGCTGATGTAGATTTCATTAAAATTAAAAACCTTTTCTATGCAAAAATCAATGTCAAGAAAATTGACAATGTTGAGCGAAGACAAACTATAGATCAGGTAAATATTTACACAAGATACATTGATAAAGGAATGTTAACCAAAATATAGAAAGAACTCTTAAAACTTGACAATGGGAAAATGAATATTTCAGGGCTATTAACATAAAGTTACTAAACATTTCTTCCCCATATCCTTTTATGGACAAAATGTCTTCTATCTCCTGGAAATAGCTACCTAATTGGAGTTAAGATGTCACAGAGTAACGCATGTATTTTCACCTTTAAAAAAACAACTAGTTTTCCAAATTGATATGCTATTTTACGTTCTCACCAAATTGCACAAGAGTTCTAGTTGCTGCACATCTTCGTCAAAGGTTAACATTTTCTACATTTAAAATGTTTTTTACAGTATGGTGAGTTGATCTCAGGGTTTTCTCACTAAGCTACATTCCAAGTCCTTTTTAATTTTGTAACCAAGTCTCACTAAGTGTCTGAATTGCCCAGGCAGGCCTTGAACCTGCATTCCTACTGGCTCAGGTTCACAAAAAGCTGGAATTACAGCTGTATGCCACAATTGGTTCATCTTTGAAATTTTACTTACTGGAGGATTTAATTCAGTTTTTCTGGTAACTGATAATGATGAGTATCTTGACATTTACTTATTGACCATTTGTATATCTCTTCTGATTAAATGTTGGTTCACAATTCTTATCCATTTTTATCGAGTTCTACTTCAATAATGTTTTGGAATCGATGTATGGTTTAGACAAAAGTCTCGCATTCGTTACTTACATTGCAAAAATTTTCTCTCAAAATGTGGCTTGTCTTTTCATTTATAATTTAGAGTCTCAAGACAAGACATTTTTTGAAAACATAAACTGTTAAATCAATTTTCCTGTCTCATTAGTGAGATTCCTTTTTAAGGGCCACTCTGAGTAACACTAACATGCAAAAACCTGTACATACGTAATACATAAAACTTGAGTTTGGGGAGAAATATACATCTGTGAAGCCTTTGCCACACATCTATGCCACAAACCTATCCATTACACCCAGAAGTTTCTCCTTGATCTCTTTATTGGTTTTGAAAATGTGATAACAACATTTAACATTATATATACATTCTTAGCAAACGTTTAACTTTGTAGCTTAATATTATTAACCATGAACATTGTATAGTACAGTAAATCTCTAGAACTTGCTCATCTTGCACAACAGAAACTTTGATCTTTTGGCTAATATCCCCTCATTTCCCTTCAAAGCTCTTAACCACTATAATTCCACCTCCAATTCTATGAGTTTGACTATTTTAGATACATCATATAAGGCAGAGTTCCTTATCTGGGCCACAGAGTAGAAGATGAAGGGCAGGTGAGAGAACTAAGCTTCATCCGTATTTAGAGCCACTCACCATAGCTTGGGTTATCACCTGAGCTCCACCTCCTGTCAGATCAGCAGTGCCATTTGATTTGTGTAAGGGCTCAAACCCTACTGAGAACTGTGCATGCAAGATGTCTAGATGGTACAATCCTCATAAAAATCTAATGTGTGTTGAGCTGGAGTGGAGTTGACATGGGGATGCTAACCTGGGGAGTGGCTGTAAATATCGACTGACATTGGCAGAGACTTGAGCAGAGTCCATAATCAGTCAGTTACTTACAAACTTATACCAAAACCTTATCAATGAGTAGCAAGTAAAAATTAGGCTGTATATGATGGTAGGGTTCACAGTAGAAAGTTAATGTTCTTCATTTGTACAGTTACATCTGGTGGCTAAATTTGAATGACAGCCTGACAGTTATTTTAGGACATATGTGGCACATCTATTTTGTGTACTTCTGTCTGTGACTCTTTCCTGCACTGTGCACTTGTCTTAGTCACGGTTTTCCAAAGTCCTCAAGAAAACCCTAAGCCAAGTAAGTGAAAACACTGGAGAATTTTGGGGAAGGGGGAAAGACGATGATGAGCCAGCAGAAAAATCTAAGACTACCAGAAAGAGAAAGCTGCTTTTAGAAGAAAATAGCAAGAGTCTCATTTAAATTACAGCTTCGTTGCAACAAGTGATTCCTATTCTCCGAGTTTGTTTTAAATACTTTGTGGTCACTGGTGATGAACAAAGCCATGAAACTTTCAAAACTGCTTTGCCCACATGAAGATCAATAATCTGCATTAAAAGAAAAGCCTTTGGATCTTCTCAAAAGAAAAAGATATGAGCACTAAGAACTAAAGCAATTATTAAAGGCCACTACTTTAATGTATATGCGCTGAGTGCATCATTCCTGGTGGTTGACAACAATACTGAAGCTAAGAATCCATTCACTCATGGTGAAGAGACGATTTTGCCTACTGATAAGGACATTTGTCGTGAAAATTTAGGAGAGACTGCAATTCAAATGGTGGCACATACTCCTCTTCCACTAGATGCATAATTAGATGAATTGATGAACTAGCAAGGTATTGAGGCATGATTGTTAGATAGGAGTAATGAGTCACAGTGATATGCAATCCAAGCTGATGACCTCAAGGCAACACCGTTTTTGTGTGATATGCTCTTTAGAAGGATGTGCATAAGTATGTGTTATGTGCACTTTTATTGACAACAAACACCACAGCTGAAGAACTATTCAAGTCTTTGAATGCTTTCATATTAGGAAACTAAATTGGTAATTTTGTGTCATTATATGCATAGAGTAGTTTCCATGACTGGACTGATTTCTACTTTCACAATTCAGCTCAAAGAGGGCACTTCTGAGCGTGAGTCTATATGTCATCCATAAAGAAATGTAAGCAAGCCAAAAATATCATCTGAATTAAATATTTTCCAGGATGTAATTAAAATTATCAACCCCATTAAAGTATATGCCCTTAACTGATCTTTCCACACAGCTCTGTGATGAGGCAGATGTAGTGCATACATGTTGTCTTATACACAGAAGTGATACGGTTTTTTAAAAGCTGATCACTGGCCATGTTTTGAGTTATGAGAGCCACTCCATAAATTTCTTTTACAAACACTGTCATCACTGGCAGCACATTTCATTGACACAGAAGGAGCTTAAATATTTGCTTACCTGTGTGATATATACTATCTGCTAAAGGAATTCAACTTTTTACTTGAAGGGAGAACAACTACTGTGTTCAAGTCAACAGACAAAGTGGATGTATTCAAAGCCAAGATGGAGTTGTGAGAATGATGAGTCCACCTGAGGATTCCTGAAGCATGTTATAGTGTACATCTAGATATCCCCAAGAGTCTCATGCACCTATGGGTTGGGCTTTGGGAAGGCAATTTGATTATGGGGGCATATACCTTACTTGCTTGTAGGAAGTAGGGTCTGGTTGGAAGAGACAGATTACTGGGGCTGTGACATGGAAGGGTACACCTTTCTTGCCAGGTCCTCCCTTCACTCTTTTTGCTTCATGGTTTTCGGAGGTGAGCAGCTTTTCTTCCACTAGGCCCTTCTACAATGCCACTTCTGCCTGAATTATCAAACCATGCAAGGACTGAAACTTCCAAAACATGAGAGAAAATAAATGTCTCCTCCTTTATGTTACATGATAGGTGTTTTGTCACAGTGATGAGGAAAATAACTAAGACAGATTTCAGTACCAGGGAAGTGGGCTTGTAATGGTGGCTATACTGGACCACGTGGTTAGATGCCTTTGGAACTGGATTTCAGGAAGTATTCAGAAAGATTTGAAGATGTCAGTTGAAAAACCAGTCCTAGTACTATACATAGCTAAGTTATTTTAAAATACTGTAGGCAGTCAGACAGAGCTGAGCACTTGAAAGGTCAGGGGAGAAGACAAGTGCAGCTGGAAGCACATACACTGAAGGCCAAATTTTAAGAAACAGAGGCATTGCTAATCATATACTTCCCTTAAGGATGAACAACAGTTACTAATATTCTAAATAGACATCAATCACCTTGGGGTAGAGGACTAAACCTTCTTAACCTACCCCTTGCAGGAAAGTTCTTGTCCACCCCATGTGCATTTACTATGCAACTTGCTTCCCAATTTGATTCCCATTTAATCGATGTTACCTAAGTGACTATACTTGTAAACTTATTGGTTCATCATAGTCTTGTCCCATCTCATACTCATTTTGTGATTTCCCATTGGATCAATATTACCTAAGCGACTATACTTGAAATCATATTGATTTGATTATAGTTCAAAATGATATGAAATATCATGATTATGATTATGAAATCATATTGATGAATCATATTGATTTCATAATATGATTATGAAATCATATTGATTGATTATAGTTCTGTCCTACCTTGAACCTGCCTCATCTCATGGCTTTGCACAATAAACACCCTTGTGAAGTAGGGTTGGTGGGCCACCTACTTTCTGGACCCCCTCTGTCTCTCTTAGACAAAAGCTTTTCTTCCTTTCAATGAATTCTTTCTACTATTACCCTCCATTGTTTCTAAAATTCATTCTTTGATTTTAGAGAACATGAACTCAGCATTTCAGACATCTGGCAGGTTGAGAGTTTCTTTCCCCTAGATTACTAGAATGCTGTAATCAAAGCTTAATGGGAAATTTTGATTAGAACTTAGAAAGCCAGAATGTTGATTAGAGAGAGAGAGAGAGAGAGAGAGAGAGAGAGAGAAAGCCTCTTTCTGTCCCTATATTGTATGCAGGTTACTCACCCTAGGGTGGTTGTAGACTCACATCCTTAATCCCAGCACTGCACCATGAATCAACCACAAACTGTACAAGCCAGCCTCCATGACTACATGAGGCTTTGAGGGAACATCTAGGCACAAACCACAGCATTATAATAAAAAACTAGTAGTATACCATTTTTTTGGAGTAAAGTAAGCTGTTGTATTGAGAAGCTGCCAGGGATTTCAGGCTCCCTTGGAGCACTTTCTCCACTATGACCCTTAACGGATTCCCTTCAAGAATGTAGGTTCTCATTTCTCAGCACATCCCTTCCCTCTAAACAACTTCTCTTATTTTGTTTGTTTGAGTTTTTGGTTCTTAACAATAGAAAACATCTGCAGTATTAACATAGACACAAAGACAAATCAAATATTGACAAATCAAATATTGACATGCAGTATATATCTACTAAAAATAACAAGCATACCACCATTAACTAGAGAAAAAATTAGAAATAATAGCATAGGATCAACTTAATAGCTAAAGAAATAGTAAAGACCACTAGTAAAAATAATAAGAATGGAGAGAAAGGGAAAATGAAAAAAACTAATATTTGAAAAAACAAGAAAAGGAAAAGAAGACAGAATGGAGAATATTAAGAATCCAGGGATTTATAAATCAGTAAGTCCCATTCAATTGTACTGGCTCCATTTTACCCAGAAAAAAGAAAAAAAGAATCCAATTAAGAATAAAAGAAAATTAGTAGAGTTAGAGGAAAGTAGTAGAAAAAAGCATAAAATAAAGAACAAAGAAACAAAAAAAACCAAGAGCAAAACAAAAATATCAACAAAATAAAAAAGAAAAGAAAAAGAGAACTGAGCTCAAAAAATTCTTCTGCATGTTTGGGTGAGTCAGTCTTTTTTTCTGAAAGCCTGTGGTATTGAAATCCAACAGGTATGGGGGAGGGAAAGTGAGTCACAATTACAACTGTTTGTCTCCGTGCTCGCCTTTTGCTCTGTGAGTGCTGATTTCCCACCGGGCAGTGTAGTGTCCAACTTAACCTGTGTTCACCCCAGTGGCTCTTACTGTTTGTTCCCTTCTGTGGTCCCGAAGTTACTGCTATCTCCAATTAGCTTTATAGCTTACAGACTTACAAGGTACCCTCCTGGTCTCAGAGGTTTCTGGTTCTGTACACTGTCGGCTGCAGTATTAATCCAAGCTGAGGTGTATCCTTCATCACTTTGGCAGATGGGAAAAGCAAAGACACCACTGAACTCTTTGTGGAAGTGGGCAACAAAAGGGTCCAAGGAGTCCACTATACTTAATGCCAGTAATTTAGACCTAGGCCCCTAGGAAAAGAACAAGTGATCAGCCTGTTTCTCATCCATTGTTTCTCCTCAGAGAGGACACGATCAGCATGTCCATCATCTCAGTGTTGCTTAAATTTCTCGGGTGGGCCATGAGTAGCCCACACCTCTTTGCAGTTTGTGGCCACCTTCTACCTAGTCATGCAGTAAGGTGATCACAGAAACACTGAAGTGTAATTGTTCTATAACTTCTGGTTCCAAGGGTAGTTCATCTTTAACAAAAAAACCTCTTCTCAATATAACATCTGATTATATTACTCCCAAATATGGCTGGCCCTGTAATGGATTTCTTCTCTAACTCTAGCATGCCATGCAGAAGGAGTCACTTTCGGAATAAAATGCTTCACTGGATTTGCAGATTACAATAACTGTGAGCTTTCATGAGGCTAGCACTTCTGGCCCATTGTTTCTCCCTAGAGTACGGACCCTCTCAGTGCTTACACCTGAAAAGACAAGGGTCCTCTTCACTGGAATTAGAGATCCAGAGTACTTCATTCTTTTCTCAGTGTTGTCTTCATTTTCTCCAGTTTCTCTGTGACTTTATTTTCTTGTTGATGCTTCTTAATTTCAGGAACTTTTTTCTCTTTGTTAAATTGCAATTTCCTATATGTCTCAATTTCAGGTCCA
The DNA here is from genome assembly GCF_000276665.1 of Chinchilla lanigera. NCBI lineage: Eukaryota > Metazoa > Chordata > Mammalia > Rodentia > Chinchillidae > Chinchilla > Chinchilla lanigera. Next base: position 21,606,220 of record NW_004955435.1, on the reverse strand, counting down.
AAAGAGGTTATAGCCTTCCGTCACCCTTTACTCCACCATTTTTCTACTGTTCTGTGTATTTTTTCTATTATGTTTCTTCTTTATTGCGACTATGTGAATGATGTAATTCGCAGGAGTACAAGTATCTTTGAGGATCCTGCTTTCAATTCCTTTGGATACAAACCCAGAATTTTGGATCATATGGTAGTGTTTCACTCACATCCTCATCCAATTTGTTATTTTTTATTAAATAGTATTCATCCCTACAGTTATGAAGGGTGTGATTTTGATTTGAATCATTTTGAAGATTAATAGAATTAGGAACATGGTCATATATTTGTTGGCCATTTGTCTGTTTTATTTAGAGAAATATTTATTGAATTTATTTACTTCAGCTTAAATTGGGTCATTTTATTTCTACTGTTGAGTTGTAGAAGTTCTGTGTGTGCTTTATATATCAATTCTTTATCAAACATTTGTTTTAACTATATTTTCTCCCATTACTGCCCTGCATTGCCGCTTTTTTTTTCTGAATTGTTTCTTTCATTAAACATGGTGTTTTAAATTTAATATGATCTAACTTCTTTATTTTTGTTTTTATTAGCACTGCTTCTAATGTCATTTCAAAGAAATATGCACATCAATGTGCACATCAATGTGCTTTTCTCTATATTTTCTCCCAGAACTTTTATAGATCTAAGTATTATGTTTTATATTTTATTCTCTTTTGAATTGATTTTTGTATATAGTGTGAGACTAGGGTCTAATTTCTTTCTTTTATTCTGTCATCTTTCACTTTCTCATTACTGAGACCCACAACTTGAAGGAAGCAAGGCTTATCTTTGCCTCACAATGACAGTCCACAGTTGGCTGGCTTCAAGGCAGAAGCAGAATAGCAGAAGAGCATAGTGAAGGCAAACTCCTCACATCATGGGACCAGAAGGCAGAGAGAGAAGGGAGGAGCCGGGAAGAATGAGACAGTCTCCCAGGTCACACCCACGGTGACCCATCTCTGCCTCCAGACCTCGTCTCTTAACAACAAGCCAGCTATACTGATGTCCTGATTCAAACACTTCGCGAGAGCCCAACCTCTGACTGCGTGAGACATGTGGGGGACATTCCTGATCAACCACAACGCACATTATGGCAGCTAAGTTTGTGTCATTTTGACTGGACAAAGAGACACACAGATTGCTGTTAACGTAGAATGTCTGTGCGGGTGCAGAAGAAATCAGAACTTGAACGAGTGAAGCAATAAAGCTGATGAAGTTAGTGAAAGAGTGCAGGCACCATCAAATCCACTTCAAGCCCAAAAAGAACAAGAAGGCAGAGGAAGAGAAACTCTTTCTCCCTGTGTTCTTGAGTTGAGATATTTTCTTGCCCTCAGACGTTAAGCTTCTGGATCCCAGGCCTCCAAATCTAGAACTCACAGTAACTTACACGCTTAACTCTTCTCAGGCCTTCATACTTGGATTGAATTTTACCACTAGTTTTCCTGTTTGTAAACAATAGATCGTGAACATGTGGACCTTCAAATACATTTGAACCAGTAACACTAATAAATCTATTGTTGGTGGTACATTTTTCCCAACACCATTTATCTAATAGACTATTTAGATCGTCTTTCCCTACTGTGGTTTCTTAGCACTGGCAACCTTATTGAGTGTATGAGTTTGTTTCTGAGCTGTTTATTCTGCTCAATTCATTTATATGTCTTTTTTTCTCAGTGCAATATTTTAATTACTCTACTTTTATGACATATTTTCAAAGCACAAAGTATAATGCCTCTGCATTTTTTTCTCGCTCAATATTATTTCATATTTTCATAAAGCTCTTGTGCTTCTTTAGCATTTGGTCATTCAACTGACGGACTGTTTAATACTTTTCATAAAGCAGGTCTAGTGGTAATGAAATTTCTCTTTTCTTCTAGAAATGTCGTTCATCTCTTCTTCATTTTGAAAGGATGTCTTAGACATGAACTGAAACATATTGCTTAGAGATAGTCATAGTATCCTTATATTAAAACCTTAAATGCTATTCAGTTATAAAATCTTATAAGCTGTATTAGCAAGCTACACACCTCAATCTTGTTTCAACTTTTTTGAAAAGCACTTACTCTATTAAGAGTCAGCCTGGCAAAGTAAAATCCAGAGGGAATTTTTCTCTTATTACTCTTACTAAAAAACTTTACAGAGACAATCCTGATAATTTCCTAAGTTCCTGCACTTTTCTTTTCCTCATTCTCCCTCTCTTTTCTTTCTCCACCTCCTTCTTCTAGATGAGGAACCAAAATTTGCATGGCTCATCCTTAATGTAAACATAGAATTTGAGTTGTACTTTAAAGCACATTTTCTAACTATGTAAGCCACTATTTCAATAATTTAGGCTCTTTAGGACTTAGTTTCAATTCAATTGGAAATGGTTAGAAAGTTATTAGAAATCCACTGTAAATGTTTCTAAAAGCAATGTACTGTTATGGTAGAATTTGTCTGTAATAAGCAGTAAGTTAAATTCATATTCCCACATCACTGTTTCCCACAATGGTCTATTTTTTCCCTTCTGCTTTGTGTGGGGAAGAATAGGAGTGGAGGTGTCCTTGGGGAGGCATATTACACTAGGCAATCACTTTGAAATCAGTCACATCTGGGCTTGGATGTTGCCTGATCTTGAGCCTTATCTCTTAGCTTCAGTTTTCTCTTCTGAGAAGTGAGATTAGTAACTCCTACCTCAAACAATTGCAATAAAAAAAAAATGTAACCAAAAGGCCTATTACGATGTATGACATATATAAAATATACAACAGGGATTGGTTTCTGTCTTTTCTCACTCCTGATTCTTGCTTTTGATGTCTTTAATAATATAGCTTCAATTATTACTTCTTCTTGGGGCTGGGGATTTAGCTCAGCGGCAAAAGCGCCTGCCTGGCATGCGCAAGGTCATGAGTTCAGTTCCCGGTAACGGAGGGGAAAAAAAAAAAAAAAGTTATTACTTCTTTCACTCTTTGTTTCAGCACTGGGGATTGAATGCAGAGCCTCCATACTGAGCTATATTCTAAGCCCTTTTTAAAATTTACTTTTCGTTCTGAGACAGAGTTTCCCTAAGTCTTTGAGTTGCGCAGGCTGGGTTTGAACTTGGGATCCTCCTGCCTCTGCTTCTCAGTGTTCTGGGATTGCATGCAGGCACTGCTATTTTCTGCTTAGAACTACATTCTACTCATGATTATTAATTATCTTATTTATTTTTGAGATAGGGTCTCGCTATTCAATTCAGGCTGGCCTTGAACTCACTATGTAGCCCAAGTTGGCCTTGAACTCATAACAATCCTCCTGCCTCAGCCTTCCGAGTGTTGGGATTACAGGCATGAACCACCACCCCCAGCTTTACTCATGCTTATTAAACATCCATTTTCTACAGATGTTGTTTGGAGTTCTGAGATTACAGAGATAATTAAGGTAGGGACATTGATGTTAAACACACCTCTATAAAGACAGAGCTATATTCTAGTGTGCTAAGTCCTCCTCTGTGAGAACAGAAGCAGCAAGAATGTGCCCATTAGTTCTCAGTTCCCCTTGTCTCTTTGCATTATTCTCTCATCCCACTTACATCTCTTCTCTTCCTCCAGTTTTTTCTTGCCCTGCAGCTCAAAGTTACAGATGAACAGGGCTGTGGAGAGTAGGACAGTTTTTCAGTTCTTCTGTCTCCCCATCTCAAGCCCAGTGTATTGGGAACATCATACTGGAAGCCATAAAAAAAGTTCTTTCTTGTAGCAAGTTTCAGGGCTTTATCCAGTGACATCATGGAGCATCTGGATCTGAAGACAGCAGCTTCATCCAGAACACACACAAACATCCCTCCCTTGTCAGGCCCTACAGGTCTGCCCTCTAGGATCAGGAATACCATAAACGTCCTGTAAAACTGTCTCTTTAATAGCCTCCTCAGAAGCAGTATAAGGAAGACAGCCCTTTTCTCCTGCAGTCACAAGTGTGGAAGGTACAGTGATTTTTCTGCAGAGAGACCTTGGAGGAGAAGGTGAGAAGTGAGATTTATAGATTGTTTCAAAATTATCACATTGCCTCCTGCTGGGAAGAAGGAAGCCATTTTTCAATAGGAAACTGAATTTAACTCTGACAGTACAGAGGAGTTAGGTTAGAGGTGAGGACATGTATTGAACACTAAAATATTTGAAGAAATGTTTCAAAGACTTTTAAAAGAGAGGAAAATAATTTTACCCAAGAAATTCTGAAATGGGGCTAGATTCTTAGGTTTTTCTAAATGAAAAAGGAGAAAATTCAGAAGTTCTTTTAGGGAAAGACAAGACCAGTTTTTGCTTTGCCTTGGGAACAATCTTTAATCCATGACCAGAAAATCATACCTGCCAAGCGACTTCTCTTCTGTGAACTATAAAATGTGAATCTATGTTTTCTCATATGAAGTATGCTCTGATCTGTAGAAGTGCTCAGTTTAACCTTCAAGTATAACTGATTCACTCATTTCTTCAACTCTAGGAATGCCCTCATAATATAGGACTTCATCTCTCACTTGGGAAATGTAAGTACCTCCCCCACTGGGGTCAAAACTGCCCTTCACACAGAAGCCAGAAAGTGTTTTTGTTAAGAAAGCAAAATATCTGGGGCTGAGAATGTAGTTAAGTAGTAGAGTGTTTGTCTAACATGCACAAGGTCATAGGTTCAACTACAATACTGATAAAAAGGAGAATAATACTTACATCAGACTAAAGTTGGCCCTCAGTGTCCATAAGAGATTGAATACAGGAACATTAATGGACACCAGAATCTACATATAATCAAACCATATATAAATATATATATACATATATATAAATATATATGTATATATATATATATATATATATACACTCTCTACATTACTTACAATACCTAATACAGTTAAATGATATGCAAGTAGTCACTAGAAAAAAAATGTCTGAACTTATTCCATATAGATGCAACTGTATTTTTAAAAGTATTTCCAAATGTGATTGATAGACTCCACAGATACAAAACCTCTGGAAATGAAACTGCAATCCACTTGGAATTGATCTGGGATAATAGGAAATGGACAGGAAAAGTTATAGTAATACATTGGTTCACCAACCTTCTGTTTGCAAACAATTTCCTTCTGTTTGCAAATTCCTCATCAAGTGCCAAACATGACCACGCCATCTTCCCCACACAAACACAAACACAACCATCTTCCCCCAAATTGTAACATGAATTAAGTTCGTAAATTGAGGTACAACTGTATCTCAGGAAATCAGTACCTAAAAGCATGTACTAAGAAGGCATTCTTTCCTTCCCTCATTTCATTGTTGCTTTTGTTAACAGGTGTACGTTTGTTTCCAGATTATAATTACATCCTGGTTGTTAATTTGACCTAGTTTTCATTCTATCCTAACTCTTTTTCCCCCATGGTTTTCTCCCCAAGCCTAAAATAGAGCCAGTTGTTTTGGGGGATGAGTCCTAGGGCCTTGAGTGCTACCTAGAATGGTTGCATCATTCATTTCTGCCTCCATGGTTAGTGTCTCCCTCTGTGGGTATGTGTCTTCTCTCTGCTGCACGGGTCCCTTTTTATCATTTTTTTTAGGACATCTGTGATTGCATTTAGGTTCCACTCAGATAATCTAGGATAATCTCTCTATCTCAAAATCCTTATTCAAAATTGCAAAGACTCCTTTTGCCAGAGGATGACATTTTTAGGCTCTAAGGACTAAGAACTGTTATTTTGGGGATCATTATCTTGACTACAATAGGATCTTTGACTATTGGTTTGTAGGATTTTTAAACTGTGATTATGGAAGCATAGCCTATCTCCTTGTGTAATCAGTGTAGGGACCCAAGTATTATTGATGTCATTGGTCATGACTTTATTCTATCACCTCAGCATTTTAGACTGAAGTTCACCTACTGCAGTGATTCTGAACCATGGACAATATTGACTCCCCAGAGGACTTTGGCAATGTCTGTAGACATTTTATTGTTCAGTATGGAAAGAAGGATGAAACTGGCATTTAGTGAGTAGAGGTGAGAGACATTGCTAGTCATCCTAGAAGACACAGGGCAGTTCTCTATAATAATTCCCTGGTTCAAGATGTCAGTGGTGTAAGGCTGAGAAACCCCAGCCTAATGTCACCACATTGTGCAGTTGCTGTTTTGTGACTCAGTGGGCAGGTAGCGTGACCTTAGCAGTCATGGTTGCAGAAGTACCAGTCCCTCCTCCTGGTATGATATAGGGCTGAAATCAAGGTCTTGGTGTTGTGTCTTTTATAACTTGACAGGCCCGGCATTCATTTGCCCTGCTTCATGCTCTTCCAGGGTTGGTCACTTTCAGCATTCGTCTGTAAGTAGCTTGGTTCTATTGAACTTTTTAGGAGATTTTACCACATGGAATAAGTTTCAGACACTCTGACCTTAACACTCAGAATAAGTCCTCATGTTCACTTTGTGTGGAGATATTAAATCGTGAGGATGTTAAATATCTTGTTCCAGTTTCAAAGTGGTGTACTCAAAATTCAACTTCAGAGCATTCTGACTCAGTCCCAGTTTTAAATCTCTACAGAAAGTTGTGTCTCGTAAATTAAAGAAACCCAGAGGTAAACCCTAATATCACCTATATCAGTGATTTTCATAATTATTTTAAGGAATTAGTAAGATTTGAACTCTTTCATATATGTCTTACACAAAGCTCTGAGGAGTCAAATAGACAAAGAGTGACAGACAAACCAATTGGTTCTTCAGAACCTGGAGTCTTTGCTGCTTGACGGACAGTAGTTGTTTGTTTTTCCTTGGCTGGAATCCTAACGATCCTCTATAGAAATTTAAAGTTTGAGAAGCATAGTTTTAAAATCAACAAAGTGTTTCCAGGGCATCATCTTATACATGAAAATCTGAGCTGGAGTTAAGTACTATGTTGCTTCAGTCTACATAGGTAGCTGCTTGCTTCTTCAGCTTGGTTTCTGGAGGTTCCTCCCTCTTTTAAACGAGATGGTATCTCTCCAGAAACTGCTAGGATTGGCTATATTATGCCACACATTTGCATGTCTGAAAAGAATTACCTTTTGGTTGTTATGGTTTGTATCTGTGTGTCCCCCCCAAAGCTTCATGTGGTCATGGCGCAGGCTTTTAGAGTTTGATTGATTATGGGTGTGAGAGCTACACCTGCCCTGGGGTGGATAGTTTGCATATATAAGGGAGAGGGAGAGGCTGCTTGCCGCCATCCCCCACTTTGCTCTTGTTGCTTTGCTATCTTCTGCCTTGCAGCAAGCTAAGTATGGACTGAAACCTCCACAAACTGTAAGCTAAATAAACCTTTCCTTCCTTAATTTTGGGCATTGGGTATTTTGTCTCAGCAATGAGAGAAAAGTAATCAAGACATGCATTGCAGTAGTCCCTGAAATTCATTGCTGGGACCATTGCCTAACATGAATTTTATGAGGTATGCCTCTATGTAATGGAGGAAATGCCGATAAAAGTCATTACAAGCAAAGGAAGGTGCTTCTCCAGCACCTTAATTAACCACATGACTGAGAGAATGGGCTGCTTATACTGCTGACATCAGCTGTTCTTTGAGAAAAAAATCTTTCCAGCAACTATGTATGCCACCTAAATTGTCTATATCTCTACCTGTCCATCCTTCTTATGGTGGACATGCTCTAAAATGACTTGCAGTGTGTCATGCTCTGCTATAATTCTTTCCCCTTGAATATACTTTGCTTTTAGCCAATGGACGATAGCAAAGGTGATGGGAAAGTCACCCCTGATGACATTCATTATGCGAGATTCCTTGGCTGTCTGGAGAGATTTTCCTGCTGACCCTGAAGAAGTAAGTGGCCATATTACAGGTGAGTCTGCGGTACAGGCACATTTCTAGGAATAGCACATGGTCTCAAGAGGCTGGAAGCAGTCTCCGGCTCAGTCCTGCAACCCAAACAGCTAGACTGTGCCAGCAATCACATGAGTTTGAAAGAGGACCTGGGAGGACATAAAGGAATGGAGCCCAGGTGACATCTTGATTCCAGGTTTCCGAGAACCCAAGAGGAAAATCTATGTAAGCCATGGCTGTACTCCCGCTGCACAGAAACTGTACCACAATAAATGTTTCAAACTGTTACCTTTGTAATTATCTGCATAACTATAGGAAATTAATGTCCTTCCCTTTGAGAGGTATTTAATCTTTTCACTATTTGATTCCATCCTTCCTTAGTTTATCTAGAACCTTATTGCATTAATATTTCTTTACATTTATTTCTTTTCCAAATTAAAATTCTACTCTCAACCTAAGTATTTGTATCCCACTAATTGACTGAAATTTTCTCTTCTAAAATATTTATCAACAAAACAGGTTGAACATGTTGATACATACCTATAATTACAGAATGCTAGAAGGCAGAGGCAAGAGCATTACAAGTTCCAACCAGTCTCTCAACTCTTGGAAAGACTGTCTCAAAAATTAAAAAATTAAATTAAATTAAAAAGGGCTGGGATGTAGCTCAAAGTTAAGATTCTGGATTTAATCCTCAGTAGTGAAGAAGAAAAGGAAAGAAAGAAAGAAAGAAAGAAAGAAAGAAAGAAAGAAAGAAAGAAAGAAAGGGAGGGAGAGAGAAGAAAAAAAGGAAATAGTGCATCTAGAAAGCAAAAACTAAAATTTCCTTGCATTGTTTATCCCTCTTAGGGAAAAAGCTGGTGCTGTATTTTTCCTTTCCTCACACTATTTATAAGAGGTACTTTCCGCCTTCCATTTTCCCAGTGTCCATTTCTTGTTTAGCTTCTGTTCCCATGTCTGCACTAACTGCCTTGTGACTAACTTTCACATGTCCTCTATGTACCTCAAACTGAATCTCCAAAATAAACCCCAAATGAACTGATATCCTGCATTAGTTACTTATTTCATAGTAGATATTTCCATAACAAATAAATACAAGATATGATATCTTAAAACAATGGCGTTTGTGACCTGAGTTTCTCCAGGTCTGATATATGGGCAGATTTTTCTCATGTTCTCTTATAAGGTTGAAATGAAGATGCTGGTAGGGATTGCAAACATCTTTCAATGAGAAAAAGATCTGCTTGCAAATGCATTGCTTTGGCAAATCTCAGATGACCCACTTTCCAACTCTCCTGTGAATTGAGAGACTCAGAGCCTCACTGATTGATGGCGGGAGATAGCCGTTTCTTGCCATTTCGATCTCTCCATTAGGGTCCTCACATGTTGTCAGCTATCTGGGGTGCCAGGACTGAAAACGAACAAATTAGGAGTCACAGTCTTCATGTAACTGAGCCTTAGAAGGGATATTTCACCACTTCTGCCATGGAAAAATCTGGTCCTTACCCAGGAGAAGGGACATGAGTATCAGAAAATAGATTTTCAGGAGTCATTGTAGAGGCTGCACTGCCTGCCACTCAGGCACGCTGTCTCTCCACAGTGGTCCCTATCTTTGCTGTGAAAGCATCGTCCTTGTAGGTGACCCAGCAGGACCCTTGAGAACAATTTTGGTGCTGGCCTTTCCCTTTTCCACCCACAATGCCATTTGATTTCCTTGTTAAGATAAATGATATCCTCACTATCTTTCCCGAAGTTATCATTCCTTTTGATTATCACATTTAGGCTAAGATCATCAGTTATCTTTTGAGTGTATGTGTGTGTGCTTACTAGATGCCAGTAGGGTGTGAACACCACAAAAACAGGGCCTTCCCTTTGTCCTATTTACAGCTATATCCTCACTCTCTAACCCACTATTTGGGACATAGTGGATATTCCACAAATATTGTTAAGTAAATAAAGAATAAGTTCCGGACATACTTCTGTAGGTTTACAAACTGTTTTTCAATCTTTATGCTATGTGAAGCAGGCGTTACCCTCATTTCATAGATGAAATACTGACAGTGAGGATGTGAACTTGTATAACTTTATGTAATGAGTAAGAATTGTGTGTAAAAATACATTTCAAATGTCTTTAGAAAATATAAAGTGTTCTATAAGTGTGAGTTCTCATCATCGCTAACTTTTGCTCTTGTTTTGAGCCCTGCATCTTCTCAGCCATCTCCCTATTCACTCATACTTCATGTGGGATCAGGAGGAAGCACAGTTCTGAGAAAGGGAGAGAAATAATAATAGAAAATGGCTACCAAGGGACCTGGGCAATGGATTCAACAGGCTGGGTCAGTGCCGCTTACCAAGGTGGCCATTCCCTCACTGGGATTCTGGGCCCACCGCATGCTCCTTTATGGCCTGAGGGAAGTGATGACACAATTTAGTGTTGGTGTTCTGCCTCATCGAAGACATGGCATTGTCATTATTCATTTTGGAGAACAGCCTGCAGTACAGTAAGAAATTATGTCAAACACAAAGGAAGAGTCTTTCAATGTAGTATTCCATTTGAGGGAGAGAGAAGGAAAAAAGAGCAAGAACAAGTGGGTAAAACTGACATGTGACTCCACCCTCCAGAGGCAACACTCGGGCTGGCCCTCCACTGTCACCCTTTACCCCATGAAGTAGCCCATCATGTTATTCTATGGCATTCAACCCATAAGGAATCATGAGGAAGGGAGAGTAGCTGTAAATGTTTTCATTTTGTAGATAAGCATTCTTTGACTTCGTACATTTGAGATTTATTCCAGTTAATACACAGAAAGCACTGAATGCCTCTTTCCAGATACTTTTGCATACACTGTTTTGAGGGCAGCTCACAATGGAACTGTCCGGCATTACTGACAACCCAATTGTATAGATGTGGGGGTTTCAAATAAAGTGTCTTCCCTGGAATCATGCTTCAAGTATAATGTAGAATTAGATTAAGAACTTGAATATTTTTAACTCTCTATGCCCAACATTCTTTTAAATAAGCAAATGATAGGCTTAGAGCAAGCCTATTGCCTAAATCTGGTGACTTAAGAGAGAGACAAAAAAAGAGAGAATAAGTACAACAGGGCTTGGAGAAGCATATAAGGTAGGGGGAAAAAAGTGAATGAATAATTTAAGAAATGTGTGGAAATCCAAAAATCATTGAGTGCTTTTTTATTTAAGTGCTCAGTAAGGTATAGGACAGGATGATATACCCAGATAAAGACTGAAGGATGTACCTGTGCACTGCTGAGGACTTGAGTGGTAAAATCTCAGAGGAACCCCAAGCCCCAAAGAGTCCCCATGGCACACGAGGCCATGGGAGCAGTTCAGTCAAATAATCTTTGAAATACACAAAGTAAAATGTATGTTGGATCAATTGTACATTAATTCAAAGTAAGGTGAAGGATGAACAGTTCTGCAGTTTTTAGTGGCTCTTTATATAAAGTAATGTAAGATCTACCTCTTTCCCTTTCATCCTCTCAGCATTTTTTGTTGTTATGGCTTAAATTCAGCCCAGAGAAAGCCTGCAAGTAGAGACTTTATTTAGTTTTCAGACTTTTTAAAAACCCAAGAAAGACAGAAAGAAATTGTTCAGAATCCTTGGCCCTAAACTATAAGTGTGAAAATAAAACAGCATGTTTAAATATAATTCCATACTGAAAGCTAAGCAAAAGCCAAAGGAAAAGTTTTAAAGTCAAATTCCTGAGCTCAAAAAATCCCAGTGGATAAACTTAAATTCTCCAAAAGCATTCGCTGAACTCTTTTTTTTTTTTTTTTTTTGGGTTTTTCTCCAGTACCGGGAACCGAACTCACGACCTTGCGCTTGCCAGGCAGGCGCTTTTGCCGCTGAGCTAAATCCCCAGCCCCTTTGCTGAAGTCTTGAAATCAAGTCTCAGCAGCTGCAGCCTGAGCTTGTAATGATGTAAGAATGCCTGTGCTACCTGGCTGTGTAACTGAAATTTTGACTGATTCAGTTCTTCTCATTAAGAGACTTGGAAGACTCTACCTTTGCCTTAATTCACTGTCAAAGACCTGAGGGTGAAAGATGATATTGTATCCTCATTTGCTGATGAAAATTTTGAGGTGTGGGGCCAGGAAAAAGCCTCAGGCCACAGAGAAAGTGCAGAGGAAAGTCAATACCAGATCTCTCCTCCCTGGTTTATACTCTAGCCACACTTTCAGACTAAATCTTGGCTGTATTCACATTGAATGAGCTTTCACCCAAATATCCCTCCCAACACACCATTGTTAATTATTCCTTGTGGTTTTCTGGACAGGATTGTCTGACCAATAATAATTTTGTTCACTTCCTACTGTTAGCAGCATGCCATGTGCTGGTATAGCACTTGGAAGGGAAGATAGTAAAGTCCCAGGAGAAAAGTGTACCTATACAGGAAGTATTGAATCAGATAAGTCAGATCAAGAGGACCACAAACTTTCTCTGTTATTTAGTCCTAAAATCAGTCTTAAAAGAATGAAATCTTTGGCTAAATTTTAAAGGTAGAACTCTCTTCTCAACTAAGATATGTTGATATAATACAGTTGACATAATACAGTTATATCAGTTAAAGTTGATATAATACAGTTAAAAAGAGTTTTTGGTATGTATTTGAAGAAAAAGGGAAGTCAGAAAGAAGGGAGGTAGAGTGCATGAGAAACAGTCTGAGATGATTTCTTCAGACACGGATGAGGTTTAAGGTGCTTCAGAAAGCTAGCGTATTTGTCTCTACTCTCACAATTCAGATGACAATTTATATATGCAACTGCTGCTTTTAAGTGGGCAGGGGCTAGGCCTTTCTGAGTAGGAGCTACTATTAACCCCACTGCACACATGAGGAGAGACTGAGGCATGATGAATCAAATAACTTGCCTAGAGACATACAACAAATAGACAACAATGAGTCAATTTCAGAAGTCTAGATTCAAAATCAAGAGGGAAGATCTAAGTTGTACACATACCTTGGTAAAATAGAGATGGTGCCATAGATAGGTAGTACTTTAAATCACGATGTAATTAAATGTTTGCATATAATGCATGTTAAAAAAGATCATAACTAGGCAGGGAGCAAGAAGGAATTAGTAGACTATTTAGATGACTCCTATGCTATGGCTAACTTTAACATTAGGTTTTAGTTTTATATTAATTCTAAAGTTTGGGTTTTAAATATCCTCTGAAGGTGGAGGTTTGCTCCACTGAGTGGCAGTATCAGGAGGTTATAGAACCTTTACTATTTGTGGCCCGGCGGGAGGTCCCCGGCCCCTTTTTCCTTCCGCTTCACTTCCCAGTCAGGAGGTGCTTTGCTCCACGTGGTTGGCCACCAGGATGTGCTTTCCTGCCATCAGCACAAAAGCAACGAAGTCAAGTGACCATGGACTAAAACTTCCAGCTCTGTGACCCAAAATAACCATTTTCGTGTTCTAAACTGACTTATTTTTTCAAATGATGATGGAAAACTGACCAACACTATTAGGTAAGTGATATAATACAGTTGTTAAAAGACTGAGATCCAAAGTAGAAAAATCTACATTGTATCTAGCTGGGTGTAGCTCTGTAAGCTTTTAATATTTTTCTTTTTTTTTTTTTTTTTTTTTTTCTCCGGTACCAGGAACCAAACTCACGACCTT
>NW_004955435.1:21582658-21592513 GCF_000276665.1 Chinchilla lanigera | reverse complement strand
CAAAAGGAAGAAAACATTATTTGGTGTACTTCTGAGCTGCACTGAATAAGAATGTACAAGAATGTGGCACTGCTGATATCATTGGGCTTCCACTGATACCAAATTACACCTGAGTTAGTAAAGGAATAAATTTCATATTTATTACTTCGTAATGGTATGTATGTTAAGTTCTGGGACAGGAATAATCATTCCAAATCTGTAGAATTTGTCTACAAATCAGAACATTTATTTGCTAGTCTCCCACTACTTTGGTCTTTCAAATTCAGTGCCTGTGTGTGTGTGTGTGTGTGTGTGTGTGTGTGTGTGTGTGTGCTGGGTGGAAATGGAGGTGTTGCAAAGATAATGGGTGAATAGTAGATAGATGCAACAATCATAAGGTTTAATAGATGCAACAATCATAAGGTTTAAGTACACATCCTGTTGGCACTCTGCCTCTGCCTTTTCTGGCTGCCTCTGTAAGTTATGGCCTAGCCTTTTCAGTAAGAGAACTCAAAGCTCCAAGATGAGAGTCCTGGTTGCTTATGTCTCAGGAAAAATTAGCTCAGTCTGTTTTTGAAGCCATTTCTAATCATTAATGCCTAAATACCAGAGCATTCCTTCCAAACCACAACCTTATTTTGTTTTATATATACAGTATAGTTGCTTCTGTACTACCGTACAAGAGTCTTTTTGGAAGTGACTATATTGGGCTAAAAAATTTAAAATATTTTCTATCTGGTTCTTTATAGAAGAATTGTATCAAACCCTGTTCTACCATAACTGTTCTAATAGTCACAAGTAAAAGCTATCTCCTGCATATCGTATTGTTTCAAATACATTGAGTTAAGAGTTAGCTTTCATGGATCATCTGACATCGCAGTTACTGTATCTTCTTAATTTTAGATCTCTGGTTTCTCAAGTGCAGACTTTAGGTTCCTAGGTACCTAGACTTCAGGTGCCTGCCACTTTGGAAGCAGTAAATGATGGTTGTTAAAATGGTGGTTTTCAAGGTTGATGGTGCTCTGGCCACTGATTTTAGTGCTGTGAGAATACAGGGAAAATAGACACATAGACTTCTTCCCAGTAATCATATGGAATAAAAGAATAACAAATAACTTTTGATGACTACAGTATATGAAATATGAAATGGAAAGCCTTAGAAGATCTTGAAAAAGTAAATTATTTTTTTCCTGAGATTGGATTTACGTAGCTGTATGTTACAGCTAGCTCAGTACATGAGAGCTTATTATTAAGCATTAAAGAATTTTGTAAAATGACTGTTACAATTTTGGTACTTTGGAGTTGGCTATCCTAAATATTATCACTACTGAAATCTTAAAATGCTACATTTCAGAAGTTGTGCTCTTTCTTACATGCACTGGTGCTTATTTCTTCTCCCCTTCTCTTTTTCTCTCCCTCTCCCTGCCTCAGAATCAGACGGTTTGTGGAACATTAAACATTAAATTGTGGTGAATCCCATTAATAGCTGAATTGTTTACTTTTCATTCAGATGTAGTGCGTTGCTGTGAGTGCTATGCTTGAACTGAAGCTACTCCTCCACCTGACAGTATGCAGGTAGAGGAGCCATGGAGACTACAGAAAAGAGCACTTGATTTGAGGGTATTCCCAGGATCGTGTGAAAGTGGATGCTCCCTCTTAAATGTGACAGAGATTCTGCCTAAGGTCTCAAAAGTAAAACATTAGGACTGTAGGTAGGAATTGAGCAACACTATCAGTGGTCACAGGAGAGAAAGAGAAAGGAGGCTTGGGAGTGTCTCAGCAAGACAAAGAATATAGAGGAAGGAAGGAAGGAAGGAAGGAAGGAAGGAAGGAAGGAAGGAAAGAAGGAAGGAAGGAAGGAAGGAAAGGAGGGAGGAGGACAGATAATATTTTCAGGGAAAAAGAATGCAATCTACTTTGCAGTCTCTGTTGGAAGGTCCTCACAACACTAATTTATGGCACAGGTGTAGGCAGAAATTGTGTATATAGTTCAAGCCCAAGATCTGTAGCTTTCATTTTAATTATTTCAATAAGAAAGCATGATTGAGGAAATATAAAATATGCAAGAAATTAATCAGTTTCTATCTCTTATCTGTGGCAGTTAGAGTTAAATTAATTGAAATTTCATATCTAAGCTTTTTATATTATTTTTCGGGTTATATATTTATTTTTCCAGGCAGGCACTTGTGCCACTGAGCTATATCCCCAGTCCAGTATATATTTATTTTTCAATGAAGATGCACAATTATAACCACAGGGATACTGTGGAAATTAAATGAAAAAAAACCACTTCTCAAATTTCCTAAGGATAAAAATTAAGAATTAACTATAACATGACATTTTATATACCCCAAAAGGAAGAAAACATTATTTGGTGTACTTCTGAGCTGCACTGAATAAGAATGTACAAGAGAAAGGTTAAAGGTATCTGTTTGAAAGAACTCTGGGTGATTCTTAGCATCAAAAACACTGGGGAAAATCAGTTAACACATGTGAAACTATCTTCCAGTACAGTGAAAAGAACATAACTGAAAAAAATCAGTCAAATGAATGAGCTATCTAATTACTGAGGGATGAGTGATATGCTGCAAACTGTTACCAGCTCTTTGGCTTCATCTTTCTCTTATGTATTCACAGGAATAATATTAATACCTGGTACCTCTCAGAGCTTAGGATGGGATTAGATTGTGTCAATGGAAATTGCTTTAACCACTTTGGAAGATAAGTGATACACAAACACCAGCTGTTAGGTTTATGGGTTCACTGTAGCAAGCAGAAATGGTGAGAAATATTTGTCTCAGAGAGATGTTCTCTTGGAGAGAATTGTGTGCATTGGTGTAGCTCCAAGAGATCAGACATTTCTGGGGATATACGCTGTAAGAAAGAGTAGAGACTGCAATAATGCCCCTGCGTCTGAATCTCAGAGTTCCAGGGGTTAGGTAATGTAGACAGAAGAGCCATCCTGAAGAGCAGTAGGCTCTGTTTTACTGAAAAATGCTTGCAGGAAGAAAGGATGTTTGATTTTTCCAGGGGAAGTAATCTAGTCCCTAAGAAGAGGATCATTTTTTATGGCCCGGAACACCTCACTGACAGTTCTCCCTGGGGAGTCTTGAAGAGGGATGAGGCTCAAAGACAAGCATTCCGGGGCCTTTGCCCTTTGCCGTCAGCAGTACATGATGGAGTCAGCAAAGTGGACCTCTCCCCACCCTGGGTGAGGACAGCCTACTTCAGGTTCCACAAGAGGAGCTCCTTGCTTCAAAGTAGCTCTGAAAATATCTGTCGCTGGGGAGGAAGTCTGCTCTGAGCAAGCGCTATCCCCGCTGCCTGAGACAACACTCTCCTTTCCCTCTGCCAACTTTTTCCTTCCACATCAGCCTCCAAAATCCAACTGAGAGTCTGACTTAGTCCACTTAGGTTGCTAAAACAAAATGCCATAAACTGGGTGACCAGAAATTTATTTCTGATATGAAAGCTGGGAACTCCAGATTTGTTTTCTGGTGAGACCTGGTTTTCTGTTTCATAGATGTTGTCTCCATAAGCAGTTCTCTGATGTCCCTTCATGAAGGCACTAATCCCACTTGTGAAGATTCTGTCCCATGACCTAATAACTCTCAGAGGCCCTATGTCCTAATACCTTCAACTTGGGGTTTAGAACTTTAACATATGAATCTTAGGAGTCACAAACATTCAGACTATAGCAGAACTACTGCTTCTAAATGCCTTCTCTGATTTTTCCTGCCTCTACTTTTGTCTTTCCTGGGATTCTACAAGCCTTTGGACATAGTCAGATGACAGACTATGGGTCAATCCAAAAACCATAGATCTAAAAGCAAACTGCTTAGTTCTGCAATCTTTTCAAACTGGGTATTTTGACCAAGAACACATTTTTAGTACAATTATTATAATATGCATCTCATTTTCTTTGGTTTCTAGAAAATACCAAAACCAGGGGCAGTTTTCTTCATTTTCCTGTGGCTTTCTTCTAAAGTGGTAAGTTGATAAAGTTTATTCTTAATTACGTGAAAGGGAATATGATCTGATTAACCCCTAAATAGCAGATAATTCAAAAGTGAGATGTTTGAAATGATGGTTGTTTAATTCAGTCTGGTATGAATATGTCCATAAGCCTCCATACTATCTACAAAGTGGAGAATAGCTATCAGAAGATGTTATAGAGTGAAGAGACTGCACCATTACGATATAAATGAAAGTGTATGTTAGCCATGGAAAAAACACAGAAAGAAAAATTCACTTGGCTATTCAGAGTTAACTGTAATAGGATGTGGTTTCCTCAGGAATTTTTACAATAATGAATACTTGAAAACTAGAGAAGTAATTCCTATTCACTAAAATAAATGTTTTATATATGACTTAGATTTTCACAACAGATATAAAGCAGTATATATGTCTTCATTATTCAGGATTTATGGCTATTTTCCTGGGAAATAATGTAACATTCAACTTTGTCCTCACTTATTATTAAAGCACAATTTGAATACAAATTTTGAGTAATGGATATATTATATAGAAATATTAAAATTGAGAAAATATTTTCCAGATATCTTGTTACATTTAAAATTTTATTTTTAATCACCTTTATCTATTAATTGAGCAGAGTTCCTTAAATATGGATAGTTGGAATAATTTAAATTTATTAAGGATCTAATTGCGTTCTTTGAAAAATTTCTATAATTTAGTCATATCATTCATTCATTAGCCTTCCTGAAATTAGCTTGCCATCAATATATTTCCTAGATCTTCTCACTTTTGAATCAATATCTTTGAAAATTTTAAGTTGATAGCCAGCAAATAATGCTAGTAATTGTGATGATGCAAATAATACAAAGAATTGCCTTCCCTAACCCTATTATCCTTGAAATTCACACTATTGTTTGACCTCATATTTTGGGTCTCTGACTTTTAGAGTTGCTTTACAGGGTTAACAAAATAACTCTGGGACTATGTGACCTGAGGTCCTGTTCCTAATAAAGGATTAGTGAGTTCTGCGAGTCCGGTGGGAAGAACTGGCCTGACTCATGTCAACCTTGATAAGGGACTTGTGATCAAAATGGCAGAGAAGGAAGGGATGTAGATTTCATCATTTCCCAGAATTAACAGAAGGACGGGATAACTCACAGCACGCAGCTAACCAGAAGCACCAAGATCAAAGGCTGATGGCTGTGCATCCAGGAAGCATTGGACTGTGCAGGGGAGAAAGAGGAAAGCAGATGTGAAAATCAAACAGAGCTGAAAAATGTTCGGTAAATGGTTCTAAATGGGCCACATGGGACGTCTTCATAGGAAAAGCTGAGAGGGGCCTTGACAGGCTTGGGAGATTAGTTATTCCTTTTTTCTCATTTTTCCTCTGCTCCTGACTCTCCTTCTACTCCGCTCATCCCCAAAAGGCCATCAATTAATTAACTAAACCACAAGAAGTCTCCAGATGGACGCTGACTTTCACCACTTTGCACTCCACCTCTATTGGGGCTGAAAATGGTGGCTGCAGTGGAAAACATGTCATACCCTAGAAAAGAAAGAAACTATTTCTGCAAAAGAAAGAAAAAATGGTGTGCTGACATTTATAATCTAATATTACATCCAGGACCCATTACTAATAACCTGTAGGTTTGTAAAAATATTTATTAACATATGTTTGCGATACATAGTGATTCCTTTCAGCTTGAAGTTTGGTATCTATACAGATCATACCCTGGTCATCTTTTTTTTTTTTTTTTTTTTTTGTTTTTTTCTCCGGTACCGGGAACCGAACTCACGACCTTGCGCTTGCCAGGCAGGTGCTTTGCCGCTGAGCTAAATCCCCAGCCCACCCTGGTCATCTTACTCCCCACATCCCCATGCTCTCTCCTCAAGGACCTCTCCCATCTCTATGGAGTCCATTTCCCATTTCATAACAGGACTTTACCATTTTTCTCTTTACATGATTTATATTTAGGGTCTCTCATATTAGAGAAACCATATGACATTTAACCTTTTGTGACTGGCTTACTTAATTTAGTATTACGGTCTCAAGATCCATCCCCTTCCTTACAAAGATTCCACTTTACCCTTCTTTATGGCTGAGTAGTACTCTATTGTGTATAGACATCACATTTTCTTTATTCATCTATTGATGAACACACAGGGAACTTCCATAATTTAACTATTGTGAGTTTTGATACTATACACATGGGCATGCATGCATCACTGCATTATGATAACTTTAACTCTTTTGGGAAGATATCTAGGAGAGGTATAGCTGAGTCAGGCATGTCTAGTTTTAGGGCTTTTTGTTTGTTTGTTTGTTTGATTTCCAAAGTAGTTGTTCCAGTTTACATTCTGAGCAGCCATGTCTCTTTTCCCCACATATTCATTAGTATTTGTTGTTTTTAGAGTTCTTGATGATGGACATCTTTATAGGAGTACTGGAATATTGGTGATGTTTTAGTTAGCTTTCTCTAAAGGTCTAATGATGCAAACATTTTTTTCATGTATTCCTTGGCCATTTAAATTTTTTTTACTAAGAAATTTCATTTTCCCATTTTTAGTGGGTCTTTTATGGGGTGGTGTAAGTTTTTTGAGTTGTTTATATACTATGATATTAGTCCTCTGTCTGAGGAGTAACTGGTACAAAATTTCTCCAGCTGTGTAGATTAGTTCTTCAGACTGTTGGTTTTTTCATTTGCTATGTAGAAGCTTTTTAATTTCACATAATTCCATTTGTGGATTCTTGGTATTATTTCCAGTACAGTTGAGCTTCTACTTAGGAAGTCTTTGTCAATGCTTATATTATCAGGATTTTACCATGTTTTCTTCCAGCACATTTATATCTATTTCTTTGATTTATTTTGATTTGATTTTAGTGCAAGATGGAATATATGGATCAAGATTCATTCTTCTGCATGCAGATGATCAGTTTTCACAGCAACATTTGCCAAAGGAAGTATCTTTTCTCCAACATTTATTATTAGCTCATTTGTTAATGGTCAGATGCCTGAAGGTATTCAAGGTTTTTCTGAATCCTCTGTTCTATGACATTGGTCAATATGTCTGTTTTTGTTCCAGTACAGTGTTGGTTTTACTACAGTGGCTATGCAGGATAACTTTAAGACTGGGGTTGTAATGCCTGATGCCTTATTCTGGTTACACAGGATTGCTTTGGCTATTCTGATTTTAACTAAATTTCAAGATTATTTTTACTAGTTCCATGAAAAATGCAACCGCTATTTTGATGGGGATTATATTAAATCTATAGATTTTTTTAGTAATAGGGACACTTTGACAATATTAATTCTGCCTATCCAAGAACAGAGGTGATCTTTTAATTTTCTAATACACTCTTCAATGTTTTTTATTTTCAGAGCAATGTAGTTTTCAGTATGGATGTCTTTCACTTCCTTAGTCAGGTTAATTCCTAGATATTTAATTGTTTTTAAAGGTACTGTGAATGAGATGGTTCTCTGGATTTCTTTCTCAGTGGATTCATTCTTGGTATATAGAAACACTTAATTTTTGTATGTTTATTCTGAGTCCTGCCACTTTACCAAATTTATTTATTAGTTCCAAGAGTCCTCTAGTAGGCTTTTGGGATCTTGAATGTAAAGGTTTATGGCATCTGCAACTAAGGCTATTTTGATTTCCTCCTTTGCTGTATGAATCACTTTTATTTCTTTATCCTTGCTTCTGTTTATGTGACGCACACATTGCTTTCATTGATCTTTGTATGTTGAACCATCCTTGCATCCCTAGAATGAAACCAACCTGGTTGTGATGTATGATCTTTTTAATGATTTGTTGTATTCTGTTTGCAAGTATCTTGTTGGGAAATTTTACATCTACATTCATTAAGAAAATTGGTTTGTAGCTTTCTTTTTCTTAAGTCCTTGTCTGGTTTTGGTACCAGGACAATGTTAGCTTCAAGGGATGAGTTTAGTAATGATCATTCCCTTTCAATTTTATGGAAGTATTTGAGTAATATTGGCATTACTTCTTTGAAGTTTTAATAAAATTCAGTGGTAAATCCTTCAGATCCTGGGCTTTTCTGAATTAGAAAGATATTTAATACTGCCTCAACTTCATTGCCTGTTATTGAACTGTTCAAGATTTCTATATATTTTTGGTTCCATTCTGTAAATTCAGAGGTATCTAGGAATTTCTCCATTTCTTCTATATTCTCTAATTTATTGAAATATAGATTTTCAAAATAGTTACTGGAATTTAGCACTGTCCTTTTTAATGTCACCTTTCATTTCTAATTGTATTAACATGTATTTTTCTTTCTTTTTTTTCTGGCAATATACTATTTTGTTTATCCTTTTAAAGAACCAACAGTGATTCAATTTTTTCTTTGTATTGAATATTTAGTCTCAATTTGGTTAATTTTTTGAATCTTTATAATTTCCTTCCTTGTATCAGTTTTGAACTTGGACTACTCTTATTTTTCTAGGGCTTTGAGGTGCATTATTATTTAATTTCTGTGAGGTCATTATGATTTTAAGGGCATTTGCACCTATAAACTTCTTCTGAAAACTGCATTCTTAGTGACTTTCTCATTGCGTGAACAAAATCTCCATGAGTTAAAGAAGAAAAAGCTTCTTTTGGCTCATAGTTTAAAGAGGTGAGTCTTTGTGGGGCCAGCCTCTCCAGATTTTTAAAGTTTGTGTTTAAAAAATTGCCATGATTATAGAGGATTTGCCTTTACACATCTTTATTGTTTTCCTCCAACAGCTTTGAAAGTTCTCTCCTTGTATTAGAATCTTGGGATTTTAACTACGATGTGTTGTACAGATGTTCTTTTCTGATCATTGCTATTTGGCTATATATACCTGGAAGTTAAATTCTAAACTTGGAAAATTTTTTGTTGTGACTTTGGTAGATACATTTTATACCTTTTTTGGGAGTATTTTTATTTGTCTTTAATGTCTATGATTCTTAGGTTAGTTTCTTTTAGCCATCTAGCCAGTGCTGGATCCAGTTTCCATGGAGTCTTGTTGTTTCAAGGGTATCTTGGTATATGTAATTTCCTGTATCAACCTCATCTTCTTGTTTTGACATTCATACCTCACATGAGTCATTTATGTAGTTCATGCCTTCAGTAGAATTTTTTATATCTTGGATTTTCATTTTATGTGCTTCCACAGTGTCTAATGTTTTATTAAAATAGTCATTCAGATCTTCTATCAGCTTGATTAATTCATCCAATTTTTTGTTTTTGTTTTCTAAAAGCTCATTGATCATTTTATCAATTAACATCTCTTTAACTACATCAACTTTGAGCTCACTGAATGGCATATTGATGTGTTTGTTTATTCTTTTATTTCTTCACATGTTTCAGCCAATTCTTTACATTATCTTCATCAGTGGCAGTAGGATCATCTCTGGAAAGTTGAGGATTTTTAGAGGCATCTTGTTACCTTGTTTTCTCATGTTTAAGTTTTTTTCTGCTTAGGGTTGAAATTCAATCATAATGGAAAAACTCTGTCTCTAGTCTGAAGATCTCTTTTTTTAGCTGTGCTTCCCAGTGATATGATCTTGGCTTTATGTTTTGGTGTTGAGCAATTCCTTTCCCTTTCATATCATCTATTGTACCTTTTGACTCTTTCAGGTTCTTACACGAGGGAGACAATATCATGTTTACACATGTGGGTCCAACATATTTCACTTATGAGTATGGTCTCTAATTGTGAATTGATAGGAAAGCTCTCAAAGGTAAAGGGTAAGTGGGATATGGGAAAAGAGAAGGGAAAAAAGGAGAAAGTTTGTATGTATGTATATGCAGGATAGTTAACATGGCTGTTCTACTGTCTTGTATTTCTTTGCTGAAAGAAACTGTCAATGAGTCCTTGGTTGATCAGCTTTGTATGTCTATATCTGTTTTCA
>NW_004955435.1:21567844-21579878 GCF_000276665.1 Chinchilla lanigera | reverse complement strand
TTTTTTTTTTAGTCTCCATTGTGTTAATTTCTGCTCTGAGACTTATATTTTCCTGTCTTCTTTGGGCTTTGGTTTTGACTTGCTCTTCTTCTAGAAGCTTGAGCTGCAGGATAAGATTGTTTATTTGTGCTCATTCTGTTTTCCTGAGGTGGAAATTCACTTCCATAAATTTCCATGTGAGGACTGATTTCATTGTGTTCCACAGGTTCCTGTAAGTTGTATCTACATTTTTGTTTGATTGTAAATATTGTTTAGCTTCTACTTTGATTTCATCTGTGAGCCATTGATTATTCAGGAGCGTGTTATTTAATTTCCATGTGTTTATGGAGTTGCACTGTGGTCCAATAGTATGCAGGGGATAATTTCTTTTGCATTCACTTAAGCATGCTCTTTGTGCTAGATATGATCTATTTTGGAGAACATCCCATGTGCAGCTGAAAAAAAAATGTATATTCTGATGCTGTTGAATGGAACACTCTATAAAGTTTTACTAAGTCCATTTGTTCACATTTGCTAAATTCTGTTATTTCTTTGCTGATTTTTTGTCTAGTTGGTCTATCTCTTTGTCACAATGGGTTTTTAAAGTCCCGTGTTATGATTGTGTTGCTGCTTATTTAATTTTTCATGTCTGTTAAAATTTGTCTTATATAGTTGGGTGCTCCTCTATTTGGTGCATAGATATTTATGATTGTTATCCCTTCCTCTTGAAGTTTTCCCTTCACAAGTATGTAGTGACCGTCTTTATCTTTTTTCATTGTTCTTGGTTTCAAGTTCATGTTGTTGCAAACGCAATAGCTTTTTTCTAGATTGCTGTCATGTGGAATATTGTTTTCCATTCTTTAATTTTTAGTCTATGAATTTCCTTTTGAGTTAAATGTGTTTCTTGTATACGGTATATTGTTAGATTTTGTTTCTTGATCCACTCTGCCAGTCTGCTTGTTTTGATTGGTCCATTGAGACTGTTTACATTGATGGCTATAACTGATATGTATTTGCTTATCTTTGTCATGCTATTGCCTTGCTGTTGATTCCTCCTTTTTGCCTCTGTTTAATTCCTTGCTCTGCTTGGTGCTTCCTTTCTGTTGTTGTTCTTGAAGTTGTGGTCTTTTTTATCTCTTTCTGGAATATCTTCTAGTACTCTTTGTAGGATTAGTTTGGCACTCATGAATTTCTTCAGTTGTTCTTTATCATGGAAATATTTTATTTCTCCATTAAATTTGAAGGATAGTTTTGCAGGGTACATCAATCTGTGTTGGAAGCTGTTTTCTCTCAGTACATGAAATACTTTACTCCAAGTTCTTCTTGACTTGATAGTTTGTGCTGAGAAATCTGCCTTGATTTTGATGGGCTTTCTTTTATAGGTGATCTATTTCTTTTCTTTGACAGCTTTTACTATTCTGATCTTTTGTTGAGTTTCTGGGATCTTGATCATTATATGTGTGAGTATAAATATATTTTGGTTCTTGTTAATTGGTGTTCTATATGCTTCTTTTTCCATGCCTGGGACATTCATTTTCTGTTATTATTTCTGCAAATAGTCTTTTTATGTTATTTGTGTTGACACCTGCTGTTTCATTGATACCTATTAATCTTATATTGTTATTCTTAGCTTTGCCTTGCTGTTGTTGAATTATTTCCTGGTTCCTTGTTGCTTTTAAGAGATCCTTCATTTCAGGTTTGTTAGTGGCAGTGCTGTCTTCAAGGCCTGAAAATCTATCTTCAGCTTCATTCAGGTGGTTTTTCAAGCTGTCAATGGAATTTTTAATTTCCTGGATATCTGTTTGAATCTGTTTAATGCATTCTAGTTCTTTTCTATATTATCTGCTCAGGGTTTCCATGAGTTTTCTATTCTCCTCTATTTTCTTATTAGTGTCTTCTTTGGATGTGCTGAGAAGTTCTTTCATTATTGTTGTCATTTCTTTTTTTACCCGAGAGATTATTTCTGATCCGATGTCTTCTGTGGCCTGATGGAGTTGTTTCTTTACTTCAGTCGCTATCATTTCAGAAATTTCATATATGTGACTTCCAGGTTCTTCTGTGTTGATATTTCCTGGGCTTGTTCTGGTTGGAGGAGAAGTCTGAGATTCCATTTTGCTCCTTTATATTGCCTTTATTTTAAGATCCAGAGGTTCTCTGGAGCTCAGCCTCACTCCCACAATGATATGGAAGTGATGGGGCAAGATTCCAAAGATCCCTAGTACTCAGCATGGCTTCTGTGCTGATGTGTGGCAGAAAGGTGAGCTCCTAGATGCTCCTAAAACTTTTTTGCATTCATTTGGCTCCCGGGCCAGTGATAGATGGGTAGGGGAGGCTCACTGGAGTTCCTGAGGCTGTCTGGGGTTCAGCCTGGCTTCCAAAAGGGTGTGAGGGATGCAGGTTGTGGTCGCCAAGGCTTCAGATGTTGCCCAGGACCCAGTCCAGTTCCCACACTGGCCGGGGTGTGAAGGTTGAGTCCCCAAGGCCTCTGACTCTGTCTGAGTTTCAGCTCAGCTCCTGCAGGGATGCAGGTTGTGCTGGGAGTGGCCCCTAAGGCCCCAGAATGTGTCCATGGCTCCACCTTCCTTTCACACTGGTCAGGGAGGGGAAAGGGTGGCTCACTGGGATTCCTGAAGATGTCTGGTGTTTGGCCTGGCTCCCTCAGGGACACTAGTGTTGAGGGCAGTGACCACTGAAGCCCCAAAAGTTGTCCAGGGCTCCACCTGCCTTGCACACTGGTTGGGGAGGTGCAGGGGTGACTCACTGGGCTTCCTGAAAATGTCCAGGGCTCAGCCTGGCACCTGCAGGCACTGGTTCTCTATCTTTTACTCTTGCTGCCTATTAGAAGTTAGGAGAATCTACGTTTATCATTCTTCACCATTGGACCAAGATAGCAAAGGAAGGCTTGGAGAACAGCATCATCATAATTGCTCATGTGTTAAAATATAGTGAGTTAAAGCACAATTTCAGCCTCCATTTTTTACTGCATCTCAATGTTTGTCCAACATTCTTGGCAAGACAAATTTGCTTTATCTAATTTCATGCCTTTTCTATGCTATTGTGAAAAATGAGGGTTATCATCTTTTATAGTACAAACACTTGCATATTTCACAGCAAGAGTTTATGTATTTTTCCCTTCCTTCCTTCTTTCTTTTTTTTCTTCTTTCAAGATAGCTAAAATAATTGTACACTAATTTCTATTGATTTATTGAGAGGAATGCTCAATGCTTAATTGTTTGATTAATTTTGCATGCCTATATCTGGTAATCTGAACAACTACTTTGAAGATAGCAGTGCAGTAGAACAATCATTGTTAATTTCCTATAATGTTGTTTTGAAATTCTGTATCATTTTTATTACTTTTTATTCTCTTTAAAATAAAAAATTAAAAAATAGGATCTGAAAACAAAAAAACAAAACAAAAAGTTTATCACTTAATTTGTTCTTTTCCATATTACATAATTCTATTTTTTCTAGTAAATCTTTTTCTAATCTTTTAAATTATATTTGTAATTATTCTCAGTAGTGATTCTAAATCAACTACATCCCTTTAATCAGATGGATCAATAGTTTCAAGTGTCAAAGCAGTGGTTTTTATGTAAATTTACCTTAAGTATCTCTTTGCATTTATGGATAAGTAAGGTAGTGTAATTTGGCTTTCATGGGTTGTACAATTTTTCTACATATACTCCTCAGCAAAATAAAGCTAAGAATCATCTCCAGCTCTCTATGTTTCTTTTATGTATATGTTGAATCTTTCATAGTTGAATTAACACAGATGCACTTATTAAATCATATGACTATACAAACACGCATACACACACACATACACATAAAGCATTCAGATAAATTTGGTGAGGGTATTTATTTAAGTGCTTTATGGTATGGTCACTAAAATATGTCCTTCTGATTGGTTTACTAGGCTCTTGTGTTATATGGTACAAACCACTCTGTCTTAAATTTGTAAGGTTCTATAGACAATTCTTTCCTATTTTCATCCTTTGGATTGCTTTCTATCCTATTTCAGGAAATGAATATAACTACAGCAGCTCATGCAAGTCTTACGTGAATAGGAAGCAAGCATGAAAATTATTTTTCAAATCTTAAAGTACTATACATGAAACTATTTAACAGTTTAAGTGTTGGGTTACAATTTTATTATTTTGCTTGTCTATGATTCTTATGTAATGATGAGTAAAAGAATCAATGCTGCATTAATTAATGCTATAGAGAGAAACCTATTCCTTGGCACATAGTAATTGCCTAATTTTCAAAAAATGCTATGTTGAATGAATGGACCACACTAAAACCGGAGAACCAATCCATTAAAAAAAGCAGTGGACAGGATCTACAAAAAGCTTTTGTTTCCACCATTCTAATGAAGCTGCTCCTCTTAAAGTCACTGATAATATCTGTAATTTTAAAGCCAGTGGTTAAGATGGGCATGGTGATACATGTGTGTAATTCTAGCACTCTAAGAGATTGAGGCAGGAGGTCCAAGTCCACCCTGGGCAATTGAGTGTCAGAAAATAAAAAACATATTGAAGTCAGTGGTCAATATTAGTCCGTTGTTTTCTCAACTGCTTTTACTGTTCTCCCTATTCCACTCCGACCTTCACTGCCCCATATCTTATACTTCCTTTTTCCATGTAATTGACAGTCAGTTTCCCCACAAAATCTTGCAAAGATCTCCCAACTCATAGAACTCAACCCAGCATTCTTATCGTGACTTTTAAAGCTCTACATTTTTTTAAGTTTGAAACTGTTTCATTCTCCTCCCAACAGCTGTCCTCCTTTCTCTTTTTTGTGCTTTCTGAACATGTTCTGACTTCAGGGTTTTGATTAGAAGCTTCATCAGCAGGGCCATCCTTGCATAGCTGATATGTTTGGGGAGTAATACTTAAACTTAAAAATGTAAGAAGAACATATCCACAGCCTTTGGTCCCAGGAGTATTATTTGGCCTATTACACAAGTGGCACCGCTGCACATGAAAATTCATCAGATGCACCAGGAACAGAGCAATGGAAACTGAAAATGGCAGACATCCAGTTCGGTTTGACATTTGGAAGCAAGATTGATTTCTTTGGAATTAATAAGTACCAAAGTTTCTTGGAACATTTGAGTGGGAAGTCTTAAAATACTATTAAGTATAAACATTTATATCTTTTCTTTTATCCCCCAAAACTTAGAGACAGAGATAATGTCCAAATAGGATCAGTTACACAATCCAGTGCATTAAAAGTCTTTATAATTTTTTCTTTTAGTGTCTGCTTTCTTTTCAATCTCTATCCTTCCAGTATTTCAATCAATAAGTCAATTAAATCCTCTTAAAGTTAACCAAATACAAGTACAAACACTTGATCATTTGGGTGACTTTTTCAACCTTGATAATGTTTTTTCCTCTAAATCAAACAGGAAGTCAGCAGCAGAAACAAAAGTCATATATTTGGCCTCATAAAAGATTTTAAGCCCAATAAAACAGTATGCTCTTGATGTTTTCCTGGTGTTTCATGTAGAATTCCAAGTCTATTGCAAACAGTAAGTTATGTTGACTGCAAAATATTTTATTATGCCATCAACAAAGAGTTATTTAGAGATGTATAGCATCTCTATTAAAGCAGTATAACACCTAGGTCAATAGAAACTGTGTATATGGTTAACAATAAATCTTGTAGCCTTGATTTCATAATTTCAGAGGTGTGAAGAAAAGGGTTTTTAAATAGTTTTTAATGTGGATACCACACTTAATGGCCCATTAAGATTGGGAATGTCAACCAGCGTGGGTCAGACTATTCTGAATGAAAGCTCTCTATAGAAAGGGTATGACTGTGTCTGAACATTTCAACAAAGTAAACCATTGAGTAGTTGATTCAAAATGCAGTTCATCCTGTAGATATAGCTGAGACCAACTGCTGACAATTCATGTGACTGTCTAAACCTCCAGAATGACTACACTTCCTAAAATGTTAGTCTTTAATGTTGTTGTCTAGTTGCAATCTAATTGAGACAAGCAAAGTTTTCCTGTGCTTAAGGTAAATGATAAGGTAAGATAACGTAAATAAATGTAAATTTTAGAGTTAATAAAAACTAAAATAAGAGGACCAGAATATAGTTATAAAGCTGCATTTGGTGATGAATTCTGAATAGATAGATGATTAAATTTAGATAAGACACCTAATTAAGCAATAAAGAAAATACAAAAGGAGAAACATCTGGTGTGTTCCTGTGAGACACTACTATTAATAGAGAAAAATAAGCTCAGGGCCTCAATCAGCTCAGTCACATTCTTGAAGTAGTATTTCGTTCCCCAATTCTGATTCTATGTTTTCCTTTTGGCTTCTGAGATCTACCTCCAGTACTCCTCTAATGCCTTTGTGATATATAAGTCAAGGAAAAGTAACAGTAGAATGGCATTTCTGATTTCTAACCAATTTTGTTGGTGCCACTTCACTGAAAAATGGAAAATAACTTAGTTTTTATAATCAACTAGTCATTTCACTGACTTGACCCATGAAGTTAATAAAAATCATTCAGCAAGTAGACACTTATAGCACTGAAAGTTATAGTAATTCCTATGTTAAATTTGCAAATATTAACAATTAAGTTTATCAGATCAGATATAGTAAATATTTCTTAGCAGGTACAGGTTCAGAAATATGTGTAAATAAATGAATAGATTATTGAATATGATAATTTATTTAATTCCTCCTTAAATTTTAATGTACCAATGAATTATACTTTAATGCTTTAAAAATTAGATTCTGATTCAGATACCATGAAATGGGACCTGCAGTTCTGCACTTAAAACAAGCTCCTATGAGATGCTAAGTTTACTCAATCTCCTCTTTGTTCATGACTCTTATCTTTAGTAACAAATCTATCCACAAAATATAATCATGATAACATAGGGAGCTACTGAAAATCACAAGTCCTATAATGTAGTCCCTTTTATGTCATAGTATGATCTTGGAAAAAATTATTTTCTTTGAATTTTATTCTTCTAATGTTTTAATTGCAGTTAATGAATGTCAGGTGTGATGCCCCATTCCTGTAATTCCAGCACTAGGGAAAGTGAGGCACGGGAGTGCCATGATCCTGACTAGCCTGAGCAATACAGCAAGACTCTCTCAAATATAAATGAAGAAACAAACACATACGTATACACATACACACATTTAGTGACACCCACTTCATAGGTTATGTGGATCAAATGATACAGTGAGGGTGAAAATACTTTATAGATGTGTCGTACATGTATTCCTCTTTTATTGTATTAGAATTACTACTAGTAGTTCTTAAGGAAAGACTATTGAGGAGGATCTTTCTATGAATGCCTAATTTTATAGTTAAACTAAGACAGATGAATACTGTGAGATGGAAAATCTTAATGTTGTCTTTAATAAGACACACATATGTATTACCAAAGCAGTTAAATTTGTGACCCAACTGTGCATGATTTATAACAGGATACTCTTCCTTTGTACCATATTCATTATTATTCACAAGCTCATTGCAAAAATAGGACGCTTTCTTTTTATAACAAAGACTCACAGTCAATATTTTATGGAAAACACACATGAGGTTGAAAATTGATGATTTATAGATCAGGAAATAACAGTTAATCAACTTTTCTGACTCTGTAAGCCGTGCTGGGCAGTTTTGTATCACCTTTTGGTTGTCAGGTCTGTTTGTATTAATGGTGATACCTTTCAGGCAGAAATAGGATATATACACTCTTGCAGGTACTGTCTGGAAATTCTCCCAGCCTGACTGTGAGGCCAGGGACAAACTGATACTGCCTGTCCATCAGAAGCGTCATGCATTTTAACCTCAAACACAGTCCATGGCACTCACCATCTCAGGACAGATGAGCTGACTCTTTTCCTATGCATTGATGCTCACCAAACACTTTATGGTGTCATGTCCTTTTGATAAATTTAGATACATTCAGTTTTGCATTTATAGCGGACTAAGTATTAGCCTCTTATAGGATTTTAGAATCTTAGAAAATGTTTTTGAAAAAGACCTGTATTAAAAGGTTTGAGAAGTACAATAAATGAGAATGGTGAAAGAGAAATGGGAAAGTAAAGAGCACCTTGTATATCCGCTTAATTGAAATATTTGTAATTATTCCTCACACCCTGAATCAAATCCAATTTTTTTTGAAAATTAAATTTTTCTGAAAGTTGCTTGTATTTATAACATATAGATGTTGAAATTATTACTATTTCATATAGTAGGTTGTATATATACATAAAGTACCCAGCATGGTTGTATTCCAGAGTACCAAAAATAATAGTTTCTCTCAATAGATATTTGTTGAATGGCAAACAAGCTAAGCACCAATGAATATATATAATTTAGATTTAGTAATTCCTAAGTGGCAAGCACATAAAAACTGTGGGGAAAGACTGACCTCAATGCTGCCTAAAAATAGTTAAGTTATCATGTTGTCAGCAGGATGTGGAATAAAGCGAAGAAATTCTTGAATTTCTTGAGAAAACTTTAAAATTTACGGGCAAAAATATCATATGCCGATAAGCCGACATTCATCATTATGTCAAGGATACATACCTGGACAAGTAAGCATTTATTTCACTTCATATCAGGTATCTCCGAGCACACTGCTTTTTTTCATAAACAGAATCCGATCTTGTTTTCAGATTTTCTAAGGAAATCTAGTCTTCAGCCACTACATTGTCCCAGAGGCTGGTGATGACAAACAACCTCGGAGACAACTTATATTTGAAAGACGTGTGTCAACTATTTCCATGTCTATCTTTCTAGTCATATTGAAACTAGTCCATCAAGAGTCCTCAATGACCCATTATCACTGAATTTAAAGGATAACCCTTGGACTTTGTGCAGTTTGACTTATCCATAGCAATTAAAGAACAGTTGATCACTCTCTCCTTAAAAGGTTCTTTGTATGTTCTCTGATAATATCACACACTTACTTTTCTATATAGGCTGCCTCTTGTCAATTTGCTTTTCTTTTGCTATGCCCTAACTACTGGTCTTTCCTGGAGGTTGTGTTCCTTTTGTTCTTCCCTTCTGCCCTTAAGTTTTTAAGTATCATTAATTCTTTTTCTTTTTCTTTTTTTTTTTTCCGGTACCAGGAATTGAACTCCCAACCTTGCACTTGCCAGGCAGGCGCTTTGCCACTGAGCTAAATCCCCAGCCCCCAAGTATCATTAATTCTGCCTTCATATGTAATGTTTTCTCCAGGTTTAGTCAATAGATACAGCATTTTCAATTTTTAGAATGCAGCTAGTGCACACAGGAGGAAAAGTCAATATCGAAATCCAAAAAAAAAAAAAAAAAATACAGTAATACCATGGTTGACAAATGTTTCTGTCTGCAGAAAATTGGCTTCACTCAGAGCATTTGGCAGACTTTCACTTCTGTTCAGAAACTCTACATCGAGTGACAAACAAGACCTCAGCCATCTTCCCCACACAAACAGACACTGTGTCAAAACTGAAAAACAAATTACGTTTGTAAACAGAGGTGCCACTGTATATGTACGCATGATTTTGTGTCTGGAAGCCATGCATCTGTCATCTAGCCAAGGTCAGAAATCCACACAGATTTGTTTGAAGGTCTGCCCACTCCTTCCCCGTAACCTGCTCTTTCCTTCACCCTCCCTGAGCTTTTGCTACACTTTGCCTAGATTACACACTTAGGAAACTTGACAAGCACTTCTTTCTGGCCAGCAGAGGTTATCATCAAGTTTCTTACAAATTTTTCACCATTCAGAAAGAGTTTATGCTTAACCAAAAGAATTCACCTTGGGGCACTTTCAAATAACCAGCTCTCCAAGGAAATTCAATCTGATTCAACTAATCAAAATTAGATTTGCTCACATTTGGAAAATATATCTGCAGTTTTGCCTTACTTTGTGTAACTAGTATATTCTTGAAGTATGTGCAAATCAGACACCCATAAATTGAATGATAGTTCAAATGTGTTAATGACCTTGTTAGGGCAAACAAAATAATTTCATGAGCTAAATAACAGGCATGTAATATATCTATTGCGTAAACTTGGAGCTATTAAATGTACTTGTTTTGAAGGCATACATGTCAACAAAGCCTTTTCTCCCTAACAAATCACAGTGTATAAGCAAACTGCTATAAAAACAAACAAACAAACAAACAGGTGGAAGGGTGAGGCAGGAGGTTAGGGCATGGAGAAACAGCTGGGCAATTGGGCATGACCTGTCAATCACAGAGACTGGGAACAAGTGCCTGAAACAGCTTCTGAGCCCTGCACCTGGTGCCAATGGGAGGATACTGTCTTCAATATTTTTGGCACTGGACCCAGTGGGTTTTTGATGGGATGCCTAGCTCTGATGTTAGAATGAGGGTCTAAAAGACAGGAATCTTTTCATGGGCTGGGCCTGCTCTTTGCTCTGGGTACTGCTTTTCCTACTGTAACTGGCCCACACTTACTCTATGGAGCGTTTGTTTTCAGAGCATTTCTCCTTTCTTTTATTAATACCTTTAATATTTTTTTGCTTTCATGTCCAGTTTTGTGAGCAGGAAATGAAGACCTTGGAAGGGACACTTGGGTACCCTAGCACCTCTTAACAAGGGGATATTAACACTTGTTAAGGGATTGATAAGCACCAGGCATCATGACAGGACTGACACGTCCCATTATCAGAGTGCTCAGAGTTTAGCTTTGTTTTGTTTGCATGTGATATAATACAGATTGGAAAAGCAATTTTTATTCCACATGCCAGCATTTTTGCTCTTCAAATGAAATATCTTTAATTTGAGTTTACTTTTTGCCCCATCTTATTACTTAGGAAGTTCATGTCAGAGAGATTCCTGAAGGTGACTATTATTTCTTTTGTTCCTTCCCTCATTTTCTGAGATAACACAAAAGGGAGACTTGTCTCAGGCAAGGGTATTTTCTACTAGTGGAGTTACTGGTTCAAAACAACTATTAAATATAGTTATATATATAATATAGTTATATGCACTATATATAGTTTTATTATATTATGTAACTATGTTATATATAATTATAATATATATTATATAGAGAGACTGGTGGAGGGAGAAAGAGACAGGGAATTGATCTTGTTTCCCTGACTTGGCTAATGTAATAGTTTCACTGATAAACCTGATGCCACTTGAGGATATGGGTGCTGATTCTTTTCATGTTTGCAGTTACCTGCCAACCTCTTTGCTCTTTTATGGTTTCTTCTCTTATAGTTCGCTTGTCATAGAGAAGGGGGTGGTCTGTGAACCACAGCTTCACTCATTTGACAAGTTCCTCAACTAGCAGCATAATGAGGCATGAAAGACTCTGGAGAGTATTTAGCTGCATTAACACTTAGAGAGAAACTCAGACCCCACCCTCTGCTCCTGATTAGTTTCCAAACATCTATACCCCCACCCCTCACGCTCGTGTGTCCAGCAGATAGAACAGCAGCACTTGTGTTAACAACTTGGCTGCGGCCACAAGCCAGACCCCAGGAAGCAACTAGATATTTCCCACAGGGAGGCCTTGGCTTGGGGCTTCCCTTCCTTTCCTATGTCAACAAAGCCTTCATTTCCTAACTCACAAACCACAGACTAAAACAAATTTTTGTTTTTTCACCTTCCCTTCTGGAAGGAAAGGGCTGTATTAGACAGAATTTATAAAGCTAGGTTGTACGGATTTTACGGTCATTATTGGCTCAAATTCATAAAAAAAAATTGCACTTCAAAAATGTATCTGAAAAATAAATACATGAACTCTAGCTTTTATTCAAGAATATAGAACAAAGTAAATACTCTGAGTAGGAATACCTAATTATATTTCTTGTAGTATAAGGAGTTCAAAATAAATCATACAGCAACTACATAAATGTTTATACCCTAGGAAGAAGTTAGTTATTAAATCAACAACTGATGGAAGTGCATATTTATTTATTAAATAATTGGAACCCTGAAATAATACAAGGTAGGATGACCACATTTTTCAGGAATGTAAAATCATTTTTTTGAAAGAAGAGCATAGTAAAAAGATGAATTAATAAAAAAGTATCACAAAGGCAACACT
>NW_004955435.1:21563825-21567744 GCF_000276665.1 Chinchilla lanigera | reverse complement strand
CATTTGTTATTTGTTGATTTCTTGATGATAGCCATTCTTTCTAGGGTGAGATGGAATCTCAGCATAATTTTAATTTGCATTTCTCAAATGACTAATGAAGTGAACAGTTTTTTCATTTATTTATTCACCATTAGTATTTCTTCATCTGAGAAGTGTGTATTCATCTCGGATGCCCATGTTTGTATTGGGTCTTTGAATTTTGAGGGCCTGATTTTTTAAAATCTTGTATGTTCTAGATAGAAGTTCTTTGTATAAGGGGAAATTGGCTAAAATATTTTCCCAATTCATGGGTTTATTTTTACTCTATTGGTGATTTCAATGACGTGGAAAAACTTTTCAATAAGGTGAGATCCCAGTTGTTGATTCTTTGTAGTATTTTCTATGCAGTTTGGTTTTTGTTCATGAACTCTCTGTCTACTCCCATGTCGTCAAGACTTTTACCTACTTTCCCTTCCAATAGATTTAGTATTTCTGTTTTAATATTTAGATCTTTGATCCATTTTGACTTTAGTTTAGTGTATGGTGATGGACACTGGTCTAGTTTTAGCCTTTGACATGTGGAAAGCCAGTTTTACCAGCACCATTTATTAAAGAGGCTATTTTTCTTCCAGTGAATATGTTTGGCCCCTTTTTCAAAGGTAAGGTGGCTGAGTATGTCTGAAGTTGTGCCTGCACCTTCTTATCTATTCCACTGGTCTTCAGATCAGTTTTTTTTTTTTACCAGTACAATGCTGCTTTTATCACAGTAGCTTTGCAATATAATTTCAAGTCAGGAATTGTGACGCCTCCTGCTTTTCCTTTGTTTCTCAGGATTGCTTTTGCTTTTCTAGGAGTCTTCTGACTCCAGATAATGTTAGGAATGTTTTCTCTAGATCTGTGAATTATACTGATAGTATTTTAACTGGGATTACATTGGATCTGTACAAAAATTTTGGGAGTATGGCCATTTTCACAATGTTAGTTCTTCTTATCCATGAGTAAGGAATATCTTTCCATTTTCTGATATCCTCTTTGATCTCTTTTTTCAAAGTACTATAATTTTCTATGTATAGATCTTTTGTTTCTTTTGTTAGATTGATTTCTAAGTATTTCATCTTTTTAAATGCTATTGTGAAAGCTGTGGTTTCACTAATTTCTCTCTCTGTTTGTTTGCTGTTTTTGTACAGGAATTCTATTGATTTTTGAGTATTGGTTTTGTATCTAGCTATGCTACTGAATTTCGTTATTAAATCTATAAACCTTTTAGTGGAGCTTTGGGGGTCTTCTAGGTACAGTATCATGTCATCTGTGAATAATGATAATTTCACTTCTTCCTTTCCTATCCTTATTCCTTTTATTTCTGTCTCTTGTCTAATTGCTCTGGCTGATATCTCCAGAACTATATACAATAGGAGTAGTAACAGTGGACGTCCTTGTCTTGCTCCTGATTTTAAAGTGAAAGCCTTCAATTTTTGTCCATTTAGTATGATGTTAGCCTTTGGTTTGTCATAGATGGCTTTGATCAGATTAAACTAAAGAGAATTTATTCCTATTTTCTGTAGGGTTTTCATCATGAATGAGTGTTGGACTTTATTAAAGGCATCTTCGGCATTGATGGAGATGATCATGTGATTTTTTACTTTGGCCCTATTGATATGGTATATTACATTAATTGCTTTGCATGTATTGAACCATCCCTGCATCCCTGGGATGAATTCCATCTAGTCATGGTGTATAATCTTCTTGATGATTTGTTTATTCTATTTGCTAGTATTTTATTTGGAATTTTTCCATCTATATTCATCAGGGAGATTGGCCTATAGTTCTCTTTTTTGGTTGGGCCTTTTTCTGGTTTTGATGTCAGGATGATACTTGCTCCCAGGAATGAGTTGGAGAGAATTTCTTCCCTTTCAATTTCATTAAAGAATTTGAGAAGAATTGATGTTAAATCTTCCTTAAATTGCTTGTAGAATTTAGCTGTGAATCCATCAGGACCTGGGCTTTTCTTCACTGGCAAGTTATTTTATTACATTCTTAATATCACTGGCTGATATTGGGATATTCAAGATTTTTATGTTTTCTTCATTCAGTTTTGGTAATTCATATGTATTTAGAAATCTGTCCATTTCCTCTGTATTTTCCATCATATGAGAGTAGTTTTTCAAAGTAGGTATTGATGATCTTTTGAATTTCTACAAGATCTGTAGTGATTTCACCCCTTTCATTCCTGTTGCATGTATGCAGGTTTTTCTTTCCCTTTTTTTTTTTATAAGGTTGGCTACAGCTTTATATATTT
Source organism: Chinchilla lanigera (assembly GCF_000276665.1). Classification (NCBI taxonomy): domain Eukaryota; kingdom Metazoa; phylum Chordata; class Mammalia; order Rodentia; family Chinchillidae; genus Chinchilla; species Chinchilla lanigera. The sequence continues at coordinate 21,565,469 of NW_004955435.1, read as the reverse complement.
TAATTATTCTTTCGAAGAAACAACTCTTTGATTCATTAATTCATTGTATTTTTTTTTTTAGTCTCCATTGTGTTAATTTCTGCTCTGAGACTTATATTTTCCTGTCTTCTTTGGGCTTTGGTTTTGACTTGCTCTTCTTCTAGAAGCTTGAGCTGCAGGATAAGATTGTTTATTTGTGCTCATTCTGTTTTCCTGAGGTGGAAATTCACTTCCATAAATTTCCATGTGAGGACTGATTTCATTGTGTTCCACAGGTTCCTGTAAGTTGTATCTACATTTTTGTTTGATTGTAAATATTGTTTAGCTTCTACTTTGATTTCATCTGTGAGCCATTGATTATTCAGGAGCGTGTTATTTAATTTCCATGTGTTTATGGAGTTGCACTGTGGTCCAATAGTATGCAGGGGATAATTTCTTTTGCATTCACTTAAGCATGCTCTTTGTGCTAGATATGATCTATTTTGGAGAACATCCCATGTGCAGCTGAAAAAAAAATGTATATTCTGATGCTGTTGAATGGAACACTCTATAAAGTTTTACTAAGTCCATTTGTTCACATTTGCTAAATTCTGTTATTTCTTTGCTGATTTTTTGTCTAGTTGGTCTATCTCTTTGTCACAATGGGTTTTTAAAGTCCCGTGTTATGATTGTGTTGCTGCTTATTTAATTTTTCATGTCTGTTAAAATTTGTCTTATATAGTTGGGTGCTCCTCTATTTGGTGCATAGATATTTATGATTGTTATCCCTTCCTCTTGAAGTTTTCCCTTCACAAGTATGTAGTGACCGTCTTTATCTTTTTTCATTGTTCTTGGTTTCAAGTTCATGTTGTTGCAAACGCAATAGCTTTTTTCTAGATTGCTGTCATGTGGAATATTGTTTTCCATTCTTTAATTTTTAGTCTATGAATTTCCTTTTGAGTTAAATGTGTTTCTTGTATACGGTATATTGTTAGATTTTGTTTCTTGATCCACTCTGCCAGTCTGCTTGTTTTGATTGGTCCATTGAGACTGTTTACATTGATGGCTATAACTGATATGTATTTGCTTATCTTTGTCATGCTATTGCCTTGCTGTTGATTCCTCCTTTTTGCCTCTGTTTAATTCCTTGCTCTGCTTGGTGCTTCCTTTCTGTTGTTGTTCTTGAAGTTGTGGTCTTTTTTATCTCTTTCTGGAATATCTTCTAGTACTCTTTGTAGGATTAGTTTGGCACTCATGAATTTCTTCAGTTGTTCTTTATCATGGAAATACTTTATTTCTCCATTAAATTTGAAGGATAGTTTTGCAGGGTACATCAATCTGTGTTGGAAGCTGTTTTCTCTCAGTACATGAAATACTTTACTCCAAGTTCTTCTTGACTTGATAGTTTGTGCTGAGAAATCTGCCTTGATTTTGATGGGCTTTCTTTTATAGGTGATCTATTTCTTTTCTTTGACAGCTTTTACTATTCTGATCTTTTGTTGAGTTTCTGGGATCTTGATCATTATATGTGTGAGTATAAATATATTTTGGTTCTTGTTAATTGGTGTTCTATATGCTTCTTTTTCCATGCCTGGGACATTCATTTTCTGTTATTATTTCTGCAAATAGTCTTTTTATGTTATTTGTGTTGACACCTGCTGTTTCATTGATACCTATTAATCTTAT
>NW_004955435.1:21464129-21561390 GCF_000276665.1 Chinchilla lanigera | reverse complement strand
ATGCAATTAAGCACCCAGGCATAAACAGACATATACATGGTCTGTGCATCTTCTTGTTCTGCTATTTAGGCTAATGTCATTTTTCTAGATGTGTGAAAGATCTTACCTCCCCAAACTGAATCTAAACTCTGCAAGACATGATTAACCTCTTCTTCTCAGAAGGGGCTCATTAACAGCACATTGCCTTGCAATGGTTTGGTGCTAAGTAGGTTACTACACAAGGATGGGATGGAACAAGAGGGTGTTCTGTACTTATGCTATTTAAGCCATTCCATTTAGCCCATTAACTAACAAAATTTTGTACTTTGTCCTTATTTTTTAAATGAAGAAGATAAGTTAAAGAGATGAGTTTTTATTGATAGCCAAAGGAGTTAAAGAAGCATTTTAATTTATACATCAGTGCTTGACTAGGTCATGATGTTGTTACACCCACAAAAGTTTTGCTTGTGAACATATACTAATTTATATAATGTGCTCAGGGAAGTACTTATTGATAAGGGAACATATTACAGAGAGCTAAAGGAATTGACAAAGTAAACAAAACACTGGATTCTTTAGAAAAAGACTTTCTATCAGATTATGAAGTAAGGCTAAAAATGGCGAAGGGGGAAGGATGCCTCCTGTGCCTAGGAATAGCTATGAGGCTGGGTTGAGAGGGAGGGAAAGGATACAGGCTAATAAAAAGGAACTGGGATGGGTTATGTACATGCACCAACCCCACATCAGGAGTGTAAACATTATGTACTGCAAACTTGTACCAAAAAAGGAATCAAGAGATGGGTGGAGTTAGGAGGGAGGGAAGAGAATGGGGAGGGAAAAAGGAATTAAGATGTGTTAGGTACATGTACCAACTACTCGTAAGGAATGTAAACATTATGCACACACAAATGTACTAATAAACTAAAGCAAAGTAATTTGTAATTTTTAAAAAGCAGAGCTTTAGCTAAGACCTAGGTCATGCAGGACCTTTGTTGTCTTCCCACTGGATAAAACTGGAGGCCAGTTAAGTGTTTTGGTCAGTGGAGCAAAATAATATCACACATCTGAAAATCACAGTGCAAAAGTGGATTTGTTTTGAACTCTAGTTCATAATATGTTATCATCATTGCTGAATGTGTGAAGTTATAGCATTTTTAAAAAATAAAAACTGAGTATTCAAATTTATGATTCATCTTAACAGAAAATACCTGAAAGAAAATTTCTGTTTTGATTGGTCCACCCTTGAACAAATATCAACTGCACTCCAGTATTTAACTAATGTAGATGAACTGGGGAGCAAAAGCATATTTACAGGATCAAACCTTATCAGTTGGGTGACTCTGGCAAAAACAAAGAAAATTGTTTCATGATAACTGTCCTTAAATTGACTGTACAGTTTCAGTGCAATTACAACATAAATACTGACAAGTAGTTCATAGTTCAGCTATGAGTGAGTCATGGAGCCAATAGTGAAGGCACAAACATGACCATTAAGACAGATCCATGTCCATCTATTTACATCTGAAAGATGAAAATCACAATTTTGAACTTATAAATAATGGATCAGGAATGAGATCTTGATGCAAAAGCAAAAGCTATTAATTTTCTTTAGGCTTTTCGTTCCTAACTGCTAACTTTTTCATGCTTTATTCATTATACAACACATAGGCAGGTAATGAGAATTGAAAAATTTTAAAATTATAGAAGTTATCTTTACAAAATTTTTGCTCAGAGGATCTTCCTAATCTGGCCCTTACCTATCTCAGTATGTTTATTCCTACTACAAAGTGTTTATACCTACTGCAAATGTCCCAAATTATAATAAAGCACAAGAGATTCTATTAAAAGTAATTTACTGTTTCATATCTACATGAGTTCCTCAACCTCTCCTCATACATGGAATCCTCTGCCTTTTCCTCCCCATCCAATCACTATATACTAAAATTTCCTAATCTGTTTTCCCACCAAAAGAAATGACCAATGATTTCATTGTGCTTAAGCAACACCTCAAAGAAAGCATATTTTATTTTATGTATTTATTTATATGACTTCATTTTGGAGCCCAAGACCTTTAGAAGGAGGCATTGTTTGATGCATCTTTACAGTGATGCTTGGCATATAATACACGTTCAATAAATCATTACTGTAAAGGTGAATCCAGGCTGAGCCAAAGTAGATTCTCTATAGGATGAAAATATTTCTAAGCACGTTCTAGGAGTGATTAGGGCCTACCATTCTAAAGTCAATTCAAATGAGGAAGAAAATGATTAAATGTTTATAACTCATTGTGAGACATAAAAGATTTGAACAAGGTAAAATTTAAGCTAGATTCACTAAAATATGTCAAATTTGAGCATAATAATTCAGTTGCTGTTGTAGTTATATGGCCAAAACTTAAGTTATTATCTTGTGGTCAGAAAAATGACCTTTAAGTAAATATTAAATCTTCTGCCTGTTGTATAGGGATTGACATGTGCCTTATTACTTACTATAGAATACAACACAAGGTGGAGTACATAGATTCTTCCCACTTAATCAGAAAAGAGTGTTAACTTCAACTCATAGTTGTTCCAGTGAGATTAGCTTTCTTAGCTCACTGACAGAAATCCAGAGGGTAGGGTACCAGAGCCTATGCCATTATCTGCAGAGAGCAACAGAGAGACTTCACAAGGGTTCATGGCGTCCCTAGGTAACAAAAACAAACCTCTCAGTGGAAATCTAGAGTAGGAATAGAAGAAAAAGAGAAAATAAAAATCACATTGTGATTATCCAGACCTATATATGAATTCTGTTAATAAACACTTATCTAATATTTATTTATATTTATCTTCATATCATATTTATCTTTCTTCTTTACCAGTTGGACCAATGCTAGAAAATATAGAGCTTTAACAACAGCTTTCACTTTACCATAGTGCTTCAGAGTTTCACTTTTAGTTAATGTGTGCATAATGCAAGGAATGGTTCATTGCACTAGTTTTTCTATAAAGAGATGTACACTTGTTCTACACTATTAGTAGAACGGACTATGGCACTCAATTCTTATTAAAATTTTGACACATTTTTAAACAATTAGCCATAGGTGTATGGGTCTGCTTCTAGCCTCTATTTTGTCCCATTTTCAAACATCTGTTCTTACACCTATACCCACCGTCTGAATTAATGGCGATGTATAAGAAGTGTTGAAAGTAGGTACTATGAGCCTTCAAACTCCAGCCCTCTTTCTCAAAATTGTTTTTGTTATGCTAGGTCCTCACCATCACTTTGCGGATCAGCTTGTCTTTTTCTCCAGAAAAACCTGCGAGTATTTACATTGTATTTACCCTGAAACTCTAGAGTCAGTTTAAGGAAATTTATCAACTTAATGATAGTAAGTCTTCCAAAACATGAATAGGAAATATTTATTTAGTTAGGTTTTGTTTTTCTCATCAATGATTTGTAATATTCTTGTATGTTTTTCATTTTTTAATTGAAATCATTTCTGAGTAATTTTGTGCTACTATCACTAGAATTGTTTCCTTAATTTTCTTTTTGATTTTTAGTTGTTTATAGAAATATAATTTATTTTCATATATTGATCAAGTATACTCCAACTTTGTTAAATTCACCTAGTAATTCTATTAGCTTTGTTGCAAATTCCACTAGATTTCCTACTATAAATTGTAATATAATGTAAGAAAAATACAGTTCTGTAGGCCTTAATATAAGAAAAAATACAGTTTTGCTTCTCCTATTCAATTTAGATGCCTTTTATTTCTCTTTTTTCTTTTACTGGGAATTGAACTCAGGACCTTGTGCTTGCCAGGCAGGTGCTTGTGCCTCTGAGCTAAATCCCTTGGATTTATTTCTTTTCTTGTCTTTGTCAACTAGAAACTCCAATGTAATATTTATAGACATAGCGATAGGGAAATCTCTGTCATGTTCTTAGTTTGCAGATGGAAATCAGTCATGTACTTACCACTAGGTATGATGTTAGTTGGAAGTTTGTCGTAGATATCTTTCTTTCTTTTACCCTGGTTAAGGAAGTTCTCTTCTCTTTATATTTTGATGCCACTTTTTATCATGATTGAAATGGATTTGGTCAAATGGTTTTTCTGTGTCTATTTCAATGATTATGTTTCTTTTGTTTTTTGTCCATGTTTTGAATAACAGTGATGGTAAAATTTATACCAGCCTGGTGTACTTGAGATAAATGTTGTAAATGAGGTTGGTGTCTATGTTCCTGAGGGAATTTAGATGCTACTTTTTGCTTGTAATGTATTGGCTTTGAATGGTATTGACTTTTTTATTTTAAAGGGAAAAAAATAAAAATAACAATAAAATAGAGTTTCAAAACAGGTTAGTAGGAGAATCACAATAATTAATACATTGTGTATTAGTGTCTTCAGAGTATTAATTCAGAGTACAAGATATAGGCATGATATCTTTTCCAAACACTATTAGTACAACCTTTCTTTTCAATGAACTAAGAGAAACTAGCTATATAACTATTTTAACTAACTTGTATATAAATATATATATTTTTCTTTTTTCCTTTCTTTCTTTCCCCTTTCCCCCATCACAGTTTGTCCTTTCTTTCAGTTTTTCCCAATTAACAATATTCATTGTATATTTTGGATTTTATCTATTCATTCAGTTTCTCACACTAGTGAGACAATACAATTTTTACACATATGGGTCTGATATATTTCACCTATAAGTATGGTCTCAAATTGCATCCATTTACCCATACAAGGCTCCACTATATCGTTCTTTATGGCTAAGTATTGCTCAAATATATATATATATCTTTTTTATCTAGTCCATGGGTGATGGACATTTGGGTTGTTTCCATGATTTAGCTATTACAAATTATGCTACTATAAACATGGGTGCACATACATTGCTGTGCTATAATGCTTTTAATTCTTATGGGAAGATACCCAGAAGGGGAATAGCTAGGTTGAAAGGGACCCTAATTCTAGTTTTTTGAGGAATCTCCACATTGATTTCCACCGTGATTACACGATGCTACACTCCTACCAACAGTGGAAAACTGTTCCTTTTTCTCCATAACCCCTTCAGCATTTGTTATTGGTTGATGTCTTGATGACAGCCATTCTCTCTGGAGTGAAATGGAATTTCAGTATTGCTTCAGTTTGCATTTCTCAAATGACCAATGATGTTAAACATTTTTCCATATATTTATTTTCTGTTTGTATTTCTTCATCTGAGAAGAGAGTATGCATCTCAGATGCCTATTTGTGGATTGGGTTTTTGAATTGGGGTGTGATTTTTTTCAATTATTTATATGTTCTAGATAGAAGTCCCTTTTCTGAGGAAAACTGGCTATAAAATTTTCCTATTCTGTTGGTTGTCTTTTCACTTTGTTGGTAATTTTCTTTGTTGTGCAAAACTTTGTTCCCATGTGTTGATTCTTTTATAATATTTAACTTGCAGTCTGGGTTTTGTTTATGAAGTCTCTCCCTATATCTGAGTCTTCAAGATTTCTACCTATTTTCTCTTCCAGGAAATTTAGTCTTTCTATTTTAAAATTTATATCTTTGATCCATTTTGTTTTATTTTTTATTTTTTTGCGTTTTTCTCTGGTACCAGGAACCGAACTCACGACCTTGCACTTGCCAGGCAGGCACTTTGCCGCTGAGCTCAATCCCCAGCCCCCCTTTGATCCATTTTGACTTTAGTTTAGGGCATGGTGATAAATAATGTGTCTAGTTTTAGTTTTGGCATTTGGAAATCCAGTTTTCCAACACCATTTATTGAAGAGATCATCTTTCTTCAAGAACATGTTTGGCTCCTTTGTCAAAGATAAGGTGGTTGAGCTTGTCTGGAGCTGTGTCTGCATCTTCTATTCTGTTCCACTGATCCTCAGTGGTTTAGTTTTTTGGTTTTTTGTTTTTTGTTTTTGGATTTTTGGTTGTTTTGTTTTGTTTTGTTTCACTTTCGGTATACTTACACCTTCATTTTAGCCTTACTTCCTGGGCAATCCTTGTTTCTAAAGAGTTTAATGGCCAGCCAATGATATTTATTTAGTTAGTTAGTTTGTTAGTTATTGGTTCTGAGGATTTAATACAAGAGTTTTACCCTGAGCTATATCTCCAGCCTTTTTTCTAAAGTTTTTTTTTTTAAATTTCATTTTGTTTCTTTGTTTAACTTTGAGATAGGGCCCCATTAAGTCATTAGGGATGGCTTGAACTTGCCATCCTTCTGCACTAGCCTATCAAAGTTTTGAAATTATGATTGTAATCAAATCAGGCTGTAGCCAATGACTGATAAGTGCGGTAGGTCAAAGATCCCCAGTCAATAATGCTTCTACTCTCTGTTAGTGAATCTGTGCATAGTTTAGATAAGACAGAGTTCATGCAATTTTTGAGTCTTCCATCATTATTTTTTAGTTTAAAGATAAAAGAATGAAAACATATTGACAAACAGACATGAAAAAAACACCAATACCATAAAAGCAATATAGAATTTCAGACAAGGTGATAAGAAATTAACAATGGTTGCTGCATTACATACTGTTATCTTCAAATTGTTTACTCAGTTAAGCAAATATAGTCATGCAGCACTGATCAAACAATTAAATATTAAGTGTTCCTGTCCCTAAAGCAACAGAAATTAGTAGTAAAATTATCTTACCTATCCTCCGTATACATACTTTTCTCTTCTTTCCTTTTCATTTCCCTCATCCCATTTATTCTACCCTTTTGAGCAGTTTCTTTCCTTTTCACAATATCTATTGTACCTTTTAGATTATATTTACTCTTTCAGGTTCTTACATTAGTGAGACAATATGATATTTACACACGCAGGTCTGATTTATTTCTCTTATGAGTATGGTCTCTAAGTTGTATCCATTTACATATAAAAAGCCTTGAGTTTATCTTTCCTTATAGCTGAATAATATTCTATTATATAAAAATACCACAACTTTTTTTATCCATTCCTCAGTTGATGGGCATTTGGGTTGCTCCCATCATTTAGCTATCATAAATTGTGCTGCTATAAACATGGGTGCACATATATTGCTGTGGTATGATGATTTTTGTTCTGGAAAAATACCCAATAGGGAAACATCTGGGTCAAATGGGACCTCGAATCCTAGTTTACTGAGGAATCTCCAGACTCATTTTCACAATAGTTGCACCAGTCTACACTCCCACCAACAGTGGAGAAGGGTTTCTTTTCCCCCACAGCCTCACCAGCAGTTGTCATTGGTTGCTTTCTTGAAGATAGTCATTCTGTCTGGGGTGGGACAGCATTTCAGTGTTGTTTTAATTTGCATGTCTCGAGTGACTGATATTGAACACTGTTTCAAGTATTTATTTGCCATTAGTATTTTTTCATCTGAGAAGTGTGTATTCATCTCAGATGCCCGTGTTTGGGTAGGGTATTTGATTTGGAAGACCTGATTTTTAAAAATTCTTTATATATTCTAGATAGAAGTCCTTTATCCGAGGCAGAGCAGGCTAAAAGTTTTTCCTGATTTGTGGATTTTCCTTTTACTCTCTCGGTGCTTTCTTTAGATGTGCAAAAACTTTTCAATAAGATGAGATCCCAGTTGTTCAGTCTTTGAAGTAGTTCCCATGCAGTTGGTTTTTGTTCATGAACTCTCAGCCTAACCCTATGTTTTCAAGATTTTTACCTACTTTCTCTCACAGTGATTTAGTGTTTCTATTTTAATATTTAGATCTTTGATCCATTTTGAGTTGAGTTTGGGGCATGGTGATTGACATGGATCTAGTTTCAGTCTTTGGCAGGTGGTGACCCAGTTATTCCAACACCATTTACTAAAGAGGCTATCTTTCTTGCAATGAATGTGTTTGGTCCCTTTGCCAAAGATAAGGCGACTGAGTGAGTTTGTGGTTGTGGTTGCATTTTCCAGTCTGTTCCACTGATCCTCAGGTCTGTATTTTTACCAATACCATGTTGATTTTATCACATTATCTTTGTAGTATAATTTCAAGTCAGGGATTATGATGCCACCTGACTTATCTTTGTTGCCCAGGATTGCATTTGCTATTATGGTTCTCTTCTGGTTCCAGATGAATTTTAAGAATGTTTTTTCTAGATCTGTGAGGTATACTAATGGTATGTTAAGTGAGATTGCATTGAATCTGTACAACAATTTTGGGAGTATGGCCATTTTCACAATGTTGGTCTTCCAATCCATGAGCAAGGAATATCGTTCCATTTCTGAGATCATTTTTGATCTCCTTTTTCAGAGTACTGTAGTTTTCACTGTAAAGGTCTTTTACTTCTTTCATTAGATTGATTCCTAAGTATTTCAATTTTTGGATGCTATTGTGAAAGGTATTGTTTCCTTAGTTTATCTCTCGGTGTGTTCGTTGTTTTTGTATAGGAATGCTTTAGATTTTTGAGTGTTAACTTTGTATCCAGCTATGCTACTGAATTTGTTGATTAATTCTAGGAGTGTTTTGATGGAGTTTTGGGGCTCTTGTACTTCCATACCAATTAGACAAGAGAGAGATATAAAAGGAATAAGGATAGGAAAGGAAGAAGTGAAATTATCTTTATTCACAGATGACATGATACTCTATATAGAAGATTCCAACACTTTTAATTTCCTGCAGAAACTTTCAAGTCTTCCTTGCATATGTACACAGTCTCCCAAGCAGTCTGGGTGGATAATAAGTTGATCAACTCTTCTATTACTCTCATTTCAAAGATCTCCCTGCTAAGTTTCTGGTTCATGTTCTGGTCAAACCTGTGATCTTCCAGCCAGTAGGGCAGTATGTTTCTCTATAAAGCATTATGTTGTTCTATTTCCTGCTAAGTGTGTTCCTTGTACTGATGGTACTGCAAATAGAAAGCAGAAAAGCTGCTCCTTTCCTGGCCAGTCTTGTACTGGTGAACAACCTTGTCCACTGAACTGGAGACAGAATGGAAGCACTTCCCAGTAAGTCATGTATTCACACTGTTCTTACTCAAATACATACTTCTCTGATTCACTGATTGCTTTTGCTCAACTCCAAGAGCCCTGAGTAAATATTTCTGGCAGGCTTTGCCACTATAATGTTGTTTATTACAGGCAAAATTTGCAGAGTTCCTCACTCTGCGTTGTGCTTCATATTGGATGTGCCCCAAAGCCTAATGTGTCCAGAGGTGGGAATTTGGGAAGGTGAGTAGATTATGGGAGTGGTACAGCTGACGTGCCCTTAGGTGGGGTCTGGTTAGAAGAGATGGTCATTGAGTGTGGTCTGGAAGGGTGTATCTCCCTCTCCAGCTTTTCCCTTTGATTCTGGCTGCCATGACATGAGCAGCTTTTCCTCTTCCGTGCTCTTCCACCATTCTCTCCTGCCTTGGAGCCAGCTGAGTATGGACTGGACACATGTGCCAAAACCAACCTATCCCTTAAACTGTGTTAGGTACTGTGTCTCAGTGATGAGAAAGTGATCAAGGCACTCCACCATAGAAAGAACTCTCACCCACATTTCTTTATCCTTCCCGTATGATACTGACCATGACCTCTAAATAAAATAAGACAAATATTTTGCCATGCAAAATAATGTTTTCTGGAATTTTTAGTTGTTGCCTGTGATATTACATTGAGATCTGTGTGTCTAAGATCAGTTATCTCCCTGTAATCCCAGCACTGAAGAGGCTGAGCAAGAGGATTGCCATGAGTTTGAGGGCAGTGTGCACTACATAGTGAGTTCAAGGCCAGCCTGAACTCCATAGAGTGACCCTGTTGCAAAAACAAAGCAAGAAACACACAAACAAAATCAGACTAGTTGTTTCTACCACTTTTATAGGCTTTCATTGAAAATAGTTTTCTCTCAAAAATGTACTTGGGTATCCTTTTGCTAGGCAATATTAGTTTTGGTTCCAACTGGATAACAATGTTATAGTTTTCTTAGCTACAATAAATGGCTTTGGGCATAGTTTGTGCTATAGCAGGATCAAGGAGGTCCACTATCTCTGCAGGCCATGTAAGAGCAGGGATACTCAAGCAACCTTCAGCAGTGGTTGTGGGGTGCCACTGTGTGATCCTTCTGACAATGGAAGTGGTGGCACCAGTCAGGTGGTAGACATGCGTACAAGTACTGTTGAGGTGAGGTCTGATGCTATCCAAGGCTTCTAGTGTTGGTAATCACCAAAGCACTGAGAGGTGTGAAGCACTTGTCCTCAGTCCACGTAGCAGCACAGGCCCACACTCACTTGTGCAGGCAAGGAGGAAATGGCTGGAAAGCCCACGATCCCTCCTGGTTCCTACTCTCAGCTTGGGCTGTGAGACATGTCCACATACAGCATAGGAGGAGGTGACAGTAGAACTCATGATGTTGGTTCCCAGCCCTGGCAGTGGCTGTTGTCCACATGCACTGTTATAGGAGGTAGTGATAAGAATCATGACATCCCTTCTGTGGTGCCTGCTCCCATGAGACAGTGGGTTCATTTCTAGCAGTGATGCATGTAGAGATGCAGCTTGGAAGGAAGCAGTGAAAATAACTTCCTCCATAGTACCCACTCTGAATTAAAGCAGTTGTGCATATCCAAACACAAGGCATTTAGAACATGGCAGTGACAGGTAGTCATGGCACTCTCTTCCACTGCAGCAATGGAGCATGCCAAGGTCCGGCTTGGGCATACCTCATACTATGAGGCATGATCAGAAAGCTGTAGTATGTTCCAAGATGACTGAAATATGTTAATTCTATGTATGTACTCTGTAATTCTACTTTGTGAAATGCAGGTGTATTCACATAGGAGAAATAATCAAAGTTTTCAATATTACTCATTACAGAATTAATCTTTTAGGACTCCTGTAGCATTGTGAGGCCTATCTGAGTTCATGGTTCCCATTTTAGGTGAGACTGCTACTTGTTCACTGGAAACTAATTTACTCTCTCATGCTTTCTACTCTAGCTCTCTATCCACACACAGAGGAAGCCTGTTCTCCCTAGTCTTCTTTTAAATGCCACACAAGAATAGTGATATGTTTAAGGATTTAATTTTCCCCTGTTGTAAAGTCGAGGTTCTCTTAGGTTAGAATCATTCAGAAAGCTAAGAAGTCTAAGGAATTTTACTTGGGAGGGTTATATTAGTTGTATTCATACAAATAGCTGATTCCTGTTGGAGCTGATTTTCCACTGGTCATACTGCACACAGGAAAGACAAAGTATGGATTTAGCTATAGGAGATCCTTGGCTGGCCATTTTAAACTGCTAATGGCTCTTTGGGATGGTTATATTGGGTGATGAAAGCAGACTGCATTCTATTGCTTAGAGATTGTGTGGCCTTTGGCTGATTCTTGAACTTTTCAGAGCTCCAGTTTTATCATCTGTAAAATGGAGCTATCAAGGTCCATCCTGACTTATTCAGAAGAACATGGCTACATGACAACACTGAAACTGTTAATTGCATGATTGCTAACCAACATCCATAGTCTGATGCCCCCAGCCTCTCACCCTCTCCAGCGACACCAAGTGTGACAATCCTTAACCCATGGTGATCTATGTGACACGAGATGCAGAGGGTGGCTGGAATGCTGCATCTAGGATTCCCATCCCAGCAAGAAGTTGCCTGATACAGTGTCTGGCACAGAATTGACCCTGATCATATGAACAAATTACTAAACTATAGATGAAACCTAACACAATATTATTTCCTTCCCTATGTTAGCATCCAGGCCCTTTTAGCAACAAAAAGCCATGTTTTCTTGATCAAGCCTAGTTCAGAGAACTGGGAAGGGCACATACTTATGCAGAAGAATTCTAAACTCAGAATTCTGAGTTCATTTTGAGACCTACTACTTAGCTTAAGATGAAGACTTGATCCTTGGAAAGTTATTTTTCTGCCCTGAATAGAAGGTTAGCCATTTAGGGGATGCTCAAGTCTTATTTCATTCTTTATTCCATTTTTCCTTTTTTAAACCTTTCTTCTCACTCTCTAGAAAAGACTCCCCTTCTCCTATTTCTAGAACACAGCAGCCCCAAATCTGCCTTGCTGTCTTTAGTAAGCTGTCTCTAAAGGTGAAGAATAGGCCACGCTTTACTCATCTTATTTCCTTCCTAGAGCTCAAACTGGAACCAGGCTCTTCTTTGAAAGAAATAGTACATGGCTCTAGCAAGCTTAGCCCATGGGAGTGTGTGGTATTGAATGAATGATTTGACCTGTATGGAGAGAGAATGACAGCAGCTTTATCCAAACTAGTTCTGGCATATGTCTATGGGGGAGGAGCATGGTCACAGCCAGTCTGGTTTACCCCTTGCACATGCACTTCATTCTGCTAGAGCTGTAGAACAGTACAGCCTTGATTTACGAGGGCTGAGTTTCTTCCCTGATTCCGGCTGGCACAGTGCTGCAGACTTTGCTTTTATGTCTCCTCATCAGGGGGCAACTGGCAACCAGCTGTTGGAAACTGGTTCAAGAAAATAATTTGAGAAAATACCCATGGACTATCCTGTCATTCTAGGTTTCTGATACCTGCCATCAGCTTTGGAATAAATAAGAGAGAGTTTTTTCTCCTTGAAATGAGATTTCTCTATGACAAAAAAATTATGTGATGCTGGAATGATTGGTAGATACAAAGGGGGCTCACCTATGGGATAACTTAATAATTGAGACTTTTAGAACAATAATTTACAGGAGCTCTGTCCCCTTTACTCCTAAAGCATCACTACCTACTCTAATGTACTCCCAAGACATGGGCTTCTGGTACACTTAGCAATTTCTGGGGTAGCAGTTAATGCCTGGAAAAGACTGATTATGGGGAACCTCAGCTAAGCTCCCCCACCCAGGAGAAGGGTTATGATGGGATCAGGGGCCAATGCAAAAGGAAAGGACGGATTTATTTGGGGCAGTGGTACAAGCAGTAGAAGAGAGAGAAGAGGTGATCTTAATGACAATGAGTCTCTGAATGCTCAAGTCACAGGGTTTTCATAAGCATTTTGTGTACTGTACATGTGGTCATCTTAGTTAATTTCTCATTTCTAAGGCAGAATATTTGACATCCACAAGTTGAAGGCTGAAAGGTTTGTTTTAGCTCACAATTTTTAAAGGCTTCAGTCTGTAGTCAGCTAGGTCCAAGGCAGAGAGGCATGGCAGAGGGGCACAGCGAAGAAGAAATAGTGCAGGACAAGAGAGGCACAAAGCAGGGAGCCTGCCTTCCCTCGCTCCTTTTATGTTCCACCCAGGCTGCAAGCCCACTGGTTGGCACCACCCACATCCAGAATGAGGTCTTCCCATTTTCCACACCCAGAGATGTACTAACCCAATCAGTAGACTAATTTAGTTATCATACATCTTAATGCATATTCACACACCCTTGACCCAGCAACCTTTGAAAATCCCCACCTATAAATGTATGAGGGGAACATTAACATACAAGCCATAAAGGCAATATGCATGAACCACTTCAGGTTACTTATTTTCTTATTTGTCTGTAATTTATTTCTTGTATACTTTCAAGACAGATGTTTATTTGCAATGAGATAATGTAGAATAAGATAGTAATAAGTAAACATCAGGTGAAGATTATGAGGAGGAAATAAATATAAAAACCGTAAGCCCGTACTTGTCAACTCAAGTTACTTAATGAATTAGTTCTGGTATTGTAAGTGGGCATTTCTTGAAAAGGTTGTTCTGTAATTAAACAAATTAAATAACTCCAAAAGAATAAAAGGTAAACAGATAGTTTTACTATGAAATCCCTAAGATTCTTTAATTTATTAAAACATTCTATAAAATTCCATGAGATGAACACCACTGCTTGCTGTTTTCATGGTGTTATGCCTAATATACATTGTAGAAAATGGGCCAATGTCAAAACAATTTCTTAAACGTAGCAGCATTTTAAGTTCCAAGATCTTCAGTAATCAAGGTAAAAATGCTATATATCATGAAGGAATATTTTTTACTTCTGTGGGTGAGAATGACCCAGATTTTAAAAATAAATTTTAAAGACATTTATCTCATAAATCCTTATCCAAAGCCAGTAACTAATGTGGATTTTGAGCAGTGGTTTTGCAGGTAAAAGAGACATATTTTCATTATGGCCACTTTCTATCTTAACCCATAAAAACGTGGAAAACATCAAGTAGGGTATCAAATGTAAAACTGTCAAGTTCCTAGAAAGTGGAATAAAAAATATAGGAAACTCAATAAAATTTGAATTTTCTATAAACAACATTTTAAGTGTACAAATATTGCAGAGAATAAGCTTGTACTACAGAAATACTCATTCTTCATTGAAATTTAAGTCTATTTGGGCATTCTGAATTTTTATTTGCTAAACCATGCAACTCTACTAAAATGTCAAGATTCAAGTCTTATGATTGGATCATTCAGAAGGCTCTCCTATGCTGTAATCACCATGCACGCTATAGCCAGATTGCTTTCAATTAACTTACCCTGATTTCAGGATTCACATGTCAAATCTGTCTTCACATGTCCCACCATCAGTTCTCAGGAGTTCTAGTTCTTATCTCTGCATTTCCCTGGGAAATAGTTGTGTTGATCCTTTGGAGCAGTCTCAAGTTGGCATATGGTCTTTCATTTCCCTGGAGCCAGTGGTCAGTCTTAAGAAGAAACATTTAGTTGGTTGTCATGGGTCAGCAAAGATTTTACCTCTGAGCAAGTGCTCCAGTATTTATCACATCATATCTGCACTTGTAGTATATTATTAGCCTTTTCTGCCTTCTCCATTACCTGCTGAAATGAGAACGCAAGGTCTCTGGGCCTCTGTAGCCCTTTCCCTTACATTAACTTAAGTCACACCAGATGTGGGCCTTTACTGCTTAGGACAACTAATTGATTTCACCAGTCACAATACTAGTATTGTTTTATTTTTTAACACAAATAAACACAGTGCAGAGTTTTCTCCTCCTTCTCCCTCTCTGCTCTTACCAAAACAACCAGAGTTGATTCGATTAAACTCATCCAGAAAAGTATGACGAAAAATGTAGCCCATGTATTGTTAAAGAAGAAAAAAATAGAAAGAAAAGAAAGAAAGGAAGAGGATAAAGGGTTGTAGGGAAGAGAGAAGGAAGCCTCTTAGGGACCAGCAGTAATTCTGATGGATGGCTGGTGTGTGTAAGATATTATTATTTGTTATGTGAGTGTAGGGAGATGGCAGCCGAGCTGAGCAATACACCTGCTGAGCTCCAAGAAGCCAAAACAGCTGCACACATTGATTTAGAAGCTTGCTACTTGGGGCTCCAGGAATGAATCAAGCGACAGCTCATAAAAAAGAGGGTTTTATGATTTTCCCCGCTCTCTCTGTAAGCAAACGGCCACATCATTTGTTTTCCTAATGCGGTCATAACTCAAAATTAAATCCCAGCCCAAGGTGTCAGCTTGGTGCCATGTCAGGATTGTAACGGCTTGTTTTAGAGGTTGCCATGGAGATGGTGAAAGAAGGATGGGGGCAGATTTGTGGAGGTGGGAAGGGTTAGGGTGCTCTTTGACTCAATGAGGCTTAGGTACTTAAGAATAATTTTGTTTTAAATAGGTAAGCAAATGAGCAGTGTTTATTTGGTGATTTCATTGTACTCATGGCTTGTAATACTTGTTGTTAAGACACAAAGTACTGTCCACTGGAGAGCTACCCCTGCCAAAGTGAGTGGGTGTGAGTCATGGAATGATTGCTGCCAAGATGGGATACTTAGGGTGCTCTGCCCTCTCTGACACTCCAAAACTGGTCACTGATTACATGGAATGGAATGGAGCCATTTGGTAAATGTTGCTTGAAGGTGGCTCCTACATAAATCTGTCAGAATACTCCAAAGATACACGTATAATTAAAGTGCTTTGGGCTCCATAATGTCAGACAAATCTCCACCCAAGCTCATTTCAAAGTTGTAATAGACTGTAGCTAGTTGAAACAGGTGAGCATTTCTGTAGGATATGAGAAGAACATGGATTTTATTCATTTTTAAACTACAGTTTCTGAGGATTAATTAGTTTGAAAATGGAAGGTTCATAAGTGAATAAGTGAAAGAATGAGTGAGTGAAAACATAGGTACATGCCTCTTTGCTATTAGTTCTGTAACAATGTAATCATGGCAAAAGAGAATAACTGATGCTATTCTCTCAGACCCCAAATCACCCAGGTTCTGCACAGTCCCCAAGGTCCATCCATTAGTGAGGCTCCCACATTGACAATTTTGCTTGCAGAGAAGTCATTGATCAACTTATTCTCTATCATCACTCAGAAGACAACACCTCTCCAGTCAGCCTTTTGCTTGAATTCTCATTCTGCATTTTCAGTTGCTTATAATGAATTTCACTTAAATTTCATATTATGCTCCCTCTCTTCCCCTAAATCAGTTTTTTTATCTTCATTTTCTGCTTCTTATTACGGTACCATTTAGTCATACTCACTAAAACTCAAAATATCCGACATAACTGGCTTAACTTCCTATATTGAAATAGCCACTGCACATTCTCCACATTTTCCACAATATCTGAAACAGTAATTTGTATACATACTTATACAATAAATAGCTAGTAGACAAAATTTTAAAAATGTACTATATTAACTTCATGTTTTAAAATTCTCATTCTTTATCTCCTCTCTTGACATTAAAACTTGTTTTTGTACCAATTTAGTGTTAAAAGAAACTGTCCCCAAAACTCTTTTGAGCTATGATATGAGTTAATCAACCCTATACTCTCTAGACACTTCTCTTTTTCCTAAAGTTGTAGGACTTGTTGAGCAGGTGAACAGTAAAGCAGGGGATCTAACTGTAGAGCAGATAACGTCAGCCTTTGCGCCCATTCCATGATGTCATTCAGTAGCTTCTCTCCTCCTTGGGCAGTCTTTTAAGATGATGCATTTGTTAGATGTGAGTGCTCCTCTCCATGCTCCCACTGCACGGCCTCATGGGGCAGTGCTCCAAGTCTCCAAACTTAGCCTTGGGCTTCCCTAGATCAACTTTCCTCAATCAACTTTCCTCAATCAAAGTTTAGGATAAAAGTTATCAGATTTCTGAGAGAAATAGGTATGAATGTGTTAGGTGTTTTGTTTTGTTTTGTTTTGTTTTGTTTTGGACAAAAAGAAAGAGTCATGACTGTCCTTTGCATGAAGTATCAACAGGGATGGGTGATTCTAAGAGGATGAAATATGTGGTAGGTAGCAAACAAAATAGCAGAGGAACAGGAAATGTCTAGAGGAAAAACACCAAGGGAAACGGTTTCAGAAATAACATGATAAAAGACTACAAAGACACAAGTCCTCTAGTTCAGGACGACTTTTGTTAAATGAATCATTTGGACATTGAAGTTTTAAGTTAATTAAAGGGATAACATGTTGTTGGTTTAATCTGTAATACTAGGGGTTGAGTTATTGAGTTATATTCACAGCTTTTTATTTTTCATCTTTTTATTTAGAGACAGGTTCATACTAACTCACTCAGTTGCCCAGACTGCGCTTGAATTTAACAATCCACCTACCTCCTAGAGTGGTGGGATTACAGGTGTTTGCCACCACATCCAACAGCAGATATTATATGTATTTTGAACACATCTTGCTTAATTCTGAGTACTTAATTGTAGTATCTCAAGTTTACTCTTTGTGCTCAGCTGATTATTTCTATAATTAATTGTGGGATAAAGTGATATATCAGGTCTTTGTGGTTTTGTGGGTTGTTGAATTATGAAATATAAATATGACCATAGAAAAACTGCAGTTGATGCAAGGTATTTGACAACATTTTTCACATATAAAATACTAAATGCTACATAAGAGAGCTGTATTTCTAGCAGTATGCTAGTGTTTTCCTCATGAAGATTAAACTTTCCCACAGGACACTTTTAAAGTTACTCTGTTATATGTATGAAATTATTAAGCTGTGTATCTACATAGTAGCTACAATGCTGCCAACTAAATGAATCTAGAAGTTGTTTTCATTTTGTCTATAATTCTTTCTATAATTCTTTCCAGTCATCAGTATTTTATTATTCTGCATTTTTAAGGGCCTTAAAACCCATGGGACACATTTTCAAAGAGCCCTTCCATTTTCCATTCAAATTCTACATCTCATTAATAATAAAATCAATGTAATTTTCAAGGTTTAGTCCAAAATTTTATTTATACATTCATTCAACAAACATTTCTTGAATATGTAATATACCTCAGGAATAGAGCTATCTACTAAGGATAATACTGACTAATTAGTTTATTCCATTTGTCCTTAGGTACAGATATTTACAGTCACATAGTTAGGAACAGACATTTACAATCTCGTTATATTGGTTTGTATAAGTTCTGTATATGACTATTTTACAACTCTAATTCCTTAAAAATTCCTGGGATTTTTATCCTGCAATTCATTGCTATTTTAAATTTTTAAAATATTTGTGACTACACATTTTCATATCTGCTTTAAAGAATGAAAAGAACAACCACATAACCCATCATTCAATTAAAAGACATAATGTTAGCGACTGTTCTCGTATCACATGAATTTTCCTTCTCCTCTGAAAGTAAATACTAATCTGAATTTGTTTTACAGATGGGAAGCTAATCTTTCTGAGATTCATCTACTTTGTTATGTGTTCAGTAATTCAATCATTTTCCTTGCTATATATTATTATACAATTTAAAAAAATTCTTCATGAGAATTCAACATGGTCGACTAGAGGGACAGTTGCATTAAAGCTCCCAGAGGATCCTCTGTCAAAGAAAGTATTTGGAGAATGGGAGAAGCTCTCCCACTGAAACGGAAAATTATTAAGATGTTATCCATAGATTAAGTGAAAATAGACAGTGGATTAAAGGAAACAGCTCAACCAGGGCGGATCTGCCTGCGAAACTACCCACGTCTTGGCATTGAGGCAGAAAATCTGAGGGACCGAAACAGCACTGGAGAAAAGAGATTTCTGTGACAGACTTTGCATTCCTCACCCCTCCCACGTAGCCCCCTCACCCCTAGACACCCCCGAAGAACAGCGTCCAGGTGTTGTTCTCTCCAGCAGCCTCTGGCAGCCGAGCTCCTCCCCTCCTCAGACTCCTCCAGGGACAGGATGCGCAGGGTCGTCCTGGCTGAGTCTGCACAGCCCCTGAGCCTGCTCTGGCCTCGGGGCAATTTGCTGGAGTGGGAGCGCACCGCACTCGCTTAGGTGGTCTGCTCATCCTAAATGTCCCGGGCAGGGGCACACTGACTAGCTGGTACCAGCTGTGTGGGT
Organism: Chinchilla lanigera; assembly: GCF_000276665.1. Taxonomy (NCBI): domain Eukaryota; kingdom Metazoa; phylum Chordata; class Mammalia; order Rodentia; family Chinchillidae; genus Chinchilla; species Chinchilla lanigera. Next base: position 21,542,262 of record NW_004955435.1, on the reverse strand, counting down.
TTTAAGGTTGGCTGAATTGTGGGAAGCATGTGACAAGGAGGTCTGCAGAGTAAGGAGCCGCCAGGCAGTTCCATAGAAGTCATAGCCATCTGCTGAACAACCCACAGCTGGTGCCTGGAAGGAATTGCAGAATCCTGAGGACAGGCCCAGGGGAGCATAGATAGGCACACACACAACCTGGTGCACCATTACTTCCTAGTAAATCTATTAGCGATTCTACCATCACACCCAGACAGGGGGATGGGAAGAGTTCCAAACCTAAGAACTGGGTCAGATTCAGATTCTGCTTGCATGCCTGTAACCTGGTGGGATGAAGTCCTGAGACTGGGTTAGCTTCAGTTTTGCAGTGAAAAGGTCAGAGATGGTATTGGGGTGTGAATACGCAGGCCTTTTGGCAAGGAGGTTATGTGTGAATCACATATACACTGTCAAGGGGTAAACTGAATTCCTATTTGATATCTTCTAGGTTTTGTGTTTTTTGTTCTATTTTATTTTTTTGCTTGGTTTATAGAGTTTGGTTAAGTTTTGCTTTTTTATAATTTTTGGTTTTGTTGTTGTTTATTTGGTTTTGTGGGTTTCTCCTTTTCGCTTTGATTTAGTTGGTGTCTAAGTTCTCTCCCTCTGTTCAGCTTCCTATGTAGTTTCTTCACCTCAATCCGCCACAGCAATACTGTTACTTTATTTCTGAATTCTTTTTTCAGTATACAATTTCCTCTTTTTAAATTTTTAATGTACCATATTCTGCTCTCTCACAGTCACTCCTGTACTTCACTACTAAGAAGCATCAGTCGTCCTCATCCTCATCCTTTGGCTCTTGCTGATCTTATCCAGCCCACTGTCTTTGCATATCTCTTCCACATTATAGGTATGCAAACCTATCAACAAATTCCAATGGCTGCAAAGCTTTCCTCAATCACAAATAAAGCCTCCATACTCCTCACAAATATTGTCTTAATAGTCCTAGCTCTAAGCCTTCAACTGAACCAGAAAATTACTCCAACATAGCTGACCTCACATCAAATTTTCTTTTTTACCACACCTATCACTCTCACCCCTACCAACCTCCCCCTTTATTACTGTTTTACACTTCTCTTTCACACACTCTTCAATCTTTTCTCTCCACGTCTTCCACCTCATGGTAGAACAACTGCTAACAGTAAGTGGACATAGTCTACATAAAGGATAGATAAAGGGTGAAAGTATAAATGAAAGGTCTGTCACATATGAGTGATGTATGATCAGATCTGTTCATGTAGTTATAACCACAAGTAATTCTTTCTGCAAAACATAGGGGCAGAGTCAAAATCACTTAAATAACTGAAGAGATAAATACTATTTCCAAATATATAAAGCTGAAAATACATCATAGGGAAGCAACATTTTACTAAAAGTCTTCATATAATCTACAAGCTCTCCCATCCTACTAGACCTCAAATTGAAATACCAAACAGGAAAACAAAAGGGATGAGAAAAAAACAAAAATAAAAAACAGATCTACATACACACAGATCATGGAGAAGCAAGGCTATAGAGGATACAAAGATTTCTCAAATCTTCTAAGGCACACTAAGAGGGCACAAATGAAAGAAAAGTACATACCAGGGAGCAGAATTCTAGAATAGGATTGAAGAAGAGATGATGAAACCTGATGAGTTCAAACAGGAAATGACTCAAAAGTACATGGAATTATACCTCAAAATGCCCATTGTGGATTTGGTAGACAGAAGTAAAAAAATTTGAAAAGCTGACTGAAACAGTTCAAAACATGTACAATAAATTCACCAAGCATGTAGAATCCACAAAAAGATATCAGACAGAAATACCTGAAATGAAAACTGTAAAGACTTCAAAAATTGCAGAAATGAACAATATGAAGACAGTATCTGAAACCGAGGACAAACTGGTAAATTACAAAACACTCAAGGAAACCTCAAAAGAAACTAAGAGAACAAGAGAAGATCATCCAGCATCTACTGGATCTACTAGCTGACACTAAGAAGATCAAATTAAGGCTAATTGAAGTTAGAGAGAATCTAGAAGATAACACAGATATAATTATTAATAAGATTATAGAAATCGTAGCAATAAATTTGCCAAATATGAGAGAAGATACAAGTTAGTGAGACTTTCAACATACAAGTAAGAGAGACTTCCAGAACACCAAATAACTATGATGGAAAAAGCTCACCATGATATATCCCTATTAAATTGCCAGATAGCCAACCAAACAATAGAATTTTCAAAGCACAAAGTCACATGTAAAGATAAATGTATTAGAATTACAGCAGACTTCTCAACACAAAACTTAAAGACCAGAAGAGGTGGAGTGAAGTTTCTCAAGACCTAAACTTCCAGTTCAGATAAAGTACACAGCAAAACTTTCCCTAAAAATAGATGGAGAAATAAGGACATTTGTTGGAAATGATCATCTCAAGAAATATCTGAATACTAAGCCACAATTCCAGAAAATATAAAGAATAGCCTAGATAGAAATGATAAAACCAATAAAGCTAAAAACAGACAATATGAAAACACCAAGCAGAGTCAATGGATAAACAACAACCACAAAATGACAGGAAAAAAAAAAAAAAAAAAAACAAAGGATTCAGCAGCAGAGAAAGAGGACAATGGTAGTAAATAATTACATAATATAGTAATATCTCTCAATGTTAATAACTTCATCTCTCCAGTTAAAAGATATACATTAGAATACTGGGTCAAAAAACAGTACAATAGTCTGTTGATTTGCAGAGGCTCATCTACTCCAGGAAAATTGTTCATAGACTAAAAAGCAAAGGATGGAAAATAATATTGCATGCACTAGGACTTTGAAAACAAGCTGGAATAGCAATGTTAATCTCAGACCTGGTAAATATCAAGCTAAAACTGATTAGAAGGGAAAAAGTTCACTACATACTAGTTAGGAAAAAATCCAACAAGAAAAGATAATGCTCATAAATATTTATGCACTAAATACCGGAACACCTATCTTCATAAAAGTATCGATGAACATAAAAGATCAAATACATACTAACACAACCATAGTGAGGGTTCTTATCACCCTACTTTTGCAAAGAGATGGATCAACTGTACAAAAAAAGTCACTAAAGAAATATCAGAGCTGGGGGCTGGGGATTTAGCTCAGCGGCAAAAGCGCCTGCCTGGCAAGCGCAAGGTCGTCATTTCGGTTCCCGGTACCGGAGAAAAACCAAAAAAAAAAAAAAGAAATATCAGAGCTGAACTCCACCCTTGAACATATGGACTTAGTAGATCTCTATAGAATATTCTTCTCTTCTACCATAGGGTATACATTCTTTTCTGCAGCACATGATAGTTTCTCCAAAATAAGTTACATATTAGACCACATCATCTGCTTAAATAAATACAAAAGTATTGAAATAGTCCTATGTACACTATCACGCCATTGTGAAATGAAATTGAAAATCACAAAAAATGTAAAGCACTTCAGAAATTAATAGCACACTCTTGAACAACTGGGTCACAGAAAAAATCAAGAAGAATTTTTTGATTTGGTACCAGGAATCGAACTCATGACGTCAAGCTTGCCAGGCAAACACTTATACTGCTGAGCTATATCCCCAGCCCAAGGAAGAATTTTTAAAACTTCTGAAAGTTAATAATAATGGCTATACAGCTCTCCAGAACTTCTGGAATGGTAGGAAAACCATCACCAAGTGATGGAACTTTTATATGACTTCTAAATTTTTTCAGTAAGGAAACTAGTGAAATTAATAACTTTTAACAAATATTTTACACACATATAAATCCTAACAAATCAAACTCTGCACATTTAAATAAACAAAATTTTTAAATGAAACAAATATTTTAAGTTTAAAATTTTTAAATGTATAATAAAACTTACAAATATTTTTTAGGATGTTGCCATCAATTTAAATTCTTAAAAGTAATACAAGACAGTATTTTCCAAAAGATTTGTGAGGACAACGTGTTATCAAACTTGCTCTTTATGCCACTAATTAAAAGTAATGGAGTAATAGATGTTTAACATTTTTCTTTTCAGCTGGACTTATGCAGGACATGGCCATGAGATCCAGGCCCTCAGCTGCATTCTTTGGGTCTTTAGTGTATGGAAAGATATCCTGCACTCTTTCTGCATTTGGCTGTTTGGGTGAATATTATAGAATAATCCTATAAAGTGTGTATCCTGTATATAATCTTTTCCCATTTGTTAGGTTTGACTACAACATGTTTCTAGAGGACACTAAATTTTCCAAATACATTTGCTAATTAGTGAATCATTACTTATTTGATATGCTACATTTATCATACATTGCATTAGTTGCCTATTGTCATGTAACAAACCATTGAAATGTTTAGTAACATAATAACAGTTTTACAGATTCAAAGCTATGTGGGTTAACAGTTTGGATGAGACTGAGCTGGGAAGATCTACTATTGCTCTTACCTGAGGTTACAGTTAGCTGAAGTCTTATTATTCTAGTCCGATTTGCTATCTTCCTGAATTTACTGTGTTTATAATTTAAGAAAAAATATTATTTTCTACTTTTCTTGTAAATACTCATATTATCCTCAACAAAAGCTTCCTTTCTATTTTTGCATTTCAAGTTTATTTTATTAGAGTAATAGTGGGCATTCATTTATCCTATATTTTTCTTATTTTAATGAAGTACAAATTTTATTTTTAGGTTTATTTCATTTTTAATTGACATATAATAATTATACATATTTATAGAGTAAAATGTGATATGTTGATATATGTACACGGAATATAATGATCAAATTTAAGGTAAATAGCATATCTATTCCTTCACATGTTTATAATTTGTCGTAAGAACACTGAAAATCCTTCCTTCTAGCTATTTTAAAATGTTCAGTAGATTATGGAAAGGAACGATTAATGCTCTATTTATTTATTCATGGTTTTTTGAACAACTTTGCATGCTTATGTCTGGTAATCTGAACAACTAATTTGACGACAACAGTATGCAACATAATAACCATTGTTGAATTCCCATCATCTTGTTTGGTGAAACTCTGTATTGTTTATAATATTTTTAATTTCTCTTTAATGGTTTGATTAATCTTACATTCTTACATCTGGTAATCAGACCAACTTCAATGAAGATAAATCTATGTAATATAACAATTACTGTTAATCCCTATCGTTTTCTTCTGAAACCCTATATCATTCTTTTTTTTTTTTTTTTTTGTTTTTCTCCGGTACCGGGAACTGAACTCACGACCTTGCACTTGCCAGGCAGGAGCTTTGCCGCTGAGCTAAATCCCCAGCCCCTGAAACCCTATATCATTCTTATTGCTTTTGCTTTGTTTTGTTTTTGTCTATGTTGTTGGCATTTTGCTATTGTTCTTTTTAAAAAAATTCTCACTAAAATAAAAAAACAATAAAATGGTCAGTATATTATTCTTAATTATAGTTATCCTACAATATAGTGGAATAATAGAATGTGTTCTTCTCACTAACCGTAACTTGGTACCCAGTGACTAGCCTCTCTTATTACCTGTTTCCCCCTAATTCTTTCTGTGCTGTGGTAAGCAATAGTCTCTCTATTTCTAGGAGATGAATATTTTTAAACCCCAGAGATGAATCTGGCTTATTCACTTAACAGAGTGTTCCCCTGGCTCATTCTAATGGCTGCAAGTGACAGGATTTTATATTTCTTATGGGTGAAGTTTTCATTATGCAGATTTGTATTGCCTTTATCCAGGCATCATGATAGGTACTTAGGCTCATTCTGTAGCTTGACTATTGTGAATAGTGTTGCAATAAACATAGGCTTTGTATCATTACAAGTCAATGTTTTTTATTAGTTGCTATTATCTTTAATTGTTTGATCAGTCTTGCATTCTACAGCTGGTAATGTGAGCAACTTCATTGAAGATAACAATATGTAATATAAAAACCACTGTTAATTCCTGTCATCTAGTTTTGAAATCTTGTATCATTTCTATTGTTTATATGTCATTTGGTTTTGTCTTCATTGTTGTTATTTTGTTAAACATAGGAGGTCCAATCTCTCTAAGACTTACATGATTTTATTTCCTTGGCTATATATCCAGTAATAGGGGAGTTGAGTTACACAGTAACTATTTTTAATAGTTTTGAGGAACCTCAATATATTTTTTATGTGGGTTCCCTTTTGTCCACCTTCTAACATTTATATTTTGAGTTTTTGATAATAACCATCCTAATCAATTTGATACCTCAAGATGATACCTCATTGTGGTTTTGATTTCCGTTTCCCTGATGATTAGTTGCACATTTTTTTCATATACCTGTTGGCCATTTCTATGTCAGCTTTGGGACTTGCCCTTGTTACCCAAATTTTTTTTGGTATTCTAAGTCTCTTCTGGTTCCAAGTGAATTTTAGGAATGTTTTCTCTAATTCTGTGAGATACATTATTGGAATTTTTTTTTCTCATTTTGAGACAGGGTTTCAGTATGCTGTTCAGACTGGTGTTGACTCACTTTGTAGTTCAGGCTGGCCTTGAACTCGTGGCAATCCTTCTGCCTCAGCTGGGATTACAGGCATGCACCACCACACATGGTCTGTGTTGAAATTTTCATTGGGATTCCATTAAATCTGTATAACAGTTTTAGAAATATAGCTATTTTAACTATGCCGGTTCTTCCAACACAAGAACAAAGGCTATCTTTCCATTTTCTGACATCCTCTTCAATCTCCTTCTTCAGAGGACTGTTGTTTTCAAAGTAGAGGTCTTTTACTACCTTTGTTAGATTGATTTCTAAGTATTTCCCTTTTTTGTATGCTAGCAAAAAAGTGATGTTTTCCTAATTTCCCTCTCAGTGAGTTTGTCATTCATGTACAGGAAGGCTATTGAATGTTCAGTTTTTGAATGTTCAGTTTGTGTCCAGCTATGCTACTAAATTTGGTTATTAAATCTAGAAGTCTTGGTAGAGTTTTTGGGTTCTGCTATGCAGAGTATCATGTTATCTGCAGATAATGATAACTTAACTACTTCCTTTTCTATTCTTATTCCTTTTATTTCTTTCTTTTGTCTGATTGCTTTGGCTAACATGTCCAGAACTACATTGTATAAGAATGGTGGCAGTGGACATCCTTGTATTGTTCCTGATTTTAGAGTGAAAGGTTTCAGGTTTTGCCCATTTAGTATGATGTTGGCTGTCGATTTACATATGTGGTTTTTATCAGATTGAGATAAAGACCATCCATTCCAATTTTCTGCAGGGTCTATTTTTATCATGAATGAGTGTTGAATTTTGTCAAAATTTTTTCTGCATTTATTGAAATGATCATATGGTTTTTGTCTTTCGTTCTGTTAATATAGTATATTACATTTCTTGAATGGTTTGTGTTGAACCATGCCTGCATCCCTGTGATGAATCCTCCCTGATCATGGTTTATAATTTTGATAATTAGGCAGTTTACATATGTTAAATCACTTGTTCTTCATAACTCTTGAAGACATAGGTATAGGCACAATGTCATAAATAAAATCCTAATTATTCAGGAGCTACCAGAGAATCAGCAGCTAGGATCTCATCTTATTAAAAAGCTTTTGCACAGTAAAAGTAAATACCAACAGAGTGAAAAGACAGCATGCATAGTGAGAAAAAAATTTAGCCAGCTATCTCTCAGGCAAAGGACTACTATCTAGAATATATAAAGATCTCAAAAACATCAGACCCCACCATATTTAAAGATTCAATCCAGAAATGGGCATCTAAGATAAATATACACTCCTTGGTTGAAGAAGAATAAATAGCAAATAAATATACAAAAAAATGTTCAACATCACTGGTCATTTGAGCGATGTAAATTAAAACAGCATTGAGATTCCATCTCACTCCAGAAAGAATGGCTGCTGTCAAGAAATCAAGCAATGCTGGTGGGGCTGTGGAGAAAAAGGGACCCTTCTCCACTGTTGGTGGGAGTGTAGACTACTACAACCACTGTGGAAATCAGTATGGAGATTCCTTAATATACTAGGACTAGGGATCCCATTGGACCCAACTCTTCCTCTACTTGGTGTGTTTCTGAAAGAAATGAAGATGTTATACCACAGTGATATACGAGCATGCATGTTTATAGCAGTATAACATGTAACAGCTAAATTTAGGAAACAATCCAAATGCCCATCAACTGAGGAACTAGCAAAATAAATAAATAGATAGATAGATAGATAGATAGATAGATAGATAGATATCTGTATAACAATTTTAGAAATATAGCTATTTTAACTATACTGGTTCTTCCTACCTAAGAACAAAGGCTATCTTTCCATTTTCTGACTACTTCTCTCAGGTATGACCCACTGACTATGCATCTTACACGTAGAGAACCTCATATCACAAAAATCCCTCATGATTAGACAGGATGAGGGTTTATGTTTGATGTCTGTTCCTTTCTGTTCTTAAAGTAAGACTGAAAATTCCTAATAATTACTTGACTCAGCAGACATAGTTTAGCTTGAGGAAGTGGCAGATAATATCTGGCAATATCTGAAGGGAAACCAGTATGTTTTACAAATTCTCATAACTTTTCACACTTAATCAGGAAAAACAAGCCTGACGCATTCTGCATGTCATGTATGGCTGGTCTGCAGCTCGAAGTGAAAACAATTCCGGATAGTGTTGAAGGCAAAAGCAAAACTATGTAATATTGAAAAGTAAATAGGGACAGTAAATGGGAGCAGTAAAAGTTCACATTACCCTGAAGTTTGAGAATGAATGAAAAGACAGATAGCAATTTTCACTCAAGAACAAAGTAGTAGGGGAGATGTTTTTATTGGAAAAATTTTACTTGAAATATTTTGAATTGGACTATTTCTATTCTGATAGAAAGGAATAAGATAGCAAAAAAAAAAAAAATAAAAGGAAAGGTATTAAAGATACCCAAGAAAGATAGGTAATAGAAATCTTTTAGGTAGAACCTAAGCATAGGCAGAAGGAGTAATGTGAGGATTAATGTGAGGTCTTTTGAGTAGGAGACAAATTTGTATGAAGTAGGTCGAGTATGTACCACTTTGATACAAACTTGAGTACCCTTATGTGGTCCCTACATTAGTTCACTGGGACATAGGATGCATAAGGACATCTGAAGAAAGTCTTAGGAAAATGAAGCATAGTATAGGATCCAAAAAGTTTGGGAAGATTTGAAATCGCTTCTGTGGAGAATAGGTGCAAAAGATGGGTAGGACAACTCCTAGTGCAAGGTTACCATTAACAATCCTGACTGGACACAGGCATCACTTAGCAAATGAGAGGTTACAATGTGATACTGAACATGCTTACTTTTGAAAATGATTCTCTCCATTTTTTGTTTTTTGTTTTACTTTTTTATTTTAAAGAAAACAGTACAAAAGAAGAACAATAGCAAAATACAGACAACACAAAGCAAGGACATGAAAAATGATACAGGTTTCAAGTGAAATGATAGAGATTAACAGTGGTTGTTATATTAAATGTTGTTATCTTCAACAAAGTTGCTCAGATTACCAGATGTAAGAATAGAAGATTGATCAAATCATTAAAAGGAATAAGAAAATAATAATTTAAAAGAACATTAGAGATAATACATAGTGTCACTAGGCAGGATTATAGGAATTCACCAATGGATATTACACTGCAAATTCTTGTCATCACATAAGTTGCTCAAATTACCAAATACAAACATGCAAAACTGGTTAAAATATTTTAAAAAAACTTTGAAACATTAACTGTTCCCCTCAACAAACCATCAGACACCAACAGTACAGATGTACCACAAATCCGTAATATATAAAATGCCTTAACACTTTCTTTTTCTTCTTTCCTTCATCCCAGTTCCTTCCTTTGAGCAATTTCTTTCCCTTACTTATTATCTATTGTACATTTTGGGTTTTATTTATTCTTTCATGTTCTTACACCAGGGAAACAATATGATGTTTACACATGTGGGCCCTATTTATTTCACTTATGAGTATGTTCTCTAGTTGCATTCATTGACCTATAAAAGCCTCAAGTTTATCCCTTTTTTATAGTTGTATAATACTCCATTGTATAGAAATACCATAGCTTTTTTATTCATTCCTCAGTTGATGGGCATTTGGATTGTTTCCAAGATTTAACTATGACAAACTGTGCTGCTATAAACATGGGTGCACAAATATCACTGTGGTATGATGTTTTTAATTCTTCTGGAAATACACTCAGAAGGGGAATAGCTGGGTTAAGTGGGACTTCTAATCCTAGTTTTGTGAGGAATCTCCAAACTGATTTTCACAGTAGTTTCATCAATTGACACTCCCACCAGCACTGGAGAAGTGTTCCTTTTCCCCCACAGTCCCTCCAGCATTTGTCATTTGTTGATTTCTTAATGATAGCCATTCTTTGTGGGGTGAGATGAAATCTAAGTGTTGTTTTAATTTGCATTTCTCTAATGACTAATGATGTTGAACATTTTTTGATATGTTTATTTGCCATTAGTATTTCTTCCTCTGAGAACTGTGTGTTCATCTCAGATGCCCATTTTTGGATTGGGTCTTTGAATTTTGGGGGCCTGATTTTTTTTTTAATTCTTTGTATGTTCTAGATAGGAGTCTTTTGTCTGAGGGGCAGTTGGATAAAATATTTTCACAATTCATGGGTCTTCTTTTTACTCTGCTGGTGATTTCTTTTGATGTGCAGAAACTTTTCAATGAGGTGAGATCGTAGTTGTTGATTCTTTGAAGTTATTTCCCATGCAGTTTGGTTTCTGTTCATGAATTCTGCCTACCCTTACGTCTTTGAGAGTTCTACCTACTTTCTCTTCCAGTAGATTTAATTTTCTGTTTTGATATTTAGATCTTTGATCCATTTTGACTTTAGTTTAGTGCATGGTGATAGACATGGGTCTAGTTTTATTCTTTGGCGTCTGGAAAGCCAATTTTTCCAGCACCATTTGTTAAAGAGGCTATCTTTCTTCCAGTGAAAATGTTTGACCCCTTTGTCAAAAATAAGGTGGCTGAGTGTGTTTGTAGCTGTGTCTACATCTTCTAACCTGCTCCATTGATCTTCAGGTCTGTTTTTTAGCCAGTACCATGCTGATTGTATCACAGCAGTTTTGTAGTATAATCTCAAGTCAGGGATTAAGATGCCTCCTACCTTTATTTTGTTTTCCAGGATTGCTGGAATGAATTGCTCTATGAATTTTAGGAATGCTTTCTCTAGATCTGTGAGGTATATTAATGGTATTTTAATTGGGATTGCATTGAATCTGTACAACAATTTTGGGAGTATGGCCATTTTCACGATTTGGTTCTTCTTATCCATGAGCACGGAACATCTTTCCATTTTCTGAAATACTCTTTGATCTCCTTTTTCAGAGTACTTTAATTTTCATTGTATAGATTTTTCACTTCTTTTGTTAGATTGATTCTTAAGTATTTCATTTTTTTAGATGCTATTTCTAAAGGTGTGGTTTTACTAATTTCCTTCTCAGTCTCCTTGTTGTTTGTGTATAGGAATGCTATTGATTTTTGAGTATTGATTTTCTATCCAGCTGTGCTACTGAATTTATTAAATCTATAAATATAATTTATCAAATCTTTATTAATTTATTAATATTAATATAATTTATTAATCTTTATTATAAATATAATTTATAAATCTATAAATATAATTTATTAAATCTATAAGCCTTTTGGTGGAGTTTTTGGGATCTTCTCTGTAGAGTATAATGTCATCTGTGAATAATGATAATTTAACTTCTGCTTTTCCTATCCTTATTCTTCTTATTTCTCTCTCTTTTCTAATTGTTCTGGCTAATATTTCCAGAACTATATTGAATAAGAGTGGTGCCAGTGGACATCCTTGTCTTGTTCCTGACTTTAAAGGGATAGCTTTCAGTTTTTGACCTATTAGAATGATGTTAGTTGTTGGTTTCTCATAGATGGCTTTTATCAGATTGAGGTAAAGTCCATCTATGCCAATTTCCTGTGGGTTTTTATCATGAATAAGTGTTGGACTTTATCACAAGCTTTTTCTGCATCAATTGAAATGATCATGTGATTTTTTTCTTTGGCTCTATTGATATGGTGTATTACCTTAATTGATCTGCATATATTGAACCACCCCTGCATTCCTGGGATGAATCCCACTTGGTCATGGTGTATAATTTTCTTGATGATTTATTGCATTCTGTTTGCTAGTATTTTATTGAGAATTTTTGCATCTATGTTCATTAGGGAGATTAGCCTGTAGTTCTCTTTTTTTGCTGGGTCTTTTTCTGGTTTTGGTATCAGGATAATACTTGCCACAAGGAATGAGTTGCAGAGAATTCCTTGCTTTTCAATTTCCTTAAAGAGTTTGAGAAGTATTAGAGTTAAACCTTCTCCAAATTTCTTGTAGAATCCAGCTGTAAATCCGTCAGAACCTGGGCTTTTCTTCATTGGAATGTTTTTAATTATATTTTCAATGTCACTTGCTGATATAGGGTTATTCAGGATTTTTATATCTCCATCATTCAGCTTTGGTAGTTCATCTGTATCTAGAAATTTATTCATCTCCTCTGTGCTTTCCATCCTATGAGAGTAAAGATTTTCAAAGTAGGTATTGATGATCTTCTGAATTTCTACAAGATCTGTAGTAATTTCACCTGAACATGCTTACTTTTAAGGCGATGCAGCCTTATTGCAAGACCTCAGAATTTGATAAATTTACTTCTGCTGTGTCTATCAGACTCTGCTCTCCCTTTTAAGCAAATGTTAGTGCTGTCCTCCTGGTTTTTCTGACAATTAAAATCTTCCTTTTGCTAAATTCTTGTTTTTAAAGAACCATATAGTGATTCATCTGATGTCCTTCTCTTTCAATTATTTCTTGATACATAATGAAACAAACCACTTCCAGAATTTGTGTCTTAAAGCAGTAACCATTTATTTAGCTCCTAAAACTGCCAGTTAAGAGTTTAGGATTTTGTGTAGCTGAGTGGTCCTTTTCTTAGTCTTAGCCAAGCTGATTCACGTGTTGCAGGCAACTGCTAGGTCCTTGTTTTCACTGTGACCTGAAATGCATGGTGGGTTTCTTGTTTGCCTATCTTATCACAGCACTTTTAGTCCTGGCTTTGGGGTAGAGACCTTCTTCTTGACTCTTTGTGCCGCTTCTGCCCCAGTCTACCTTGATCTATTGAGCCACTCTTTGTCAATATATATATTTTTATTCCATTTCCTCTCCATTTACTTTTCAGTCTTAAATGTTGCTTCATTGTGTGCTTTACACAGACTTGAAGAGCCAATTACGCCACATCAACTCATCCTCAGCCTAATGTAGAATATTAAATTGTCTAGCTAATGGATCAAACTCAGCTAAGCCTTGCTTACATTTTTTTTTTTTATTTTTCTGAGGCATTTTTATTTATTTTATTTATTTTTTATAGTTCAGCCTGATCTTGAACTTGGTCATGTAACCCAGGCTGGCCTCAAACTCATAGGGGTCCTCCTGCCTCAGCCTCCTAAGTTCTGAGATTACACGTGTGCACCACATCCAGCACATTTTTAAAATAACTTATCTAACAGCATGATAGGGAATTTTGTTCAGGTAAATTATATTGGCCTTTTTCAGCTTTCTTTTAATATAATTAAAACCAATATATTACACATCCATCTTTGTTTGACCTTAAAATATTTGTATGTGTGTGTATGTGTGTCTATGTGCCCATGTGTGCATATGGAATGTACATAAAGATGGGAGAGGGCAGAACAAATGAATATAGATTGTTTTTGAAGAGAACATACACTTGAAAGAGGATCCAAAAGAGAAAATATCTGAAGACAGATTCCTTTTGTATCAGAGGCCTGTAAATTTGTGAGCATGTGTGTAAAGTTGTCCATTATATATCTATGCTACATCAGTCACTCAACATGTGTTCATTGGGTATCTGCTGTAACGTTCACATCATGTTTAAGGTTATGAAGTTGGCCCTAGGGGTGAGTATTGCACAGGATTTAATTCTATGTCTATACTGGTTCTGTGTTTTTGGAATAAGATTCTGGCATATGAATTGATAAAGGAGAAGAGGCTTTCATGTGCAGCTTCGGCTGATTAAAACCATACTCTGTCCTGTGAGATGCTCATTCTGACTTTCCTGTCAGGAAGTAAAATGATTTTTCCCCTTCTATCCATGTGGAGATGTTTTATAGGTAGTACAGATATTTCTAGGCAGAATTAATTTATGCAGTGGAGGTACCCCCCGTCCCTGTCAAGCACCAGATCATTTGGGTAATTAAAAGGGAAGTACCAAGATCAAAACTTTGGTCAGGGATTAATGGAAATTAGGTCCAGTCTAAAAGGAAAGGAGGCAGGAGTGCTCAGTGCACATCACGAATTCCTGGAAGTTGGATCAAGAACTTTAAGACTCTGCTTCAGAACAGGATTAAGTGACCTCATCGGGGAGACAAATAGGAAAGTGAAATAGTGGTTCTAATTGTCTCCTCTCCATGCAACGAATAAGCACTGCTGCTGCACTGGGTCAGGGCAGCTCACTGAGATTGTACACTCAGCAGCAAAAATGGGGTCAGTAATTTTATAAAAAATTAGAGGGACGAAGTCTAATGAGAGGCAAACAATTTATTTGTAAAGGGAGAAAAATGAGAAGATAGATACCCTGATAAGAGAGAATCAGAGTAGGGAGCTCTGAAAAGATAGAGGACCCATGGCCCTTTTGATCCTGGCTGATTTTATACAGGGACAAGAGTCCTTCCCCTCCGCCCAAAACTTGTCATAACTGGAGTGGCTTCCCCGCATGTGTGCCTGTGTTATCTCCTCTGGTGGTCTATGTGCAGCCTCTTCCTGTCTGTTTGTTTACTTGACCTTGACTTACTTTTCAGGGCCTTATCTTTGGGACGGGCAGCTAGGTTGGTAAGCGAGTCCATATTCATGGTTACCTTAGAGTTATTAAAGGAGGACATGGATGTGTATTATACTCTGTAATTGCATGAAGAATGTAGTGATGCTAAAGTATACAATATAGTGACCCTAGGCCCTTTGGCAGGGAGCCAAAGATGTCACATCTAGAAGATGAGCACCAGAGCTCCACTGAGGGAGGGCAGTTCACTGGGATTATAAACTCAGCCCCAATAGAAAATTAAAGGGAGAAAGTTTAATGAAAGGAAGACACTTTATTTGTAAAGGAGAAGTGAAAGAGAAGACAGATATCCTAAAAAGAAAGAATCAGTGTAGGGGGCCCCAGAAATATGGAGGAACTGTAAGCATTTTGCTCCCAACTGCTTTTTCAAGGGATCAAGGGCCCTTTCCTTCCACCCCAAATCTGCCATAACTGGAGTGGCTTTCTATCACCTCTGCCTATGTCTTCTTCTCTGGTGGTCTATGTGCAGCTTTTTTTCTTTCCTTGAGATACATTTCAGGACCTTTTCATTGGGGTGTGCAGCTAGCTGTCAAAGGGGTCCATATTCATGTTTATCTTAAAGTTAGTAAGGGGGTGTCTGGATATCTATTGTTCTCTTTAATTATAGGAAGTTTCTAGTGATTCTAGAGTGGATAATATACTGACCAGCATGAGGAGTGATTGGGTGTGAGTACAAACTTGTATCAGCTCTCCTCCCTTTCTGGTCTCCTCTGTATTGTACTGGAAGTAGAGAGACAGCTTTTTGTATTTCTCAGTTTTTCGTATTTCTCTTTCTCTCTCTGTGGCCTGCCTGTCAGCTTTTTCTCTGGTCTTTGGTGCAGTCCCAAAGCCATGTGGTGCCTTTCTTCATCTGGTTATTCTCTTTCTCTACCCTCACCCTTGAACTACTCCCCAGGGGACTTTCTCTAGTAAAGTTCTATCTCCTTCTAATCACAGCTAGCCAGAAGACCTAAGGAAGCTTCTGTTCTATTTTCTTGTCTACAGTCACCTCCCCGTACAGCAGTAGAAAAATGATACTCTCTGTGAAACCAGAAGGAGTGGGAAATTATTTTTCCCCTAAAATATAGGGTTCTCACTCTTATCTCCATTGCATATTGTTACTAAGTGAATAAATACCATTCAGTATGTCCTACAGAACACACAGATTATTGAGCAACTTGTGCACATTATCTGACTTGGTGCCCCAATCAATTCAATTTGGTGCATGCTATTATTCTCATTCTGCAAATTAATAATCTGAGGTTCCAAACTTTGGTTATCTCTAAAGTCCATGGGCCCTATAGTAAGGTGATCATCATGGAATTAAAGAATTACAGGTATTTGAAGAGACCTTTTCAACAAACTAGTATAGCTGCTCATATAGTCCAGAATCTCTTAGTGTGATAGCACTGAAAGTGTCTACTCAGGCTTGATTTGGATTATTTGTAGGCAGAGGCCCTTGAATATAGATACACCTGGATCTAAAATCAAGGCTCAGGTTCAAATCAACCTTCACTATGCACTAAGTAACTGTGAACCTACCTTCATCAAGTTAATAAACGTCTTTAAGTTTCACTTCCTCCATTTAATTTTTATCCTTTAGTATTTAATAAGGAAAAATATCTTTACATCTTGATATTTTATTATTTTAGCCCATGTACATTTTTTCATATGTATCATCATTAAAATTCTATTAATCCAGACACACTATACAGACCTTAGATTAGCCTTTGCCCGATCCCTCCAAGTGAATCATTTCACCTAGAGATCTACAGCTGTTTGAATGAAATTTAGTCTATCCCACATATAAAGGAAAATTGCCTATCATTTTATGGAAATGTAAGCGTTTGGTAGCTGTATTAGTCACCTTTCAATTGCTGGCATACATAACATAAAGAAGAAAATGTGTGTTTATTTTGTTCAAAATTTCAGAGGTTTCCGTCCAGGATGACCTGGCTGAGGGTGAAACATCCTGGTAGAAGAGCCTGGTAGAGGTGAGCTGCTCACCTCATGGCATCTGGGAAACAGAATGAGAGGAAAGAACCAGAAAGGAAGAACCCAAGGAATGGGTAGAGTCCCCAACGGTGACCGACACAGACACACCCACAAGTATGCTTTACTTATGTCCTAGGTGCCTCTCAAGCCAATCAAGTTGACATTCAAGATTTTTTTTTTTTTTTTTTTTTTTTTGGTTTTTTTTTTCTGGTTTTTCTCCAGTACCGGGAACCGAACTCACGACCTTGCGCTTGCCAGGCAGGCGTTTTGCAGCTGAGCTAAATCCCCAGCCTGACATTCAAGATTAACTGTCACAGGGGCTGGGGATTTAGCTCAGTAGCACAGCACTTGCCTGGCAAGCACAAGGTCATGAGTTCGATTCCTGGTACCGGAAAAGCAAAACAAAACAAAAAAAGATTAACTGTCACAAAAACTAATGGATGTTACCCTTAGGAGTAAGAAACTATATAAGAAACTAACAGATATTACCCTTGAAGTCGCAGTTATTGAAATGACAAAATTACATGGTACATCTGAACACTGCTGGCAAAATCTCTAACATTGCAATCATTAAAGAAATGAAATTTGTTACTTTTCCTGCACCAATCACTCTGTTGAACGTGGTGGGTAAAGAAAAAAACATAAATGGTCCCTGCTTCCTCCCCCAACTGAAATGTACAGTTTAGTAAGGACGAATACAGGACTCAGGCAATAGTCAGATAAGTGAGGTATGCTCATTTTGGTAGAAATACCAAGAGGGTTATAAACAACCCTCAGTAACCAAGATTAATAATATTTTCACATTTTTTTTAAAAAATGAATGCAAGCATCCCATGATTAAAAAGTCAAAATATTTGATAATGTCAAGATTAATATTACTGATTTCCTTTTACCATCAGATCTAAAATGGCTGAGAAAGAGTGGTGCTTCAGATGACAAATCAATGCAGATACACACATACACACATACACTACTCACATACACATACTCATACATGTACACACCTACAGGATCTTGACTAGTAAAGAATGAGTGAATGAGCCCAGAGAGATGGAACAACACTTGCAATGACCCGAGGTAGGAAAGTACTTACAGTAGTCTAAGATCTGAAGAAACTGGGAGTTAGAGTTTGACGACCAAGAAATAAGTGGTGTGACATGAACCATAGCAGTTGTTAGGGTCAATTCCATAGGACTTGGTAGCTGAGAAAAGGACTTGGAGTCATATTCTAAATGTAGTTGGAAACTCTGGAAAGATTGTAAGCAGCAGAATGATTTATATTTGTTTGTTCATTTATCCATTTATTTTAATAGTACCGGGGATTAAATGCAGGGGCTTCATGCCTAGCTATAGCCCCAACCTTTTTTAATTTTGTTAGATTGATACAGTGTCTTGCTAAGCCATTAAGTTGCCCCAACTGGGCTCAAACTTGTAATCTTCTTGTCTCAACCTCACAGAAGCCTGGGGTGATTACAGGTGTGCACCATTCTGCCAGTTTATGTTTTAAAAATTTTACCCAGTCCATGAGTAAAGAAGGGATAGGTAAGAAGGAGTAAAAGCATGAAGTCTAACTGAGGAATTACTGTAACTGCCCAGGCCAGGAAAAAATGTCTAGGTCTGTACCAACATGATTATTTGTAAATGTGTGGGCTTTGTTATTCTTTGTATGACCTTGAGCAACTTATTTTGCTTTTCTAATCTTTAATATCCTCATCTGTAAATTGGAAGAATTCTTAATAAATATTGTGTAGGATTGTGATAATTATTTTAGATAATGCACATAAAAGGCTTGGCATATTATGTGTTAAATATTAAGCTTGAAAAATATTTATTCTGAAACAGTTTCATATTTATCTTTGCATTGCTTGCAGTGCCTAATGTCACACATATTTAACTGATGGTCAATAAAGATATATCAAATTTAAATGTACTTGCTGATATGCCACCCATAGTTTATGCATGCTCTGTCTTCCTAGCAGGGATGGCCCTGTTTATGGTACATTTTAAGTCTGTGTTTCTCAAACTCTTCCATTGATTTCCAAACACATCTGTTATGGTTTGTGTCTAGATGTTCTCCTAAAGCCTTATGTTTTCACAGGTAGGGATTTTCAGATTGGCTGGATCTAGAGTGTGCAATGCTTGGATTAATAGAATGTGACTACTAAATTATTCCACTGATTGGTTTGGAATAGTTCTGGGCCTTGGTAATGGGAGATATCCCCCTGGGTGCTACCTACCTTGGACCATGTCACTCGGTAGAACATGAGACAGAAAGAGGACTGCTGTCATTGCTTGCTGATTCCTTGACACTTGCTGCTTTGCTGTCTTCCAGCATTCTGTCCACCACAAACTGTTTCTCCTCTGTGATAGCCCTCTGCCATGCCACCCTACTTTGCAGTAAGCCACTGAGCTGAAACCTCTACAAACTGTGAGCAACAATAAACCTGTCTTCCTTGAATGTTGGGAGTCAAGTATTTTGTCTCAGCAATGCCAGTAGTAGCTAATACATCGAGCTAATTCTTACTTTGATAAACTCTTACATAAACTATTTCAATAACATATAATTCACCTTCATAACTCAATTTCCTTCCACTCCAGTCCAATCTATGCATTGCACCATGCCTTGTTTACCTAAGTACAGGCCAGATCCTGTAACTTCCCTTCTCCTAAGCCTTCAGTGGCTTCCTTGTATCATAGAATTAAAACCAAATTTCTGAGTATGATGCCTGCAGAACATTCTATATTTCAGGCCAATGTTATCATTTTCAGCTCTCCATCCATAATATCTCTAATCATGGCAAATATATTTCCCAAATATTTGCTGTGCTTTCAAGACTCTATGCTTCTTTTTAGGTTGTTTTCTGTAGAAGAAACGCATTTCTTGTCCCCATTAGTTTGTTTAACTCAGCTAATTTATGAGACCCAGTGAAAATGCCACTTTTCCCATGAAGTATTCCCTACATGCACAATAAGAAAATAAAAATCTAAACCTCTCTCCCCTTGTGTTGTTACTGACATGCATTGCAATTCTATTTCTCAGTGGTCACCTTCCATGTTACCTGTGTTCCACATCCTGTATCAGAATAAAATGAAGAAAAGTAGCTCAAAATATTGGTAAAAACTAGTTGTAGCACAGTAAGTAAGAACATAATTCTCTGAACATGTCAGATGTGATTCCAATCCTCATTTACTCTATGGCCACTGTATGGCCAGAGAGCTCTTAAGCTCTCTGATCCCCAGACATTGTTTGTAAAGTAAAAATAGAAAACCCTAATCCATTGTATTGCTGTAAGGAATATATTTTAAAGTCTATTTGAAGCTCCCAGTATGACAGGTGATTCAGAATAGGCATATGATAAATAGTTCTGTAGCCATTAGTGTGGTATGTAGTAGGGACAGTATGAGACTTGGAGTTATGCAGACTCAGAAGGGAAAATTAGCCCAGCTATATTGTGAGTTATATATTTCTTTAGGCAAGTTACTTGCCCTTTGATTTTCTTCACTGGAGGTAGTACATATCAAGGAGATTTTATGAGGGTTCAAATGTAGCAATAACATAGTAACAAATGCTTAATAAGAGCTCACCATGAACAAGAAATTTTTCCAAATTCTTTCTACGTATTAATTTATGTCATTCCCAAAGCAGTTCTCTACAGCAGATGCTACTGCTATCCCCTTTCTATAGATTAGGAAACTGAAACAGAGAGTCAGATAATTCATTCAAGATCAAGTAGTTAAATCATAAAACTTATATTTAAACCCAAGCAGCCTGGATTCAAAGTCTAAAATCTAATAAAATTAAAGAGTGGAATTGAGTGTTTGGCATCTGGTAAATTCTTAGGAAATGTTGTAATAAAAGTTAAGCCCCCTCTTCACTTCTCATTCAATTATTTCTGTCAGGAGCACGAAAGTGGTATACTCACATCTCCAGCTTTGGCACAGAGCACTCTGCCTAATGTTTTGACTGACATACATCAGATTGATTTGTACTGGACTTTAAAGTCCAGCTGTGCACTTCTCTTATCAACTGAAAATTCTGTGATTGGCAATTTGAAATAAACAATGGAGAAAATTTATATTAGAAGGATAGTCTAGTCCCAAAAGCCAACATGAGTCCTGAACCTCATAAATTAATCACTAAATTCTTTGAGCTTGAATAAATTGAATTTGTATCATTTGAAATTCAAAAGGTCAATTAAGAAATCTGTTACTTTAAATATTCTAAGGAAAGTTAAGAATGAGGAAATGTGTTTACCAGTAATATTCCACAAAATTAATTCCCTAACGCGAATTTGCGACTAATTACAATACAGATCCTTCTCACTGTGGGAAAGGGCCATTTGCTCTACAAGTTATGCTTCACTGAATTATTTATTTAAATATACAGATCTACTATTCCCATATGATTAATGCACAATGATATACAAATAGGGAAAAACAAAGCACATAGGTTTTTCTGTGTAAGGATTTAACTATTGGTCACTATAGGAATGAAATATTTGATAGATGTAAATAGTTGTTTGGCAAATGGAGGCTGTTGAAACCACTGTTACCTTCCTTATAGTTGTAGCAGTTAGGCAAGTTGCGTATTTTCCAAACTGCACAGCAGCAAAATGAAGAACTTTTTATTTTGCAGATGGCAATGTGGGTGGTCACAAAGACCCATAACATTTAGTTTAATTTTTAAGTCTCAACATTATAACAGCTTGTTTTGCAACAATATTTTATACATGTATGCCATTTTTATTTTTCAAAGTACAAAATTTTGAAAATGGTTATCTCTTTTGAACCTCATTATGCCCATGGTAAGGAAAAACAGATACAAGGAGAATAAGTGACCTTTTCAATACCACAGCTATGTAATAGCATAGACAATGATTGGTAATTCAGATCTATTGAGTCCAACATTGGTCTTATACTACCATGACCTGAGAGTGGATTTCATATCTACATGGTCTACATCTGTCATCTACTGTTTGAAAGACTAATTAAAATGAAAAGAAGATCTTAAAAAAATGTTACAGAGCCTGAGACTGTAGCTCAGTAGTAGAGTGTTTCCCAGCGTACACAAAGCTCTGGGTTCAGTCACCAGCACCAATAACCGTTGAACCCGCCAAAAGAGAAAAATAACAACATTTTTCTCCTTCAGTTTTGATTTTATAATAAAATGCATAAAATTAGCCAAAACTGAATAAAAGGGAAAAGATAGTTTAAGTTTCACAAATGCCAGGTTGTCTAAAGAAAAGAGCTACTATAATTTATCCATTTTTTTTCCATAAGAAGAACAAATTTAATAGATGGCACAAGAAATCTTTACCTAACTAGATTTCAAAAATTAAATCACTTGAACCTAAAGCATTTCAAATCAAATCAGAAAAATAACCAGAACATATCCTATTAGGACTTTTCTTCCTTAGATAAATATTTCTTGAGAACTTAGTATGTACTAAGCACTATGCCTAGTGCTGAGAAAATTCAAAACTGCATAAAACAAAAAGTTGGTCCAGATGGAAACATAATACCACAGCGATATATGTGCACTCATGTTTATAGCAGCACCATTTGTCATAACTAAATCTTGGAAACAAATGCCCATCAGCTGAGGAATGGGTTAAAAAGATGTGGAACTTTTATACAGTGGAGTACCACTCAGCTATAAAGAAAGATAATCTCGAGGCTTTTATAGGTAAATGGATGCAACTAGAGACCATACTCCTAAGTGAAATAAATCAGACCCACATATGTAAACATTGTAATGTCTCCCTGGTGTAAGGAACTGAAATAGTAAATAATATCTGAAAGGACAATAGATATAGAAAAGGGAAAGAAACTGCTCAAAAAGAAAGAAAAACTGGGATGAGGGAAAGGAGAAAAGAAAGAAGGAAGGGAAAATATATAAATATATAGAAGATATATAAGATAATTATACTACTAATTTCTATTTGTTTGTTGAAAGGAACAATTAATGCTTAATTTTTTATCAGTTTTGCATGCCTTTATCTGGTAATCTGAACAACTACTCTGAAGATAACAGTATACAATATAACAACAATTGATTTCCTATCATCTTGTTTTGAAATTCTGTATCATTTTTAATGATTTTTAAACTTTTTATTCTCTTTAAAATAAAAAATAATTTAAGAAATCAAAAAATTTCATTTATAATTAAGCAAAATATAGCCACAAACAACAGGATTCTAAGTAAGTTGATCTGTTGCTAGTATTCACTGAGAAGATAAATTCTTAGTGAGACAAAATAGAACTCAAGAAATTTGTGGACAAAATAAGGGACTAACTGTTGTTTAGTGTTAATCAAAAAGATTAACTTATTGTAATTAGGCCTTAAAAGTCCTTGATTTCCGTTCTTTCATCCTGTGATCCAACCTAGTGATCATCTGTGCTGGCATCTTTTCACTTTTACTAATTTTAGTACATATTTGAAGATTCAACAATCACTAGAGTTTAAAATATAGTAAAATCTGAAGGGATTCCAATCCACAGCCATGTAGCTCAGAGGTTATGAGGCCTGTTGTGTGCAAAGGTGCTTGCAAAGAGGAAGACCGGGTGGTAACTAAAGTGCCTGGCACATTAGAATGTGTCCCAGGGGTTGGGAGATATAGTGGATTGGGCCATCCCTGGAATTAGAATTGTTACAAGAGTAATTATTTTCAAGGTCCTAGAGAGCTGTCTTCCCTAATAGGGATATAAAAGTCCCCTCCATTCATGGTTTTGCATTTTTTGTTAGAGTTACCCACAATCTGAAAATATCAAATGGAAAATTCCAGAAATAAAAAAATTCACAAGTTTTAAACTGTGCATCATTCTGAGAAGCATGATGAAATCGCTGCTCCACTATCTCACTTAGAATGCCAAGTGTTCCTTTGTCCAGTGAATTCACAGTGTCTCTAGTAGCCTCCTGTTAGTTATGTACTAGCTATCCTGGTTATAAGAGTCACTGTTACACTATTTCACTGCTTCTGTACAAGAAATCCTTATTCTACTTAATAATGGCCCCAAAGTATAGTGTAAAGACAATTTAGAACCAAAGAGAAATCATATATTTTTCTTTAATTTAAAAGGTGAAAGCATAATAAAATATTTAAGAGAAATAGACTATATTCACATAACATTTATGACAGTATCTTATTATAATTGTTCTATTTTATTACTGTTGTTACCCTCTTAATGTGAAAATTTATTCAATTAAGCTTTATCATTGATATGCTTACATAGGAAAAAGAAGTATTTGTATAGTGTGCAGTACTATTCATACTTTCAGGCATGAAAAGGGAGTCATGGAAATTATTGGGAGGCATTCACTGGGAGTCCTGGAAATTATTGTCTCCATTTTTATTATGGCATAATATACATAAAATAATATTTTTCAACCTTAACCATTTTGGGATTCAGTGGTGTTAGATACATTTATATTGTTATGCAACCTTCACCACCTTCCACCTCCCAAATGTTTTAAAACAGAAACTCCACACACGAAGCAAGAACTCACCAGTGCTCTCTGTCCCAAGCCCCTCAGAGCCACTATTCTTTCTGTCTCTATAACTGTTACTACTCTATATACCTCATATGTAAAATATCATATTTGTTTTCTTTGTTGTTTGGTTGATTTTGCTACTGACCTATTTCACTGAGAATAATGTTTTCAATGTCCATGCATGTTGAAACCTATGTCAGAGTCCACTTCAATGTAAAGGCTGGATAATATCCCACTCTGTGTGTATGAAGTATTCTCTTCATCCATTCATCCATCAGTGGGCATCTAAGTTTCATCAGCTTCTTGGTTATTATGATTAATGCTTCAATGAACATGAGTGAGTATACAAAACATCTCTTATAGACATTGTTTTCAATTCATTTGGGTTTATTCCCAGAAATATAATTGCACGATCTTATGGTAAATCCATTTCTAAATTTTTGAGACACTGTCATACTATTTCAATAAAAGCTACATCATTTTTTATTTCCACAAAACAGGCAAAGTCTTCTAATTTCTCTACATCCTTGTCACTATTTTGTTTTTGTGATAATAACCATCCTAATGAGTGTGAGGTGATCTCATTGTAGGTTTGATTTCTGCTTTGCTAATGATTACTAATGTGGACCTTTTTTTTCACATGCACGCTATCTGCATATGTGCTTTAGCAAAATGTCTGTTCAAATTCTTTTCCTATTTTGTACCATGTTTGTTTTGCTGTTGAGTTTTAGGTGTTTTATACATATTCTGTGTACTAGGCTCTTCTTACCAGATATATTATTTTCTTCCACTGTGTATGTTTATTTTTACTGTTGATTATGCCCTTTGATGCAAAAACTTTTTAACTGTCCTGAAGCTTAATTTATTTTCTGTTCTTACATATGTCTGTGGTGTCATATCTAAGAAATCAATGCCAAATCCAATGTCATAGCAATTTTTTTCTGTGTTCTCTTTCATGAGTTTTATAGTTTTAGCTCTTCCATTTAAGTGTTTTTTAAATCCATTTTGAGTTGTTTTGTAAATGGTGTTAGGTAAGAATACAAATTCATTCCTTTACATGCAGATATTCAACTTTCCCATATTATTTGTTCAAAAGAGTTTGCAACAATTTCTGCCTAGCTCTGTCCTTTTCATCTATGATTAAAAGCAGAACTCTGTAATTAGAAAGCGGATCTCTGATACATAGAGGATATGATCTGTGTTACCCATTCTGGCTCCTGAAGCTCTGTGTAAGCTGCTCCAGAATATGTGCTGAGCCGCTTCTTTAAGGGCTGAAATGTGGGGAACAAGGAGCGATTACCGAAGGAAGAAATGAGGGAGTGGTTTCAGTAGTGTAGTGGTTATCACATTTGCCTCACAGGAAAGTAAAAAGCTGAAACTGACTGAATCTAACGTCTGGAAGACGCAAGCACTGAATAGACTCTAGAGTTCCAGAACAATTACATCAGACAGGATCAGCCTCTTGTGTATACCACACAACTGATGATGCACGGGGAAGTTTTAGTCTCAGTCTCTTCTGTTAGCCATTTTTCTGTTGATGCGACAGCTGTCCGCTGTTCACTCTAGTGGGTTCCGAGGCTTATCAACTGCTTTTTCCTTCCCTATGTGTTTGGTTACTTTTTTCTACGAGCACTCGTCTAATTCCTTAAGATTGAGTCTGTCCTTATCATATTGCCTTCTAGTTACAGTAGTATTACATTTATTCCCACTTGTAGCCAGTAGAACTTTCTGCAATGATGGGCGTATTTTATAATCTGCACTATCAATATGATAGCTATTAAGCAAGTGTGGCTATGAAGTAATAAAATATGACTTATATGACTAGTCTATAATTATAATCAGCTTAAGCACAATGGTTAGTGGCTGCTCTGATGCAGAGCACAATGCTATACAATTATTGTCTTCCTTCCTCTCTCTAACATCTTTGCAACTCTGATAATTACAAAGTGGAAGGTGCAAGATCCCAAATTAGATCAACCTCCAGCATGCAGGGTGTTTACTTTTGTTTGGGGAGGTGGGAAACAGAGGGTAAAATGCCAACTCTACTATCATCTTGTTGTGCTACCTGGTGCAAATAAGCGTGTCTATCTGGCTTTCACTACTTCATTTGTAAAGGATGGGGGCTGAATTAAATGGTTTCTAAATTATCATTTACTTTGGACATTTGAACACTCTGATAATCAAATTGCCTTTCATTTCTTTGCAGATTTCAACGTATCAAAATGTTATTGAAACAAAATGCGAAGGACTGCTTTCTTTTGTTCTGTTTCCCCCCTCTCTCTTTTGTTCCCTAAACCACAAATGGATTTGATTTGTACAGCAATAACATTCCCAGGGTTTCTCCGTGGGTCAAACATTAAAAACGATAGCTTAACATTCTTCCAAAAATGTTAGAGATATTTTCCTTTGAAACACATGAACGCACAGGTGATCCCAGAGCTTTAAGAGTGATGCCTTGCCAGCAACATAAAATGTCAGACAATTGCTCTCCTAGAGAGAGAGCTTGCCGCTAAATAAAGCTTACTACAGGGCCAGGGGCCAGGAATCAGTTTTTAGCAGGGCTTTTAAAAAACATATTCAACAGCACAATAAAATAAAAATGTGGTATTTGAAAACATGAAGGGAAAACATTTTCCTTTGCTAACATTAAGTAAGCCTCTATGAAAATCTGCTAGCTGGTGAACAATATATGGAAGCAGTGATTCTCTCTGCAAAACAGGGAAATCTGCAAAATGTCAGAGGAGGAAGATGAGGGAATGTGGTTGGTATTTTGTGGAGAAGGTGAGAAATGTGAAAGCAAATTTTGAGAATTAAAATTACCTTTTTCATTTTTTTATTCTTTTACTATAAAAATGCATACTTACTGAAAAAGGCCAAACAATAAACAACATTTTAAAAACTTGATCATAAGAACCAGTACACACACATACATATATTGATTAAAGTTTGGTGAATGCTTAAATTTTTAAAAATGTATTACAATAAAAGATATATAATCATTAATCCCCATCAAAATACTTCCCTGACTAAAAATACAATTGTCAGATTTTTCCACTTGCCACTTTTTAAATAAGTTATGGAAATCCTCCTGGGTGTCTTTATGAGGTATGATAGAAAGTAAGGTTAATGCTGTTGCCAAGAGCCACCCAATGGAGAGGCAAGCTCATAAACACATTCTGGTGAGTCCCCATCCACCTTAACTACTGTATCTGGCACCATGAGACTTCTGGGTCTTCCCAGGGTTCAAAGACCATGAAATATAAACATTTTAAATGGACCCAGGAAATGGGGACAGTCATGAGAACGCACCTGAAGACACTCAAAAAGGAGGACGTTCCGGACTCCTGCAGATAGTGACAAGGACAATAACATAAGACTATTTAAAGTGAGCAGGAGTAACTGTAAGGAGGATTGTGGGAAATGTGTCTTTTACTGTAGCATATCTTTAAAACTTTGAATTTTCACTATATTTTTTATCATACTCGACACAAAATTCTTCTTTTCTTTATTGCTTCCTCCCTAATCTTCCTGTCTTTCCAATATTTCCTATCTTCCTTCCTGCCTCTCTCATTCCTTTCTTCCTTCTTTAAAAATCAGTTATACTTGAAGTATTGATCTGTAATAAACTTTATTTAAAAATGCATCATGAATTGATTTTGATGATCTTCTTGATATATATTTAGGACATAAACATGTAAAATATTAAAATACATATACAGTATATTATATAAATGTTTTATTTTCTCATTTGTTATATTCAACTTATTAGTTTAGGTAGCTACATTATCTTCTGTAATAAGAGTACCACCATTCCACCATTCTGGTGGACATTCACTTTCTAAACTATTGTATGTATATCAAGGAAAGAATGAGAGGTTCATACTTACATTCACATTCGATGGTGAACCTGCATGATTAGGACTTGCATGGAACAAAAATCTACATTAGCCAGCTCAAAGGACTATGCAGCCAGGGCTATGTTTAAAGATAAGTTGTCCAAATGGCAGAAAGGAAATAAATTTCATACATCATAAAGCCACATGATGAGACAGCTGAAAGAGACTTCAAAATAACTACCTCTGGTCCTCCAGTTTTACAAAGGAGAAATTAAGGCCCAGAGATTGCTTTGTTTAGGTCACATATAAATAGTTAACTGTCACAGTCCTGATTAAAGTGTTGTGGTTCTGGAATAGCCTTCTTTGAATAAAAACAGTAATAAAAGGACATTTTAAGCTTGTATATGATCAGGTGCTAGAGTGTTTTTTTCCTTCTGAGTGGTTCTAGCTATATCCAGGTAGGTGTTAAAGTCCTGTACAAGTTGACACCTATTTTTGTCATTTTCTAAAATACTTTTCTATTTGTTCTATACTCAGATAGGTCACTTTGGCACTCATGCATTTTTCATTTCAATGATCAATGATGAGCCTCTTCTATTACCTCAGAAGTCAGGTTGGTTTATTGGTTAAGAGCCTGGGTTCCAGTTTCTGCTTCTTTACCTCTTCTTAGTCTCATGACTTTGGGTACATTAATTCACTCCACAAAACTTCATTTTTCCCATCTCTAATGGTCAGAATAGTAGATTCTGACCCATGTTGGTATGAGGATAAGGTAGTAAAGGTAAAATGGTACTCAAATAGTAAGTAATTGTTAGCCACTTTATGTACGGATTCTGTTTTATAGATGTATTTCAGAAATCATCTCTCTTTTGTTCTCACATTATTATTGCTAAGGCAAAGCATAATCTGCCTGTTCTACTCTTCTCTGACAGTTGAAACAGATCCAGAGACCACTGTAGGAATAGAGGACAAATGCATTGGCCCCTTAACCTGCTATTCTTTCAAAAACATGATTTGTGTTTTCTTCTAAGAATGGCAGAAATTTAAAAATGGTTTTCACTAAAAACCATGGCTCTTCACTTAGGCCTACAAATGACCATAGATAACTAAAGGTAAAACAAAGCTGGACTTCATTTTGTGAAACTCGGAGACAGCTCTCCATGCAGGCATCTTAGTTGTTCTTCTCAGCTCTCCATCTAGGCATGTTAGTCATTTAGGGAACATCTGTCTAAAAATTGGCAAAACAAGGTCTATGAGCCCTAACTTTACCTAGCCCATCTCATCACTTTTCAAGATCAAGAACCCCTGTACCCATAAGTGTCCATTGCCCTAAACCTGTGATCACCCTTGATTTCAGCAAAACTACAAATGATGGAGACTACCCCAAGTCACAAGGATTCCTCTCATGGGAAGTGAATGGCTTCACAAGTCATGAGGATCCCTCCAGAGCTGTGGAATCTGGACTGAGATAATGATCAACCAGACTCCAGCCTACCACAATGTCCCATAAGACTGATCCTCATTTGGGGGAATGGAGCGTTCAGATGTGTTCTCTTCATCCTCTTTATCAGTGTGTCCCCTCCAACTCAAACTGGAGTCCTTTCCTATCTTCCTCTAAGTTCTTTTTTTTATTTTAAAAATAAAAGGAAGAAAACATTAATAGACAACCTTTTACAAAATAGCAAAAAAGTTTTCTCGTAAATTTAAACTATTGTTTTAACTTTAGTTTCTATTATCACTAAAACAAAGACCCAGGTATGTCAGTGGCACTTTTGTTTTTAAACACCTTTAAAAATTTATCAATAGGATAGTACATTTTCCTTACTTGACTACAGATTTATAGGGAAAAGTAGATAAATTATAGCAAACCAGATGTACCCATTCTTGCAGTCTTAAAACATAGCTTCTGTTTTGTGGAGGTACTGCCTGGGATTTGAATCTTATAGCTGTGTGGAGGGTTCAATGCAGATTATACACTCACTATATAGGATGGAGGATTGGAAATGAAGTAAGAAAAGGAAAAGCTGTGGATCCCATCCCAATAAGCTGCCTCTAAGCTTGGGGATCAAAATTTACACACTAGAAAAACAGGCAGGGGATACACTAGACATACTTTCTCTTGTTCATGACTAGGCCATGGCTTTCTCTATTCCTCAGGGAGCCTCATTTTCTTTCAGATTATATTCAAACCCATACCTCAATAAATAAGAAAAAAATTAGTGCAGTTCCAAGGTTTCTTATGAAAAACCAACATGCTCACCTGCTATAGCACCAGACTTGCTTACCACAAAGCTAGCCGAAGAGCTCTGATCTGTTTGGAGGATTGTGATGCCACCTGTGTACTCTGTAGAGACAAAATTTTCATATGAAACAGATGGGTAATGAAATGAAACTTTCATCCGAGTAAAACTTGCCCTGCTTTTCATTGATTTTTTTCAGATTAGGTTATATACTAAACTCTTCTCAGATCTAGCCAAATACCAAATCTGCTTTTTCTGTACACTGGGTAATAAGAAACAGTTAAGGAAATACTTTCCAAACTTAAACCCTATCCAACATCAACTTATCTTTCTGTGTGTGTGTGTGCGTGCGTGCATGTGTATGTGTGTGTGTGTGTGTGTGTGTGTGTGTGTAAATTTAAGCTATTATATGACCTTAAAAATAATTTATCTTTTACTGAGGAAAAGACTTTTATATTTACAGAATAATGAAATTCAAAAATAGCTTTAAGCTTATCCAGCACAACCTCCTTGCCATGACAGAAATACTTTCTAAAGTACAAAAGATCGATGGGACCACCAGCATTTTTAAAATATTTTGTAAATATTTTTTTCTTTTATATTTTAAATAGAATATAAAATTTAAGAAAACATTTCAAATGGTGCAGAATTTTTTAAAAAAGGATAGGAAATCAGCAATGGTTATTTACTGCATATAGCAAAGTAGTTGTTAAGATTACTAGATATAAGCATGAAAAATTGGTCAAAAAATAAACATTGACTTTCAATAAACCAATACAAATTATTAGTACAATTATCTTAGCTATCTTGTGTACACATATATATTTTTTTTCCATTCCTCCTTTCTTTCTTTCCTTTCCCCTTTTGCTGATCTCAGTTGTTCTTTCCTTTTGAGCAATTTCTTTCCCTTTCACAATATCTATTGTACCTTTTATTCACTCTTTCAGTTTCTTAAATTATAAAATAATTAATAGGATAGCAATCTCAGAATTAACAAATGCTATCCTTTTGGTATTTTTATTTCAGATCTTAAGAAAAATAAAATCTTATTGATACAAGTATGTATATACACATAAACATATACATTTTACATTCTATATCAATACACATACAGTCTATACCTATATTAATATACCCATATATATGTCATTTTATGATAAATTTTGCATAAATCATACAAGATGAACTTGCTGAGGATGTGAGCTTTCCAATATATGAATATGGGACATCACTGCCTGTATTTAGATCTGCTTTAATTTTTCTCAACAAATTTACGTTTGTTTTATGTACCATATTTTTAATGTTTGATGCTGTTTTAAGTGCCATTTTACAATTAATTCTCAAATTATTACTAATATGCAGTCATATAATTGATTATATTTTTATCTGGTGTAAGATAATTTAGCAAAGCAAACTTGCTAAATTAATTCATTGGCTAAACTAAATTTAAGACACATTTAAAATGTACAAAACAAGATTATTTGTTAATCTAAGTAATCTTACTTTTTATTTTCCAATTATTGCTTTTTTATTTCATTTAATCTTTTATTGGACTAGAGAACAATTTTGAGAACTGTATCTTTGCCTTGTTTCCAACCTCAAAGATCAAATAGTTTAACATTACAACATTGTAATTAACATTTTCTTTGTAATTAACATTTTCAACATTACAACATTGAATATGCTATCTGCAGGTTTTGTGTGGGTGTTTTTTTTTTCAGATTGGATGCATTCTGTCTTTCCCTAATTTACTTAGAATTTCTATCATGAATGAGTATTAAGTTTCATCGAATACTCTGCAATTATTGAGATTAATGCATTTTTCTCCCTGTTTGTCTTGCTAGTGTGGTTAATTACATAGACATTAATTTCCTTAGTTTGATTGTTTAAATTTTCTATATCTTTACTGCTTTTTCATTTCAGCTTCTATTACTCATTAAGAGAAATGGATTAAATCCGATATTTGTTGTGGATATTTCTCCCTCATGTTTCGTTTTGGTTGTGTCAAAATTTGCTCTTTATTTTTGAAGCTATATGAGTAGATGCACACAAATTTTCCTGAATGTTAATCTAGTTTTTAGTAAACCAGCCTTACTTAGATGAAATACATTATGCTTCCTATACTGATGAATTCTATTTGCTAGTATCAAGTCTAGGGTTTTTGTATCAGTGGTTAAGAGTGATATTGACTCTTGATTTTGTTCAATTACACTTTTTATTCCATTTGATTGTCCTTGCTTTATAAAATAAATTAAGAATATTCTGAAAAAGTGGATATAAGATCTATATTGTTTCCTAAATATTTAGAATATCTCACTAGTTTATTCCTAGTATGGGCCAATGTATGTGTTGTTTAAGCTTAATTGTGTCAACATGATTGGCTTGGGAGCTGCCTAAAGCATCAGAAAAACATGCTTGTCATGGAAGCATGATATTGGGTATTATATAAGGTCTCCATCCCTTTCCTCTCTGGCCCTTTCCACTCTGGGACTTCTCCCTTCTTCTGGTTAGTAACACCATGAACTAAATATCTTTGCTTTTGAGCAGTTTCTTTCCCTTTCACAATATCTGTTGCACCTTTTGGGTCTTATTCACTCTTTCACCATGATCTTCCACCATGCTGTTCCTGCCTTACAGCCAGCTGACCATGGATTGAACCACCTGAAGCCATGAGCAATGTGAAACTTCCTGAATGTGTGGGTGACAGAAAAGTTGACTAATATAGTCTCTTTTTTTGATGAATTTTCTTGGACTCAAATGCTAAAATCTTTCAATAATTAGCTGTTTGATTTTTATTATATACCTACTTTCTATTCATTGATTTCAGCCCTTACTCTTCTAATTTCTTCTTTCTGCTTTTTCAGAGTTGACTTTATTTCCCTGTTTAGTCTGCAAAGTTAAAAGCAGAAATTATTTTTTAAATCTTTATTTTCTAATATATATGTTTGAAGATAAGCAATGCTTTAGGTGTAATCCATAACTGTGTACTATATTTTTTATTTTCAGTTCAAAAAATATCCAAACATCCTTGTGATTCCTTCTTTCCTCTATACATGAATCATCTAGAAATGTTTTACTTAATTTCCAGAAATTTTGAGATTTTCTAGCTATGTTCCTTTTAATGAGCTCTAATCTAATTCCACAGTTGTTATACGCTTTCAATTCATTAAGGTTTGTTGAAATTCACTTTCTGTGCTTGTGTAGGCTGTATTGTGGAAAGTGTTATACTTTTTTTTGTTTGTTTGTTTTGTTTTTTGATTTTTTTCCAATACCAGGAATCGAACTCACAACCTCGTGCTTGCCAGGCAGGTGCTGTACTGCTGAGATAAATCCCCAACCCCAAGTGTTATACTTTTACTAGAAAATATATGTAGCTTTGAGCAGCCAAGTATAATGTCCTATTTAAATAGAACTTAAAATAATTTCTTTAATTTTTAGTTCAGACTCTCTATATCTTTATTGATTTTTCTTTCTGCTTCTATTACTCATTAAGAAAAACAGATTACATCTGATTTTGATTGTGGATCTTTCTCTTTCATGTTTCTTTTTGATTGTGTCAAAGTTTGCTCTACATTTTTGAATCTATATTAGTAGATGCACACAAATTATGATAGTTATAACTTCCTATTATTTTGATCTTGTTTTCACTATGGGGTATCCATCTTTCCAACTAAAACTAGCTATATTAGTAACTGTTTTCTGTACATTATTCTCAATCAATTTTTTTCTCCCATGTGAAGTGTTTTTAAGTATTCAAATTGAGTCTTACAATCTTTAACTCTTTTGAGGTGTTAAGTCTATTTTACACTTAATGTAATCAATGATAGCATTGGAGTTTAAATCAGTCATTTTTTCCTCCTATTTTCCTGCTATTATTCTTTTATCCTCCTGTTTGGGGGTTCACTAGAAAACCTTTTATTGCTCTATTTCATCTGAATAAGCTTTTTAGCTATACAATTTTGAATTATTGCTTTTGTTTCTTTTGTTCCTCTTTGAGTTTTAAAAATTGAATTTTATAGTTTATCTTTCCTAATTCATGCAGTGCATTAATCTAATAATATCAATTACATCTTTATCACAAGTAGAAGACTATTTGGTTGTATTTTGACATGTTATCTCACGTAATTTTATATTATTATATTTTTGATCTGCTGTTTTTTCTTTTCTAACCTTTCCTGTGTTTGTTTGATCTGCTGTTTAGTATATAAATCTGTTTTTCTATTTTTATTCTTTAATGATCACTATTGAACTTTTAATATTCACTATAAAAAGAATCAAAATACATCATGTATGACTACAAATTCTGTATGATGAATAAGATCTTTATGTATATCTAAAATATAACAATAAACTCAGTAAAAAATAAATTAAGAAATTCTAAGGTTAAACAATATTTCTGATAGTTATCATTTATGTCACTTTTTCCTCAGTTTTATGAATGCTTAGGTTAATTATTTCTTACCCTTATCTCTACCTTCTAATTTACTACTTCTGGTTCAACTTAACTTTTGCTTATATAAGTTTTTAATAGTTCATTAGGGAAAGATGCTGTAGTTATGAAATATATTCACTCTTCACCCAAAATCTCTTTAAATCACCCTTTATCTTGAGTGCTGAGTTGTTTAAAGATTTTTAAGTTGTAAATTAATTTCTCCTTGCACTTTGGGAAAAGAGTATTCTATAATTTTCTGTCCTTTCTTTTTGCTGTTAAAGAAAGTTTTTATCAGTCTATTTTTATATATTAAGACACCTTTTATTACACTATTATTTCACCATAACTAATCTATCTTTACCCACATGAAGCTCTTAACATTTTCTTCCAGGACATTACCATTCTTTTAAAGTACAGTTCTGTTACAGTACTCTTAATCATGAATTTGTATCACTTTTTGTCTTTGATTTATGTACTTCATCAGTATGAGAGCACATTTTTTTCAATTTTGGAAAGTGTTTATCAATTGTATGGCTGTTTCCTCTTTTTTATTTTGTATTCTCCATAGTCTTTCCTATCAGATATATATTTGTTATATATATTTGTTATTTTCTTTTAACCCATCAAATCTTTTAATTTCTCTTTCGTATTGTCAACTTTTATCTTTTCATTCTGTGTTGTGATATATATATATATATATAAAATATATATTCTCAAATCTCTTACTTTATTTTCCTGAGTATGAGTTTAGGAAGTACTTACTTTTTTTGCTTTTAGTTCTTATGTCTGATCTGTGAAATGAGGAGCTGACTAAATATTTCCAGTATCCATTTTAACTCTTATACCTAAAAGGTCAAAGTTGACTGCAGTTTTCATGTTTTTCTGAATGAAAGATCAGTCTGTCACATAATTTTCCCTTCATCTCTAAGCCATTCTATAGCGGTCAAATTCTCATAAAAATCTAACTATTGCACTAGAAGATCTTTAGATAACTCTAAGTCTTCTTGGAAAACTGCAGGGCTCAAATTTCAGAATTCAATAAAATAGGTTGCAAATGAGTAGGAGAATAAATAATAAGAGAATGAATCATTGTCCATCAGATAATGCAAAGTTAATTCTGACCAGTCTCCAGCCTGGGAAATCTGTGTCTGTAGGTCAGAGAAAACAAAGTAGAGAAAGACTCCAACTCAAGTACTAGATTAACTAAATGGTTTATCTCCAGCACTTGATCTTAACTGCCTCCTCTTGCATGTTCAATACCTGTATTCATGTTGCTGCCCTAAGGGACACAGAGCAGTCCACTGTCCACACTGAAAGGAAATGAAAAGTCAACTGATGCTAACCAGACCTCCGTCAGCAACTATAGCCGTCTAAGCACTGGGTCCTGCAGAGTGATTAATGATTTTCTTTTCCTTTATATTTAAGACCTATGTGTTTCAGAAAGAAAGGGAGAAAAGCAGAATTAAGGAGGACAAGGAAGAGAATGGGCAAAGACAGAGATACAGAATAAAACTGAACAAAATATATGAAGGAAAAATGAAGAGACAATTTCTCAATATAAAATAGAGCACTGGCCAGAATTAAAATTTTCTACTCATGTAAGATTCTACCTCTCTCATAAGAAAATCATGCTATTTAATTCTATTTTTTCTAAATCTACTGAATTACAAGACAGTACTTGTTAAAAGTGATCTGCCTCTTATGTCCAAAAGAAATGAACCTTCATGATAACTATTTTCAATTGTATATCAATAATTATAATTTAAGAATTCAAACACATTAGAGGAGTCACAGAATTGAGATGCGTAATGTTTAGTACACTGATACCCTTTCTTCCGCTCTTCTTCTTCTTCTTGAATTCATATTTCTTTTAATAATTTTGCATGAGGGATATGAAGTTGTAACATCTGTCGTCTCATTTATTAACATAGTTGATTTTCCAGATCTGTCTGCCTAAGCCAGTGTCTGCTTTGTTTTTCTTCCTCAAGTGTGTTAAATGGCTCTACAACATAGAAAAACTTTAGCCAGATGTTTATCCATTATGAAGGCTGATGCTTTTTCATCAATATCAGCATAGATAAAAGATGCAAAGGCTGTTTTCCTTCCTTCATTTTCAGGGCCTACTTTGGACTTATATGCACTGGATATTTAACAGATTTGCCTTAGGCTATAGATCTCTTTTTAATATGGACCCCATTTGTTGGGGTCTGAAGGCCATGTCAGGGATGACTCCTGCCATGCATTTACAGAGGAACTTGGTGGAAAGAATGGGGGAATATATTTAGATATACTCTGTGAAGTTAAGATTTCAAAGAACCAGCAGCTAAGAATCAAAATTTACTTGGCTGGAGCAGAAAGTAATTATAGGTCAAAGATCAATCATAAATAAAAACAGAATAGTGAAAGATGTTGGTGGACAGCTTTAAGTACCAGTATGGAGCATTTGATTTTAAAAAATAATAGTAGAAAACCACATAAATTTGTGGGAAGCTATCTGCAGATCAAGGAAGAGGTACATGTTCACCACTCAAGGTAGTGGATGAGGATTTTGTGAAAATATTTGAAAGAAATATTTTTTCTACTGTATAAAGTGCAGACAACAGGGCTATGCAGCTGGAGGATGAACAGTCCTGATTTTGTAATATTCTAGGTGCCGTGTGATAAGAGGAGGCCCAGACTAGAATATAGATTAGAAAGAAAGTGGAAAGAAAGGATGACTCTGAAAGGTGTCTGTGATAGAAAACTAAAGGACTCAGAAATACATTAGTCCTGGAGGTATTGGACAAAGAAAATGGACTATTACAAGGTGCTATGCCAAAAGGTAGGATGGTGGCATGCCACTGACACAGGAAAACTTTTGCGAAGGCATGCAGGTCCTGTCTAGGCTATAGTATGAGCGTCCTTGCCACCTCTTTGTTAATGCAAGTTTTATGACACAGGTGTAATAATTAATTCAAATGGCTAGCAGATGTGGCTATCCATCTTTTGGCATACTGGCCTCCTGTCTCCCAATCAGCAAATTCTCCAATAAGGCCAAAGAAAATTAAAGAAAATAAATTCTGTTGAGATATTTATGGAGGCCACCTGGATAGAAATTTGACAGCTAAGAACTTTTCTGGATGCCAGGCAACTAAGGAAAGGTCAGGGTCTCCAAAGCAATAAGGCTTGGGAAGCCAAGGAACAGAGATGGAGAAGCTCTTAGTCACATTGCATCTTAAAAAGATTAAAAGTGGAATTTTACTTTTCAGAGGAAAGTATTGCTAAAGTCTCTTCTTGGAGTAGCTCTTGGAGGAACTTGCTTTTGTCTCTTCATGAGAGTCTCACCATTTTCTGTAATTCTACTTCCATCAGTTGATATAGACTATTTACTTAGACCCTCTTCATTTCTATTATTATTTTTTGATTCATGCTCTTAAATCATCTCTTCCTAATATAGTCTCTAGTCTCCTTACCTCCTCCTTTCCTCTCTCACTAAAGCAGTGATTCTAAATTTTGGTAAATTTGATCAATTATTTAAAATTTTTAGCATTTTCACTTTGTCTACTGAAAAAAATCTGAACTATTATCCTTGCCATTAAAGTCTCTGCCTAAGTTAGACTCAATTTATCTTCTAATGTCATTACATGCTATCAGTTTCTTTGCTACCTGAGCCTTGTCTTCAGGCAAATTATTTCTCATCCTTCAAAATAATGTCTGTCTCTTCTATGATGCTTATACATGGACTGAGTGACTAGACAGCCCTCTTTCATAACATAATTAAAAACCATAACATAGCACTTTAAGAATCAATTTATGTACTATTTCTCTTTATTTGTTCATTTAACAAATATTTATTGAAGTCAGGCACCATTATGGGCCATGGGAATAAAGTGATGAATAATACAGATTATTGCTTTCATAGAGCAGAGAAGCTATTTCTCCCACTGTGGTAGAAATGACAGAAAGTATAAAAAATTAAAGAAAATAAAGAGAAGAAATCAAGATAATAAAAAGGGCTATGAGGAATTGATATAATTTTGAGTTCAGGGTAAGATGGTAGGAGAACATTCTATTTTGTTTGTCTTAATTAATACACCCATAAAACCTGGACAAAATGCATAAATCAACAATTCTGGGACTTTGAAAAGTACATGGCAACAGAGAGAAGAAGAGAATACTGAGAATCACTGAAGCAGAAATTTACCTTAAATATCCCCCAGCTAAACCCAATGGAGTATGAAGTCAGATGTAGGCCTCTAAGTGAATACATAGAAAACTATGGAAAGCCCTGTGTGTTTGTCTCCCAGTGTATTGAAAGGAAATAATGATACACAAAATGTTAATGCTAAGGTCTTATAGTTTTTGTTTTCTTTTCGTATATTCTCTCATTTTTGTTTCCCAAAGAATCATGAGCTGGCAATGGAAGTAGAGGGTCATGGAAACCCAGAGGATTCAAAACTCTGAGGCACAGGAACACTTTTCACCATTTAGTTGAGCTATAATTCCAGGAGGATAGGGCCAAAATTTTTTTTCTCTCATAGTTCTCCTTATGCTTGGCTCTGATGTAGCTGTGGTCACATGGTAGTTACACAATGGCAAAACTACAGCACCAGTTAAAGCACCAAAGGATACCAAAAGTAACAAGGAGAGTGATCAGAGAAAGAAAATCAGAAAAACTAATTCATAAGTTATTTATGAACTTCTGGGTTTATTCCATAGCTATGCATACATGGGACTGATCATAGTCAGGCATCAAAAATTTGGGCAGTACACTAAAATACACATTGTAACTCAGTCTCAAGATGGGAAGTGGGTGATACATATGAAGGACAGATCTAGACCACATTGCAGTGGATTTGAAAATGGACCTGATGAAAATATGTATATGTACAAATTCCCTATGTTGACTATATTTATATCATAAACATGTGTTAATAAAAAGAGACAAGACAAAATGTAAGGAAAGAAGGAAGGAAAAGCAAGCAAGCAAGCAAGCAAGCAAGCAAGCAAGAAAGAAAGAAAGAAAGAAAGAAAGGAATTTACTTGCAACTTGCAGAGGAGATTTGGAAAATGTAACTTGAATCCAACCATGCCACTGTCTTCAAAAGCAAAAATATCAACTTTTTAAGCATAATAATTATACATATCTCATAACATTATATCCAAGATTTTTAGGACAAAATTCAAAATGATCTAATATAAGAACTAGAAGAATTTCAAATTTCATAACATTTAAATAACATAGATGTTAGAATTACCTACAACAACTATAAAGCAAGAAAGCAAGTAATTACTTTTGAAGTTCACCTCCACTTCCTTCTGGCTTCCAGTGCAGACTCCTCAGATTTCCAAAGCAAACTGTTTGGCTTTGGGGTATGGACACACACTGGAGTCTTCAGTGTGCTCCAGACTTGCAACTTTTAGCTGGATCACCAGACTCTCCAGTGTGCAGATGTCCAATTTTCACCTTTATAACCTTGATTGTGAGGAAGCCATTTTAAGTCAACTAAATAGATCCTTTTTCTACTATATATTATATTATATATTATACCTGTTCTTCTAATGAGCCCTAACTGATATAGATTTTGGTACCATGATTAGGATAATTGCTACAACTTTCTGACCATGTGGATCATGGTAAGAAAGTGGATCATGGGAGGAGTTTGAAGAGGTTTGGAGATGTCAGTTTGAGAAGCAACCTGGAACTTGTATGAGTCAAACTTGAGAGGGGATTCTGGTTGGACCTCAGAAGACCAGAATGTTGATTTTAAAAACAGATGGAAAAGAGCAGGCTGAGAAAGTTTCAATTGGAAACAAGGAATTCATTGGCAATTAGACTCCATGCTATATGTGCCATGCTCTGGCAGAAAATGTGTCTATGTTTTTCTCATGTGTGAGACTTTGAGAGGTTGAGACTGAGGGTGGCAAACTAATGATTCTTGTAGCAGAAATTTCAAGGCAGTCCAAAGCTGAGACTGGCATGCGTAGAGCTGTGGGCTTTTAGCCAGCTTTACCTTGAGAATCAAAAACGAGTAACATAGCTGAATGATTCAAAAACCTTTGAGTTTCATGGGAATGGAAGTTCCTGTAAAGTTGGACGCCACAAAGATGGAGCAGAGAGCCTCCTTGCTCATAAGATTAGCTTTTTAAAAACCATATATTTTACTACAAGGCAGTAGAAAAGATGGCCTGATGACATCACAGAATCCAGCAGGGCCTTTCTATCCACAAGCTCAAAACTGCCAAAGTTAATGTCTTCCTTTTGATAAGCAAGGGCATCCTGCTCCAGAAAGGCAACTAAGAAAATTCACTTCCTGTATTTCTATTCACAGTGCTTAGTCATCCTGGCATTCAGATACCTTGGCAGCCATAATGCAAAAGTGCCTGGTTAGTGCTAAGGCCACCATCAGTCTGTCATTTGTGTGTTGCTGGCTTTATAGGCATGCAGAATTTAAGAGTTGTGGGGTCAGAAAGGCTTCTACTCAGGTTTCAAAAGAAGGCCTAAGAAGCCAGACAATGTGTCCCTAAAAGGGCAGTGTATGAAGCTGTGAAAGTGAATTTGAAAGTGCAATGGAGATGCCAGAAATTTGGAAAAGCCATGAACATGGAACATCTGAGGGAAGCCAAAAAGAATGAAGAAAGCCATCCCAAGAGAGAAACCATAGATCTGTAATCGCCAACAATGATGAGGGGCAGGATCACTGAACTCCTCTGGAGTTCACACCTTGCCACACTTTGCCCTAGGCACTGGAAATGAAACTGCAAGATTTAATGTTTTCCATGATGGGTTTCGTTCTTATTTAGAGCCCATTAATTTCTATCCACTTAGTCCTCTCTTTTGGAATGGAAATGTTTATCCTGTGCCATTCTATAGGGGAAGTGTTTCACTTTATATTTGATTTTTACAGGGGATCACAGCTGAGAGTATGCCTTAAGTCTCAGAGGAGCCTTTGGAATTTGACTGTTTAGCAGTGCTGGAACTGTCAGTACTTTGGTAACTCGTAGAGATGGACTAAGTTCATGTTGCATAAAGAGATGCACATAAGTCTTGTCGGGGTGGAGTGTTTATATCTAGATATCTGTGAAAACCTTATGAGCTCAGTGGTGAGGTTTGGGGAAGATAGTTGGATTTTGGGCACTTATACTTGACTTGCTATTAAGACATGGCATCTGGTTCAAAGAGGTGTGTCACTGGGGCATGATCTGGAAGGATATATCTCCCTTCCCAGCTTCTTGCATTATTTCTTTGTTTCCTAGCTGTTATGAGGTGAATAGCTTTTTCTCTACCATGCCCTTCTGCCATTCCTTCTTGACTTGGAGCCATTTGGCTATGGACAGAAATTTTATTCAAAATAAATGTCTCCTTCTTGAAGTTGCAGATGTTGGCTATTGTGTCTCAGCAATGAGAAAGAAACAAGTATAGAATACCAAAGAGAAATAGCATCTGAATGACAGTTTCTACTTCCACTTAAAAGAGTGTACAAGATGGTTGGTAGGAAAATAAAAACCATTAGTGCTGTCATATTAAAATAATCTGCTGTTTCTATGCTGAAAGAAACTGTCAATGAGTCTTTGGTTGACCAGTATTGCATGTCTATATCTGTTTTCATGAGAAGCCACTTTGAAGATATCAATATGTAATACAACCACCATTGTTAATTCCTTACCACTTTGTTTGTAACTCTGTATTGTCTGTATTGTGCTTGTGATATGTTGTAAAATGTTGTATGTCTGTTAATGTTTCCCTCCTTTTATCCTTAAAATAAAAAATAAAAATAAATAAATAAATAAATAAAATAAAATAATCATATTGGGGCCATACAGAGTACTGACAGAGTATAGAGTAAGGGAGAGAGGAAGTATCACCCTGGAGGATTCAAAGAGGAGGAATTTTATTGGAGAAAACAATAGCCTCACTTTGTTTCTGTTATTTCCCACTTGGAAGGAAAATAAGTACTTCTTTCTTTACGCCTCCTGCCATACTTGGGCTTCTCCTACTTTAGTCACCTACCACTTGGCCATTTACTCTGAAACTCCTATCTCATTTATGATTGTCTTGTTTCACATGTATTAATGTCTGTTACTGTAAGTTTAAGGAGTTTCTCCATTATCATCAAACCTGGATTTTAGAAGTGCACATCAAAATGAGACAACTTTGAGAAACAAAGATGTTAACCTACATAAATAAAACTGATTTTATTCCAACTTGTGAATAAAACTTTGATGTGAAAAATGTAGTTTCTAATTGTCCCATTGATATCTATGAAAATTTTAATAGAACTGTAGAAAACACAAAATGAAAGACTACTAATGTCTTTTCCAGATAAAAAAAAATGAATATTGTTCACTTACTTGCATATTTGACAAATGGAGCAAATCAAAATTTTGGAAAGTACATTTTCTTTTTAAACTTCTTCATATTGAAAATGAAAAGGTCTTACCTCCTGCACTATTCATCATACATACTAGTATTTTGTGCACAGCATGACTAGAAAGGGATCGTACTTACTTGTGATACTTAGATTTTCATAGAGAATGTTTTTGGTCACCTTTCAGTTTCCTTGAAGTGTACAGAAGCACTTAATGGGCTTTTACTTCATAGGAAGTGGTAAAGACAGACCTCTTAGACATGTACCATGTACCTAAAAGATAGCTATCATTGATACTAGCAGTGGAAAATGTTGAGATGTTGCTGAGCATTAAAAAAAGGAAATATAGAATGGGATAAGAAGAATATTCTTCTGCAATTTAAAAATATGTTGAAAATGAAGACAGAGAAAAGAATTATAGTAAGACAGAAATTTTTATGCTTTTTAAAAGATTGTTCTGTTATCCTTAAAGGGGCCATAAGGATGCTAGAGCAAGTGAAACAATTATATCTGAACTGTTTAGTGTTTTGTATGTTTTTACAAAAGCTCACGCTGAAAGAAAACAATAACTTTCTGAAAAATAAAACTGTTTTAGAAGGTAAAAAAAGGAAGGAGAAAAAATGGAGACCATTTAAGAGCAATGAATTTAAATAAGATTTTCTCAAATTATTTGATAAAACTAGCTTATTTTGAATTGGATTTCAATTTCATAAGTACAGATAACCTCTATACTTTTAAACAATCTTCTCTAAGACAGAGTTTAACTTCTGAATGACACCCAGTGTTTTAGACTACTTGAAAAAACAGATAGACCTTTCATATGCAAATACTGCACTGGTTTTCTATAACTGTGCAACATTACTACAAACAGAACAGT
Source organism: Chinchilla lanigera (assembly GCF_000276665.1). Lineage (NCBI taxonomy): Eukaryota > Metazoa > Chordata > Mammalia > Rodentia > Chinchillidae > Chinchilla > Chinchilla lanigera. The sequence goes on along the minus strand of NW_004955435.1, from coordinate 21,498,178 downwards.
TCTATAGATCCGAAGTTTGAGCCTGGTATTATTTGAGCCTTTGCTCAGGGTCTATTAGCCTGATATCAAGATATCACCCAGCTTAGAGTCCTCTTCTACATCTTTACAAAATATTCCACTGATTTGCTTACACTTCTAAGTAAACTGTATCAGACAAACAATATGTTTATGTTCAGCAAGGTACTATAGTTCAGAATAGTGACTTAGTAGATTTATTCCCAAGACTGTTCTTAGTTAATTAATCCAAAGTTAGGCCAATCTTCTAGAAAAGAAGACTATTCAACTTAGTGTTTTACAAATTCAGACAAAGCAACTAGAAAATGATATTTTGCAGTTGCTAAATGTCTACTGAAGGCCGAACATCTGGATGAACATGTAATCTCCCAAATGTTTTCAAATAATAAGACATTTGGCAACATGATTACTAAATATAATTGACTAAAGGCATTGCAAACATACAGATGTTTTAAACATTAGGTGTAGTAAACATCAACTGTGATTCTTAAATTATTTTGCATTGTTTTATTTCTTTCCTTTATTTTACCTATAACATTCAACCACTTTCCTAAGATGCTTAAATATAATGAGGCTCATTGAGGACTTTGATAACTCAAATTTGAGAAGTATTTGCCATCTGGATATTAATACATCCAAAATACTATAGTATTTACCCTCATGAGATTTACTATGAACAATCCTATAATTTAATTTAGTTAAGTAACACTGATTCACATGCTGAGTAATGAAGGCTGAATATTTTGTTTCAAGTAGTACCCAGTTTTTTGCCTAGTAGCAATTCTATATCATCCTCTAGAAATTTGATCTTGTCTGCTATACTTTAGCAGTAGAAAAGCAGAACTGCAATAGCAATAAAGATAAACAGTGTATCAAACCACATACTACATTGGTGTCTTCCTAAATCATTCCTATTTCCAGAGTACATCAAATGTCAGCATCTCTAGTGAGTTTCTTGGTCATTGACACTAATTAATTAATTAATTCTTCCATTGATTACTGACTGTCTATGAATGAAGCACTCTACCTGATGCTGTAGTTATGGGCCAAAAGAAGTATAATGTCATAATGCTTTGGTGTTAATAAGCTTATATACTTCTTAATTCAGTATTCATAATAGCATACCAAGGTTGATAATGAAATGCCCACTTTATAAATTAAGCCACTCCAGCTCAGAAATACTAAGTAATTTACCAGGACAATGAGTCTTCAAGGCATATCTTACTACAAATCCAATGGTATTTTTTCAGTAAACTAAATTTTCCTATATTTTGTTCAATAAAATTCTCAAGTCTACAGACCTTGGTCCCTTAGGGACCTTGTAAAAAACATGTGTTTTGGTAAAATATTGTATAGAAACTTGTTAAAATTTGCTTTGCCAGCATTTCATAAACTAATTTGACTATGGAAACCTTTGCCAAAACATTTATTCCTCTAGGCCTACTATTCTATAGAAGACTTTGGGAAATTGAAGAGTAGCTATTACAGACTTGCTCTCAATTGGGAGCTTACAGTCATCAGCATCAGCAGGTCATGATTTTCTTTTAGAAAAAGGTTTTTTTACCTTTTTGCTATCAACTAGAATCATGCACTCCTATATTATTTATTTAAGGGCCTCTTCATGGGCACTACAACAATCAAAGTCAGTGTTCACATATTCAAAATTAAACAAAAGATCTGGGACAGAACTTTGCAGAGCTATGTGTTCCTATAATTCTTTTCTCTGCCTTCATTTTCAACATATTTTTAAATTGCAGAAGAATATTCTTCTTATCCCATTCTATATTTCTTTTTTTTAATGCTCAGCAACATCTCAATATTTTCCACTGCTAGCACGTATGATGTCCTGGACTTGATCTTTAGCATCACAAATAAATAAATTAATTAATTAATTAGAGACTTAAAGCTTAATATGCTGGGATATCAAAAATATTAATATGACAGGAAGAGGCACCAGCTATTAGGAAAAGGAATATGAGTTTAGCTCTGGGGCTAGACTTTCCTAGTAGAACTCACTATTATAATGTTTATCTGTTTGATCTTAACAAAGTTATTTCAGCATTTTAAGACTCCATTTGCTCATCTGTAGAGTGGGAATAATAGAAATATGAAATTTACAGAATACTTGGAGAAATTGTATGAAAAATTACACATAAAGCAATTAGCTATAGACCCGGAATAAAAGAAGTGCTCAATAGATCTTTACTACCACTACTATTCATCTATGCACTCTGTATTTAAAGAAAGATTGTGAAAAAGTATGGTACTCTCACAAAAAGAAAACTTAGGGACATAGGTAGAAATCATGGTGTTTCTTGCTTTTTACTGGAGACATTGATTTACACTCTTTCCTTCTCCGAGAAAGTGAAAGGAAAGAAGAACCTCTCCTAATTGTAGTCACTCAGTTTACCCAAAGAATCCCAGAGCAGCTGAAATAGAGGCAGCCAACTGCTAGTAGTAAGCAAATTATAATCACTACACAGACCATAGGAAATTCCAAAAATTTGTGGTAAAATACAGACACAAAAGAATCTCATTTGACACTTAAGTCCTTGGCTTGGGATGATAACAAAAATGTTCCCGAGGACCACAGAGACCTTTTCCATTGTTTGACTCAGCATTCCACTCAGAACTTAATGACAGAAGGCGTTGCAGTTGTAATTATTCATCTCTGGATCCCACCCCACCCACCCTCCTCAGACTCTCTGCAGCCCTACCCCGTCCCTGTAGAAGGAAAAAGGCACAGAGGAGAATATTTGTGGCCAGACTGTCTCCAATTAGTGAAAATGAGAACAATGATTGGCTTTTCCTCTGGACCAGCCTGGAGAAAGAAATCCTGCATTGTTGGGTAGAATGGGGAAAGAATTTCTGGCCAAAATATCAAATTCCAAGCAGGACTCTTCAGGGATGTATAATAACTGTGACCCATTCCACTCATCTAGTCAAAGGCCCAGAAATTGAGAAGACATGTAAGGCAGTCCAAGAAAGGGTAATATGGCTGCTAGCTCACTGCTTTGCAAGACCTATTGCACATAAGCTTCACTTGTGTGCTTATTTTCTAAAGGCAGATTCTGGAGTTGAGTCCCATTCTTCAGAAGCATGGGACAGAGCCTAAGAGCTTGAAATGTTACCAATAACCTCTCCTCCTTCAACATAATTATGTTCCCAGCGATCTACCTTCTAAAATTGGAGACAAAAACTTCCCCAAATGGCTGGTGAAGAATGACTGCTGAGCAGGCTGATGAGGTCCCATTCCAGGTGAAACTGATTTTGCATCTCATTTCCAATTAATAAAGTGTTGCTGAGATACTAAAGAATAGAATAAGGAATAATGGGCAGATTATTAGCCAAATCTAAGATTCCAATTCTAGCTCTCATACCTAAGGATTAGAAAAGACTCCTTTTCCTCCTACAACCTGTAGGGGGTGGGTGAGGGGAAACAAGTTCTTTGTTTTGATGACATGAAGCAATGTATGTAAATGTGCTTATAAGTTGTAAAATAGTCAATAAATATTTGTTCTGGTGGCTAATATCACCCTTTCAGAACCAAATGAATACTTTTTTGTCTTTCTGAGATAACCTTTCATAATGTACTTCAGGCTGGCCTCCAATTTGCAGAGATCCTCCTGCCTCAGCCTCCTGAGTGCTGGGATTACAGGCATGCACCACCACACCTGGCCCAAATGCATCTTAATAGTGAAAACCTGAAAATTCTATGAGTTAAGCAATAGAAACAACAACAAAGATAGAGATTTTAGGGCCATAGGTCAGTAACTAAGGGGCTTTCTAAAGCCTTTAAATCTCGGTATCTATATTAGGAAAGTAATTTTCTAACATACACATATGTACTGCATATACACCCATGTATGTACATACATATACAGATTTGCATATGGATACACACTCCTGAGTGTACATATATGTCGGTATACATGACTAATTCTCCATTAAAACCACAACTTCTTCATAATTTCTCCTGAACTCTTTAAATTCACTGATACAATCCAGTGGGGGAAAAAATCTTGGGACAACTCAAGTACTTTGTTATATAAGCCTATCCTTTGACAAGCTCTGAAAAGTTTGTATGCCAACTCTAACTCTTCTCTAAGTGCAGAGTGTTAAATCCTTGTGGAAAGGAGCATCCTTCTCCTTGGGTCTGGCTGACCGTAAAATGCAGCAGCTCCTAAAAACCATCGCATGCCCAGTACTGTATAGGGATTGAAAGTTCTCAGGAACTCCCTCTGTCTTGATTATTCCCTAAATCCAGGCATCATTTATCTAGGGTCTATGTGAAAGCAGAAATAAAAATCGAGATAAAAACTGGGGGAAGAGAGGGAATTTAGGTACAGAAACTGAGAAATAAGAGTCCCGAAGAAACTGCAGCCAAATATACTTAACAATTTTCACATCTGTTGGGGAAAGAGCCAGGAAAGAACCCCTATGTAGGCGGTGGATCCTGTGGGAATGTCAAGTTGATGAAGCTATCATTCATAAGCTCCAGTTTTGGCCCCCTACCCGACCACCACTCGCAAAAGCTGTTCCTGAGATCAGCAAAGGGTCTCCTCTCTGCAAATGTACCTTTAACTATCTAGATCATTGGTTGTCCCAATGCCTCAGCCTTCTGAAGAGCAGAAGGCTAAGTCAAAAGGCTGCTCAGGGACAGCCACAACTAATAAGCCGAAAGTCAGAGGAAATGGATACTTAACCTCCACTGTACCCAGTATATCACACCTCCCTTACGGCCCAGAGGAGGCTCCAGATAGAGAATGAGACAGGACGAGAGCTTGCTTCCAAGCGTACTGGGAAATCCAAATGATGTTTATATTTCCATGCTTAGGCACACAGAGGAAAGCTGATGTGGTGTTAAAGGAAGTCTAAAGCAGCTCTCACCTTCATTAGTTGTGTCCATAAGGCAATTTGCTTTAACCTCTCTTAATAAAGAGATTAAGTTAAATAAAAGATGCATTTCTCGATGTATCAAGTCAAATGGATACTAATTACCCCTCAATAAAATAGCACAGATTTGCTTCATTATGAAATAGCATATGGTCATCAACTCACGATATGCACAAGGAACCTAAGGCCCAGAACAAAATTTTATTGTGACATCTTTTAAAAGTACAGCTGACATATCCATGTGCCTCTCTTCTCTGTCAGCATTCCAGGTCACATCAGCTACTGCTGGACCCTTTGAATAGCAGTATAACTGATTTCTTGGCTTCTGCTACTGGCTCACACTAATCCCACTAATGCATTTCCTGTAGAGAACACTTAGGGATTGTAAACAATTTATTGCGACAGAAATCACACACATAAAGATAGTATATACGATGTACATGCAATTTAACAATAATAAAACAGATGTCCAGCCAAACAAATAATCATTACCACTTTCACATCCTCCCATGAGTCTACTCCTGATTGTATTTCTCTTTTCTCCTGGAATCTAATCACTAGGATACATTTTGCATTTCTTTTTCTTATATTATTGCCACAAGTGTATGTGCTCTAAAGTAATATCTGTCTTACAACTTTATTGAACTCCATTGAATGACATTATACTGAGTATTCTTTTGTTATCAGCTTCTTACTCATCAGTGCTGTGTTTCTGAGGTTCATAACTAATGGTACACATAGTCCTCAAATTTCACTGCTGTAAAAATTATACGGTATGAACAAACATGACTTATTACTCATTCTTCTCCTGGTGGACACGTGGGCTATTGCTACCATTGTACTATTATAAGAAATAACGCTCTAATTTTCCCATGCATGCTTTCTTATACATTCAGTTTTTAAGCTACTATCCCCAGAATGAAACTACTGATCACGGAGTGCACTATCCACCTTTACCAGATGATGCAAAGGTGCCCAGTAATGGAGCGGCTATACCAATTTATAATTTTTCTAACAGAGTATGTATTCGTGTTACTGCATATACACACTTGTAGTGGGAATTGTCAGAATTTGTAGTTCTACTCAGTCTGATAATTTGAATTTCCTGATTGTTAATGAAATTTGATATTTCTGATGATTTAGTGGTTTATTTGATATCATATTTTCAAAATTATCCTGCTTTTATTTACCTTTTATAGTTGTCTATTTAAGTATTTTATGTCTGTATATTCTTAAAAACAAGCCCTTTCAGTTTTATGTGCTGAAAATATATTTTTTCAGGTCTGTAGCTTGTTTTTTCACTTTATGACAGTTTTAATAAAAAATAATTCTTAACTGTAGCCATACAGGGTGGCACATGCCTGTACTTACAAAACTGTGGGAGGCTGAGAGAGGAAGATCACAAGTTTGAGTCCAGCCTGGCAACTTAGCATCTTAGCCAGACCTTGACTCAAAAGAAAAAACAGAAAGGGCTGAAGTGGTAGCCAAGTGTGAACTTAGCAACTTAGCGAGAGCTGGTCTCTCAAGAAAAAATCAAAAGTGTCTGAGTGGTAGTCAAATGTGAAGTCTCCAGTCTCACAAGAAGTACTTAATTTTACTGTAAAATTCCTGAGATGTTTATCATATATTTTCCTTTGTGGTTCCTTGAATTTTCTCCAATAAATCTTTCTCTATCATGAGGTCATAGGAAATTCTGTTTTATGGATTTGAAATATTTAACATTTTTGCCTTTTTGATTTGACATAATTCCACGTATACACTTAAAAATATTTTCATTTCAAGGTATACTATTGCAGAAAAGTGCAGAGATTAACTATCATAAAGTGATAACCTCCTAGGTCAAGAAATAGAAATACCAACACCACAGAGTTCCCCTCCCTCCACCTGCTCTGTTCCCTCCCAGTTCTTATTGCCTTGACCTGCCAAATATAGCTACATTTTCACTTCTAATCCAATTGTTTGGTTTTGCCTGTTTTCAAAGTTCAGATAAACTAAAAGTTATGTCAGCATCTGGGTTTGGCTTCCTTCATTCAATACTATGCTTTCAAGCTCACCTATGTCGTTGCACTTCACACTATTTTGCTCATTTTCACTGGATTATAAAATAAATTGGTATATGATGAAATTTACTGCAATTTAGTTATTATCTGTCCTGGTGGTGCATGTCTCTATTGTCTCCAATTTGAAATACCAACAATAATTGCTATGTAAACATTTTACATATCTTTTTTAAAACGTGACAAATTTCTGTTGGGAATATAACTAGGAGTTCCTGGGTTACACAAGTGAATATGCGTAGCTTCAAAACATATGACTGAGGAGTGTTCTGAAATGTGATACCAATTTACAATTGTACTCAGTGCATGAGGGGCTTTAAATGATATTGTTAGTTTTCTTGACTTTAGTCATTCTGATGGATATGTTGTTACAGATTTAGTCTGTAATTATTACCTAGTTATTAATAAATGTGAGTAACTTTTTATATGTTTATCAGACATAGTTTATAGGGGTGTTTTAAATATTTACTTCTATGATACTTTAAAAATTTATATAAAATCTTTCATTATATTAAGAAAGTTCTCAACTCCAGGTTTAATAAAAGCTCTAACCATGAGAGAATGCTGGCCTTTATCAATGTTTCTTCTCCAAGATCTTTTAAAAAGAATCATACAGTTTTACTTGCCTAGCTTAAGGTACATCAATAGGTTGTCTTTGTTTCCTAGTGCTAAACTAAACTGAATTCTGATATTTTCACTACTTAGTCAAGGTGTTGTTTTTCATGCACTAATAAATGTAATTGCTAGTAATTTGTTTAACATTTTGGTAGGCATGGTTATTAATAATTTTATTTGTAACATTTTTCTTAAAGTATTCTTATTTGTTTTTTATACCAATCATACAGTAGGCCATGATTGCTTGTTCCACTCAACAATCTGGAAAAAGTTTGTAGATTATTTCCTAATCCCTGAATGTTTGTTAAAGGTTAGCTGTGAAAATTTTAGTCCGGCTGTTTTCACTTTAGGATATTTTTAAACCAGTATTTAATTCCTTTGGTGGTTGTACAGCCATTTGGATTATTGGTCTCTTATCAATTAGTAACTTTTACTTCTTCTAGGGATTAAATACTCTTAAGTATTCAGGTGGGATGCATAAAATCACCTAGAGCTTTGCTACATTATCTTTTTATGTCTGCTACACCTATAGGTATATCATTTCCAACCTGATATCTATCCCTTTTTTATCTTAACAAGATTATTTTTCCTTCCAGTTTTGTAGATTTTTGCTTCTGTTTATTTTTGGTTTTTTTTTTTTTACTCACTATGTTGTATTCCTATTCATTTTTACTCACTATGTTTTCTCTAAGGTAAACAGGTAAATCTATCAACACCCCTTAACTATTATGCCAGTTATATCCCATAAACTTCACAAATGCTGTTTTTCTTAGTTGAATTTTTAAGAATCTTTATTTTTTGTACATTAAGGAATCTAGAAATGCATTAAAAATTGCAGTTTGAAAATAAAAATGATTCTCCAACATGGAAATTTTAAAATGATAGAAAACTAGACATACTTTTAAACTTAAAATTTTCAACTAGTTTCAAATAAATAGTATCACCACGGTCAGGAGAGAATAAAAAATGACATGACAAAAGAAAAATTTTACAGGCTACAGAGAAAAAGAACTATAAGCAAATACTGAACTGTATTCAGTATGTTTTTACAGACATAAAGGTTAAAATTTTCAAAACTACCTTGTATATATATTAGATTGAACAATAAGTTAATATATTATTGTAATAGAAGCCAAGCTTTTTACAGTTGGAGAAGAAAATTGTACATGTGAAAAGAGAAAAAAAAATTAATGAATCCTTTGGTGCTGGACTGGAATTGGAAATATCACTGTGAACTCATAGTTTGATGAAAGTGTAAATATATAGATATATATTATGGATTATAGATATAGACATATATATACAGAAATGCATGGAACTGTGTGTATGTACATATAGATATGCTTTTATGTATATAATTTTATTTCTTACAACCGCCTGCTGCTAGGGCATGGAAGCAACTATATTCTAACAAATATGATCATATGCAACATTCATATTTAAATATGTCCTTCTACACACACACATACAACAGATCTGTAGAGAAACGGTTTATTTCAGTCTGAAGGTGGAAAAATACAAGATGAGTTTGGGACATCTTCCGTTCCAGACGGTGAGGTACTACTAAGAAACTGATGGTCATTCCAGAAGGACTCAAGGGACAACTTACAGAGGTCTTTACTTCATGAACTAGGACAGTTTGAAGCATCTAAAACTGGTAAAAAGCATTACAATTTATCTAATTAAGAATCAAGGATTTTAATTTATTACTATTTTGACTTAACACTATTACTTATTACTGTTATTCTTAATTAGAATCTTGATTCCTCAATAGGAAGAAAAATGAAGAGAAGGGAGAAGGGAAAACTCTTCCTTAACATCCTATACCAACAATTAAACAAACAAAAAAGATAGAAATCAAAAAATCATCAGGTAACCACACAGTAAAGCCTTATGAGAAGAGGTAAAAATTCAGTAGGAAAATGAACAAAACAATCTGAACAGAAACCTTGTATAAAAATGTTTAGTAGAGACATACAATTGAAACCTACATAAATGCAAAAATCAATTAATTTCCTTATATTAATAATGAAAATTTTAAAAAGGATATTAAGAAAATAATTGCATTTATGATAGCATCAAAAAACAAAGTATTTCAGAACAAATTTAAGCAAGAAGGCAAAGGATTTATACACTGAAAACTAGAAAACATGGATAAATGAAACTAGAGAAGACACAAATAAAAGGAACACATCCATGCTTATGGATTAGAGAACTCAGTGTTAAGATGTTGATACTTTCCAAAGGAAGCTGCACATTTAATGCATTCTATATGAAAAGTCCCAAAGGAATTTTTTCAGAAATAAAAAAAATTATCTAAAATACATTAAGAATCTCAAGAGACCCTGGATAGTTAAAATAATATTAAAAATAAAAATAAAAACAAAGTTGGAGGTCTCACACTTATTGAATTTGACTTATTACAAGACTACAGTAATCAAAATAATATGGCAATGATATAATACCTGAAAATTGGAACAAAAGAATAAAATAGAGTACATGGAAGTCCTTACATGTATGGTCAAATGACTTTTGGAAAAGTCTAATGACCATCCAAGTAGGGAAGGAGAATGTAATCTAAACATTGTACTGGGAAAATGGATATCCAAGTATTAAGTTATGAAGTCGAATCTTTTTCTTGTATCATATTCTCAAATAATTGAAAATGATTGAAAGAATTTTCCACAAAAGCTAAAATGATTAGAAGGAACAGTTTTAGAAGAAAACAAAAAGGAAAATTTGTATGACACTGAGTTTGGCAATGATTTCTTGGATTGGATACCAACAGCACAGGCAACAAAAGTAAAAATTGAGAAATTAGACTACACAGAAAGTAAAAACTTCTGTGTGTCAATGGACACAATCAACACAATGAAAAGGCCACCTACAGAATAGGAGAAAATATTTGCAAATTATATATCTGATGCGTTAATATCTAGAATAAATAAACTACTGTAAGCCAATAAAATATATAACCTGCTTTTGAAAATGACTGAAGGACTCAAATAGATATTTCTCCAAAGGACATATATAAATAGCAAGGATATGAAAAGATGACCAACATCATTAGTCACTAGGGAAATGCAAAGAAGATACCACCTTATATCCATTTGGATGGCTATTATAAAAAAGTATTGCTGAGGATATGGAGAAATTGGGGTACTGATGGAAATGTAAAATGGTGCAGCTGCTGTGGGGAAAAAAGTATGATGGTTCCTCAAAACAGTAAAAATAGAACTATCATATGCTCTTGCAATTTGACTTCTGGCTATATAAGGAATTTGAAAGTAGGATGCGAAGGAAATATTTGTATATCCTTGTACCTCGGAGCACTGTTGACAGTAGCCAAGAGGTAGAAATAGCCAAGTGCCCAGTGTAGATGAATGGATTACTAAAACAGAACTTATACAGACAACAGAATATTAGTCAGTCTGGAAAAGCAAGAAAGTTCTGACAAAAGCAGTAATGTGGCTAATCGCTGGGGACATGATATTAAATGAAATAAGCCAATGGCAAAAAGTCAAACACTATATGAATCCAGGCATGAAGTTATTTAGAGTAATCAAATTCATAAAAACAGAATGTACAATAATTGTCAATGGAAAGGTAGGAGAATATGCATAGATTTTAATAGGTTTGAAGTTGTTTAGGAAGTGGTATAGATCTGTGGTAGAGAACTTGCCTAGTCTGCATGAGGCATGGATTAACCCTCAGCACTACCAAAAAGAAAAAAAGTCAGCATTTTAGAGCTGAGGGTGTAGCTGTACAGTGCTTGTCTTGCATATGACAAGACCCCAGTTTCAGTAATAAAAATAAACAGAACTACTGTCGTTCTTTAACTTAAAATTTGTGTGAGTATTCTCAAGTTAATAATATGTGTGGCCCTCAAAATAGTAAAATAATATCTATATTTTAGTACTATTCTTCACCTGTACTGTTGTCAATAGTGAAAACGTTATCAGCACATTCTGCTGACTGGATTTAGAGCAAATGAGCACGGCTACACTGTTGGTGGGAAAACAAACTGATGTAAAACTTTGCAGCAGGAAATGTAGAAATACGTAAGAAAAATCACATTTTGACTAAGTGATTCTACCTCTACAAATTGACCCTAGTGTGCCCCTCTACCAACAGAAAAATAAATATGCACACTGTAGTACTGTTTGTAATTGCAAAATGATCAAAATACAGACATCTCACTGTTTCCACAAGTTTTTAATCCACAGGTTTCAACCAACCTAATATCAAAAATACTACAAAAACCAAAAATTACGTCTGTGCTAAAAGCATACAGCCTTTTCATTTACATGATTTCCTAAACACTACAGCATAACAACTACTGAAAAAGCAGAGATTTCCAACACGGCTGATTTTAAAAGGGTATGTATTGGAGAAGCTTGGAGAAGAGACACCAAATAAAGCAAACACACCCACACACGGAAAATTATCCTGAAAGAAAAATCCTCTAGAGCAAAACAAGTAGCTGGGTTGCTGGAGAATGGAAGTGGAGCATTGTTGGTCCACAGCTCATCACATACCATTTATGAAGCAAACACACTGTCTCGAGAGCAAGTCTGATAGATGGAGGGAGGGAGACAGCACTGCAGAGGCCGTACTCCCAGGATAAGCTCCCTATGCACACCCCTCCTACCTGGAAGAGGAAACTAAACATGAGCATTAACTGCAGTTAGGGCTGCAGGGAAGCCATGAACTCCAACCAGAGAAGGAGGCAGCAGCATAAAAATATTATTCCTCCTAAAACCAGGGAACATAGTGTCCCTGTAGCAGCCTACCCACCATGCACTATTCAGCATCAACTAGAGAAGCCCCCCACCCTAGGCAGAGAGATCAAGTTAATGAACTGAAGGCAGTGCAGAGCTTGCTGTTGGCAACCATGGATCACACTCTTGAAGACATGAGGAAAGGGAACATTCTGCACAGCTAAACCGGAGTTGGTGATTGTTTTACTGTTCCCCTTGAAAACATAAGAAAGATTTGAGACAGCAAACCCTGCCCACTGCCCAGTGTCCCATGGAGGCAAAGACAGTCCTGTGCTGAGCCAGAAACTGCATCAAATTCCATGAGTTGGAAAGCAGAACTCTTACGATAGAGAAGGGAAAAGTATGAGGGCAAAGGAACAGAAAGCATGGCAGGGTCAGATGGCTTCTGGTGATATGCAAGGTGAGAAGTCTCCTAGAGGGAGAGCGTGGGGAGGACCACAAGAATTACCCTGCAGTCAGGGTACAGTTGGGGTAACTAGCAGAAGTTGAGGGAGAGCTGGGCAATGGGCAAACTACACCACATCCTCTTCCCAAAATAATTAAGGTGATGTGATCTTGGGAAGGAGATGAAGCTCTAGAGTGGTGCACACCCAAAGCATCACTTGCATCCAAGACGTGGGTTCATAGAGATTGACAGCCCTCACCAGTCCCAAGCAGAAAGTTAAGCAGTCCCCAGAGAAAACAGGACTATGACCAGAGCATGAAGGGCGCTGTCCACACACTCTGGCTCTCTGTGGAGGCTGCATAGGCTTTTTGTTTGTTTGTTTACTTGCTTGTTTCTCTCTCTTTGGTTATATTTGTTTATTTTTCCTTTTCTTCGGGTCTTGCTTCATTATTAATATTATTTTTTATTTTACTTTTTAAAGATTTTTCCACTTTTATTCTCTTTGTCTTTCATCCCTTTACCCTTTTAACATTCTTTCCTCTCTATTCTTTTCTCTTAGTGCATCCTCACTTTTCCTATCCTTTTGTCCTCCTTCTCTTCTTTACTTTTCATGTGAATATATATTATAATTTATTATATATTATAATGTTAATATACTGTTTATATATATTATCTCCTTTTCTTTTTGCTGAGTTAATTTTCCTTTCCCTTTCCTCTTTTCTCCCCACCCTTTATCTCAAATTAACCAATAAGGACAGTATATTATAGACTGCATAGGTTCTGATAAAAGGACAAAATTTTCCAAACAAGTTTTACTGTCCATGATTAATGTATGGTTAAATCTATGAATGCTGCTGAAGCCAAGTGAGCCCAACCCAATTAAAGTGAATAGGCTGAAGTGGTAGACAACACCTCTTGGCAAATAAAACCAAGATCACATCAATAGTAAGAAGAATGTAACTAAAACAGATTTTCATACCAACAACAAAGTCTCTTCAGACTACTTGACCTCAATCCTCAGCATGAAAAAACAAGACAATAAAATGCCTCAAAGACGCCTAACTCCCCCTAATGCACAGCCAAGGTGCACTGATGGAGAAGGAATGAAACACAGATAGCTGAACTGTACAAAATGATCAACAGGAAAGCAAAGAAAATAAGTGAGCCCAAAGATGAAGTAGTCAGACAGTGGAATTAATAAACACGCTGAACAATGTGGTTAAAGACATCAAATAAAAAATTAGAAGAACTAACAGAAATTCTTCAAAACATGAGTGACAATTTTACTAAAAATAAAATCCATAAAAATTCAAACATAAATACCAAGTTTTAAAGAGTCTATTCAAAATATGAATAGAGGAAGTGACCAATGTGAGGACATGTGCCAGACCTCAATCAAAATGGAAACACAGATCATATACTCAGAGATAAATTGCATTACAGACAGCAAACAAGTGAGGAAACTTTGCCCAACAGCTACCAAATAATACTAAGAAGACTAATTGGAATTAGAGAACAATCCAAAAGCCACATATATGGAATAAAAGCATCAGTTTGCAGAAATCATAGCAGGAAGCTTTCCAAGTATGTGGAAAGAACTCAATATACAGTTAAATGAGGTATGTAGAACTTCTAATAATCATAATGAAAGAAGATAAGACAGACAAACCAAGTTCAGGGAAGGAAATAATGAAGGTCAGAGTAGAAATTAATTAAAATGTGTCAAAAACACTAAGAATCAATGAGTTGAAAAGCAAATTCTTTAAAAAAAATAGATAAATTTCTACTCTGAAGGTCAGAGTAGAAATTAATTAAAATGTGTCAAAAACACTAAGAATCAATGAGTTGAAAAGCAAATTCTTTAAAAAAAATAGATAAACCTTAATAGATAAGCCAGACATCAGAAAGAAAGAAGGAAAAGTTTCATATCAATCCTAGTAGAAATGGAAAAGCTGAAATCATAACAGACATTACTGAAATCCAGATCATTAGTAACTGCTCTGAAAATTTGTACTCTAACAGATTGGATAACCTAGAAAAGATGGACAGATTCCTAAACACATATGAATTGCCAAAACTAAATGAAGAAGACATAAAAAACCTAGAACAATCTTAATAGTACACAAAGAAATGGAAGCAATAATAATAAAAAAAAAAACACCTTCCAACTAAGAAAAGCCAAGGACATGAATTCTACAAGAACTTAAGGGAAGATATGACACCAATACTTTGCAAACTCTTTAATGAAATTGAAGGCAAAGGAGTACTTCCAAACTCATTCCTGCAAGATACCATTAGTCTGATTCAAAACTCAGACAAGAACCCAACTGAAAAATAAACTACAAATCAATCTCTTTAATGAACACATGCAAAACCTCAAAAAGATACTGGAAAACAATGCAACAAATCATCAAAAAGGAGCATACATCATGACCAAGTAAGCTTCATCCCAAAGATGAAAAGATGGTCCAATATAATCAAATCAATAAATGCAATACACTGAATAAATAGAAACAAGGACAAAAATCACATGATTATCTCAACAGGTATAGTGAAAGCCTTTGACAAAATCCAACATCCATTCATGATAAAAATTCTGCAGAAAATAAACATAAAAAGATATTATATCTATTTATAAAGACTATGTAGGACAAACGTACCACTAACAGCATATTAAATGGGGAAAAACTGAAATCTTTTTCTGTAAAATGAGGAACAAGGGAGATGGTATGGTTTGTGTCTAGAGGACCCCCAAAGCCTTGTATACTTTTAGCTGATGATTTTTATGAGGCAGCTGAATCTATATTCTGTGTCTGATTAGTAGAACAATGCTGGGATTAAGGGTACTGAGATTAAGGGTAGGTGATGTTTGGATCAGTTCACTGATTGGATTGGCACCACCCTAATCTCAGCAGTCTGGATAAATTAAAAGGGGTAGAAAGAGGCTTGTTTCTCCTGTTTGCACTTGTTGCTTTTGCTGATTTCCACCACCATGAACTGTTGCCCCTCTGCCATGTGCCAGCCTGCGTTGGAGCCAGCTGATATGACCTCAAACCTCTATAAACTATGAGAAATAAACCTTTGTTTCCCTAACTCGTGGTTGTTGTACATTTTGTCTCAGAATGAGAAAAGTAACTATCACAGGAGGGATGCCGCTGTCATTATTCTTGTCCAGTTTGGTACTCAAAACATTAGCCTGAGCAATCAGGCAAGAGAAAGAAATAAAAGGGATATGTGTAGGAAAGGAAGAAATCAAATTATCACTATTTGCAGGTGACATGGTCCTTTATGTAGATAATCTAAAAAATTCCATCAAAAGACTCCTAGACTTAATAACCAAATTCAATAATGTAGCATGATACAAATGAACACACAAAATCAATGATGTTTCTTTACCACAACTGAGAAAGAAATTAGGAAAACACTACCACTCATAATAGCATTGAGAAAAATTAAATACTTAGGAATTAACCTAACCAAGGAAGTGGAAGAGCTCTAAATGAAAACTATAGTACTCCAAAAACTGAAATTGAAGAGGATATCAGAAAATGCCTTGCCTATTCTAGATTAGCAGAACCAATTTGTCAAAATGACCACACTACAAAATTGATTAATGGATTTAATATAATCCCAATCAAATACAAACAGCATTCCTCAAGGAAATAGAAAAGCAATTCTAAAATGTATATGGAACTAGAAGAGACTCAGAAAACCAAAATCAATCCTGAGCAACAAGTACAAAGCAAACGTCATCACAATCCTGGATTTTACATTATATTACAAAGCTAGGGTGATAATAATAGCATAATACTGAAACAAATTCCAAGCGGCAGCTCAATGGAGTAGAACTGTAAATTAAGAAACAACCCTGGGCAAACTAAATCATCTAATCTTTGACAAGGAGCCAGAAAAATATGCTGGACAAGAGGTAGCCTGTTTAACAAATGGTCCCAGGAAAACGGGTTACACACATGCAGAAGATTGGGTCTAGACCCATATCTCTCACCATGTACCAAAATAAAATCACAATGGTAAAGGACATAAATTTTGAAACAGAAACATTTAATATGCTGGAAGATAAAATAGTAAAGTTCTTGAAGATATAGGCACAGCAAAAGACTTTCCAAACAAAACCCAAATTACAGAAGAAATAACATCAAGAATCAGTAAGTGGATTATATAAAATTAAACAACATTTTTGTGGCAAGGAAAACAATAGAATGATGAGAAAACTTAAAGAATAGAAAGAAACGTTACTAGCTACAGCTCTGACATCTCTGTATTATCTTATATCTAAAATATCCACAGTACTCATTTAAAAAGAAGAAAAAACAGAAAAGAAAAATATAGAAACCAAATAAATGAATAGGCAACTAAAATGAATAGACAATTCTCAGACAGCAAAGTACAAAAGATTGATGTTTATAAGAAAAATTCAACATCTCTAGCTACTAGAGAAATGCAAATTAAAACATTAAAATTCTATCTAATAACAAATGCTAGCAAGGCTGCAGGGGAAAATACCCCTTCTTCATTTTTGGTGGGAGTATACACTGCTACAACGAGTACCATGATAACCCTGCCCTGAAACCAGCCAGTCATGGACTGAAACGTCTGAGCTAAAAGCTATGGACTAACAACTAACCTCTGCTTTAAAAAAGTAACACAAATAGAATCTATATTGCAACAAGCATTATAAGTAACGCAGAAGTGAAGTATAAACTAGATGGGAGAATCTGTGTAGTTTATGCCCAAGTGCTATGCAATTTTATATAAAGTACTTGTGTGTCTTTGGATTTTGGTATCCACAGGGAATTCAAGAACAACTTTCCTGTAGATACTAAAAGAATGATAGTGTTAAATTCCTATACGTGAGAAAATCATAGAATAAACTATGGCACAACTGTACATTCTATTATGTGTATATTTTCAGATTTAAGATTCTTAGTGCATAATGTGTGAACACCTCAGCAGTCATTCCTATTTGTGTCCCTGTGACCACACAAATTTCCACTGCAATTAGCATTATGGAGATGGTATAATATTAATTTTTAAAAACCTAACATCAAGTTAATGTACTTAATTTAAAAGTCAGTGTTTTTGTGTGTTTACTCTTTGTTGTGTATCTGTGAAGTTTTGGAAATGTGGTAAGAAGAGGGAGTCACTAGTAGATGAAGGAGTTTTAACAAGTCACTATTTCTTTGTAATTAAAATGATCAATTTACAAGAATTATTTGGTTATTTTATTATTAAATAATGACATGCCTACCATACTTAATACTTGCAGCAAGTACTTTTGATACTCTTTATTCTCTATTATAAAATAATTTTCAGTTAATAATATATAAAATAATAATGGTAAAAAAGCAGGAGATATAATGTTCAGAAGCCTCAGTATTTAATTTCAAACAAATGTAAAGGCAATTATAAAATCAGATGTTTATTGTATGGTCTCAATATCCACATTCTAGAGGCAAAACAAATGTTTCTTTGAAAATACTGACTTTTTTACTGTTTGTAAGGATTTATAAAATCATGAGTTCTCAAGTGTCAACTGTTTCTTTCTCTCTTTTTTCCTTTTCTTTGAATAGCAAGGAAAGGTCCATACTTATTCTGAAAAGGTTCAATCTGTCTCTTAACTGGATTAACTCTTGCCATCTGGAAATGGTACTGACCAGCAGCAGTATCAAGACAGATTAAAATATCACTCGATGTCTTTTCTTCATCAAAGTCTTGTCTTTCCTGGTGCCATTTTCTTCTTCATATTTTCAGTTCTGTTAAGTGTTGATACTTGCTAACATTTCTTTTCTCTTCCCTGTCAATGCTTATAAGAGATGATTCATTGTTGTCTTTCATCCCAGCTTCATCTGAATCTTGTATTGTTTCTAATATCCACGCTTTGGATATGCCAACTTGTACTTCTTCACAATTTTCATAAATGTTATGCAATGTTGAAGGCATTACATATTTCAAAATGGATCCAGACGTTATGGCTTCAATTGCCTCTTGCATTTTGAAAAAATTTTCTTTGTTGAACTCCACCGGGTTGTCACCCTTTCATGTTCATAAGAGAATTTCACTCCAAATTTCTTTACAAAATTCATAACAATTACTAAGCAGTTTCTGGTGCAAGAACAATATTCTAAGAGATGAAAGTCCTCCAAGCACCTGTGGAACAAAACTGCATAACTCAATACACTTATAACGACTAGTAGTTTTAGCTTTGATGTTTTAATTAAAATCTTATATAAAACCTCTTATGCAAATAATTGCCTAAAAACTAGTGAATTTTAACCCAACCAAAATGCCTGCAAAATGTTCACTTATACAATTACTAAAGTGTACCACTTTACTACCATTTTCTTTATTTTCTTAATATATTCTTTAGGCTAAATAGAAAGACAAAATAATTAAAGAGGAATGTATTTCAATTTTTAAAACCTTTTTCAAGACCATCAAAAAACATGTTAACATTTACTAAAATTTGCACTTTTTAATGAGAAATATTACAGTTTAAAGTATTGTGCTGTTCAATTTTAAACTCAAATAATAACTCTATGTGGTTACACAGAAAAATGGCACTAGTAAAGCCGATACTTCTGTGGTTAAAGTTATGTTTATCTTTACAGTCACAGAGTTATTACTGAATATTTTGGTTGTATAGTTTGTTTAAAGGCAGGATGATATAGCATTACAGTTGGAGGCTATAGACAAAGTAGTACACATTAGAGTTTTCCAAATTTTATGAGCTAATAGAATGAATACACATATCAATTTCATGGTTAAGTATATACTAGCAGACTGTAATATTAATTAAAGGATAAGTAAAAAGTATGTTAATTTAAAACTTAAATGTAAATATTATTAAAAATCAAAATTAAACATAGCCATTGGGTAGGATTTAGACTAACAAGAAATTTTGAGGAAAATATTTTATCACTGATATTCTTTAATATTGCCAGCACATGGTAAAAATAAAAAGCAGATGAACTTTGAGTCCGTTTTTTTGACATTTCATTTATTTATATTTATTTTAAAGAAAAATAAACAGTTTCAAAACAGGTCTGTAGGAGAGTTACAATAATTAATACATTGTGCATTGTTGTCTTCATACTACTTTTAAATTTTCTATTAAAAGAAAAGTCTCCCTTTTTGGTTGCACCCAGATAAGCTGCTCTGAATTCCCCATCCTATGTATGCTAATATAAATGAATAACTTGAATCATTTACTGATCGAATTTCTATATTCCTTCAATTATTTTTCTGCCTCATGTCTGTATTTTCCATCTGGGATTCCAAGTGCTTATGTTAGATTTCTTGGTATCATTTCAAAAGATTCTTTATTTCCCCTGTCCCAAACGTTTCATGTTTTTCAGATTGGGTACTTTATGTTCAAGTTCCCTGATTTTTCTGACATCTCCATTCTCTTATTAAATATGTTTAGTCAGTTTTTCATATTTTGGTCTCTGTACTTTCAGTTCTATTTTCTTTTTTATTTGCTAGTATTTCCTGCCACTTGTTCATCATTAGATTATTATCATTTAGATTTTAAACAGTTATAATAGCTGCTTTAAAATTCTGTCTACTAATTCCAATATCTGAGTCATTACAGGGTTGGTTTCTACTTTTATTTCTTATCTTGAGGGTAGGTCAGGTTTTTCTGTTTCACCATCTGTGAGTCAATTTTGAATTACTGTGTAGATATTGTGACTAAAATGTGGTAGACTCTAGAATCTTTTATATTACTCTAACATTTGCTGATTGTGCATTTGTTTTAGCAGGCACATTAACCTGAGGAGATTCGTACTGAACCCTGTTTCTTCATGGTTAATAGCAGCACAAATAAACTTCTCAGCTTCAGTTCTCTTCAACTTATCTGGGCTTCTTAGAATCTGCCCTCAAATGCACAGTCCTGAGATCAGTCAGAAATTAGATTTAAAAATTACCTAGAAAATTAGAGACACCATGTCTTTGAATTTCTCCTTTCAAGCATTTGCCTCCTCATTTTTCAGTAACTATTGCTGTGTCAAACTTTGTCCTCTGGTTATTCAGTGCAGTGAAGCTACAAATTTTCTATCAGTTTCAGCCATCCTGCATAGCGTATCTTTGAGTCTGGTTTTATAAAAGCTATAAAAATGAGAAATTTCTTGATACAATCTCTTTCTTCCAAATGTTATAACTTCATCATTGTCTCCCTGATTTGGGTACCTTGTCAGTTTCTTCAGACAGTTTTTATTTTTCTCTATCTTGCTTTGAGAATCTTTATTTTCCTCTTTCCTAACTCTTCTCCCTGTAGCATTACTTTTCTTCTTTCCAACCTGTTCCAGTAAATGCTTTGGTCTAGATTACATATGTAGATTCATGTCAGCTTCATCATTGGTTCTAACATCTTGAGACTTGTGTATCATCAATTGTCTAGGGGCACCATAACAAACACCATGGACTGGTTGGTTTAAACACAGAAATTTTTTTCCTCCCAATTCTGGAGGCTAAGAGTCCAAGATCAAAATGTTGTCCAGTTTGCCTCCATCTAAGGCCTCACTCTTGGCTTACAGATATGTATTCTTCCTGTTTGCATCACATGACCTTTGCTCTGTGTGTATGTGTTACTGTTGCATGTCCTTCTGCAAGTCCTAATCTTCTACTTTCATAAGGACACCAATCGGATTTCATTAGGGCCAAGTCTAATTGAGACAGGCAATGAGTGCCTGACTCTCCCATTTTCCTCAAAGGCTCAAAGGGGAAAGTGACTTTTTCAGGCAATGTCACACTCTCCCCACCACTTCCCTTTTCCTTTTTCGCCTCCACCCAGTGGACTGGGACAACTTGTTTCAATGTCCCTAACTGTCTCTTCTCCACTCCACTCCAACATGGTTGCAACAAGATTATCAATGTGGTACCCCTCCCCTGCTCTAGCCACTTTTGAACACTACTGTTGTGTTTTTGAGGAAGGAAGGGAGCTGTTCACATCCCCAACTCCCACAACTAGCCTTGTAGATTTCCTGGTTTCAGCCCTGCCTCCTCAATGGATCACTGCTAGGAAAGCTCCAGCTGTCCTGAAAACTTGCACCAATCACAGGACTATACTTGGACCAATCACAGGCCCTGTATGTGTATAAGCAGCACTCCCCGCACAATTCTCAGGTGAACCGAGAAGGGATCCCTCTCGTGCACTCACCCTCTCTATACTACAGCATAGTCCCTGTTAAAATACTTGCTTTCTTGGTCCTGTAAACTTGCCTCCTGATTTATTTCTCTGGTAGTGTGGGCTTCAAAAGTCCTGTAACTCTTCTTAAGATTCTTATCCTCAGTAATCTGGACAGAGCACTTGGTTCAAAAGGAAGAGCAATAAACACTAGGGGCTGTTAGCACTGAAGAACTCCAGAGACCAGCATCCAAGGAAGACCAGCTGCAGAGGCTAGCACCTGGCAAAGTTGACCTACAGTGTCTAGAACAAGGAGGCCTGGAAGGGGGTAGCCAGCACCAGCACCCAATAGTCTTGACCTATGGTATCATCACTATCTGGTGACATTAGGGCTGCTAGCAGAGCTGCACTTTGACAGTTCATGATTTCCCTGTAATCAAGCAAAGAACCCTAGGCTGATTGGCAACACAATGGCCTCATTTTAACTTTACCCTCTTCAGAGACCTTATATCTCAATACATTCTGGGATGTAGGGAGTTGGCTTCAGTACATGAATATGAAACACCAGTTCAACTTATAAAAGGCTGCAATCCCTTTCTATATAATATTTTTCAAGTATTATTTTCATGTAGCATTTTAATTATGTAGTATTTATCTTACTATAAAACTTCCCATAGTAATTTGGTTTTCTTATTGCATGAGAATTTTACGTGTAAAATTCAAGTTATTGGTATGTCTCCATCTTATCTTTGTCCACCTTTCCTTTTCATCTTTTCCTTCCAAATATATTATATTAATCTAAAATAAGCTTTACTAAAGATAAAGCCTTCAGAATAAGTATTTTCAACCTGATGTAACTGGATACCTTAGTTCTGTGATATTAATTTGAATACTATCACCAAATCAAGAGAGACATATCACAAATCATTAAGCATTGATATTGTCAACATTCAAGTAAGAGTAGAGTCATAGCTTTAGTGAAGAAAGCTAGAATTTAATAGCCTTTAGTTTACTGAACAAAGTTGGTCACAATAATGAGGAAAAATGACTAAGTGACATTTAAGGTAATTTTAAATCTAAATTTTTAACCACTAGCAGTTCTCTACTATCTACCTCATAAATGTTAACCTCCTTGAGCTTGTATCCAATTCCTGCTACAAATTTAGTTTCGTGTGTTGTCTTACCTTGCTTTTAGACATCAACTCCTACTCTGAAGAAATTTGGCTTACTCACTTTTCAGATTTCTCCTGCTTTGATTCCTTTGCTTGTTTTATGCCTTGAGTCTCTAATACAGTTTCTTATTTTCCCCATCTGTTTAAAATCCCACTTTATCTTTTACAGTGCAGATAAAAATTTACAATATTTGCTATATTTCTTTGATTACTTTAGTCCACAATGAAATAAACCTCAGTTCTAACACTCACAACTTCTGTGAACCTCAGGTTCCTCATTTGTAAAACAGTGTTTACTTTGTAACTTGCCATGTAATTTATAACCTATTATTTATTAAATCCCGGTGTGTAGTATTACTTTACAGATTTCAAATAATGCTTTTGAAACAAAATAGAATAATAACAAAAACTACTTAAATAGAACTTACTTTATGCCATGTTTTCTTTAGTTAGCGTAAAATCCAGAGTTTAAACTCAGGAAGCTTCTGAGATTACCTATTCTCATAAGATGTCTAAATTACTGAGCAAAATAGAACTAAATCTGATGGTTGCTCTTATTTTTATTATGTATGGCAATTTAATATCTTAAATGCATTCCTTATATCACTAAAAAGATTTTAGGTCCTTCCAAACAAGGACAGTATATTTTATTTTTTTCCCTTGTATAGTGTGCGTTTACACTGGAGACACTTCACATTTGTTGAGTGCATAAACACCTGAATCAGAGAGATTATTTACTTGACTGCATACTTACTAGTCTTTAATTTTTATCCACATCTTTCTTGAAGACATCAGAATATTCATACATTTCCTGCTTATATATCTGATACAAATTCCCTCAAGAGCCTAAGCTCAGTATTGTTATTGATTGTTCCTGCTACCCTCCTGGAGATATCATTCTTAAGCACTATCCCAGGTTTCACATTTCTCATAGGCTTCCCCATTAGTGTCTGTATTTAGAGATATCCTGTGGCTTCTGGGAAGAAGTCAAACCTCAGTCCTGATCACAACAAGCAGGAATGTTGAGGGAAAATAAGGTTCTGCGCTCACAACATATTCATAATTCCACTTTAACTAAACATAAAGTTGCAAGCCAATTGCTAAAATACTTAGCAAAAATT
The DNA here is from genome assembly GCF_000276665.1 of Chinchilla lanigera. Lineage (NCBI taxonomy): Eukaryota > Metazoa > Chordata > Mammalia > Rodentia > Chinchillidae > Chinchilla > Chinchilla lanigera. The sequence goes on along the minus strand of NW_004955435.1, from coordinate 21,473,991 downwards.
TGCTGCAAACTTAATTGCTGAGTAATTTTTTTCACATCTTGGAACATCCAGAGCTGGCTCAAAATGGCTCAGTTGAACTAACCATGTAAAGAGATTTCTGTGTAATATTTAACATTTCCAGTGATTTAGGCATTGAAACTGGACATATTATTACTTAAGATAGCTTTCTTTACTTTAATAAATCTGTCAAAATGACCTTATCACTCATGCTTCTTACCAGAAAACTTGCTAGTTCTGGGGATTTGGCAGGTTACATGTTTCACTCAGTGAAGACACTTATTTAGGGATTTCCTTCTGCTACATACTTGGGCCAAACTGAATTCAGGGATACAAGCACAGTTCCTGAAGCGGAAAGTCAGAGCATGTCTCCAGGGATCCTGTTTCTTCTTTGGCAGTCCATGGATAATTGAGCCCCACATTTGCCTTATCAATCTTTGCTGCAAGAGCCAGGCTGTTTTCTACAAAGTATACTATATAGATGTACAACTAGTGTGTGATGTTGTTATAATAATTACAGTAATATATTTTCTGCCTTTTGGTTTCTCAAAATATCATTTCTGTATAATAAAATACTTAGATCTTCAGTGTTTACAGTATATATTTTATACCATATATTTTTAAAATATGCCTGTCAAGCACCTCAGAAACTAGATCTGAGATTCTTCTGATGATCTTGTAAGATGGGTATCACTATCCTTATGTCATTGGACACTAAGTGAAGTTCCTCACCAAGCCTAACTGTCTCCAAATCGCATGTATTTTGGTGTTGCTCCTCACCCCTGAATGGTTTGTATAATGGTTACTGAAGACCCATTCCATGATCCTGATTTAATGCCTTTTATAAGTTTAAATCTTCTTGGATCAGGTGTATAACCTACTTGCCTTTGGACTTGCAGGGTATCTCATCTAGGCATTTACATACAATGTGATATAATTTTATGTAAGACATCATATACATTTTTTATTCAAGTTGTGATCATAATATCCTCCTGAATTCCATTTTTTATTAAAAAATATTACTAGAAAGAGAATTTGATTCCTGAGACTCCCCACCTCTCCATAATACTCTCAGAATAAAAAAATACTCCCTGAAAATTTCTTAATTATAGAAAAAATCTAGAAATGAAGACACCATCATCTTTCTAATTTAAGAGAATAAAAGCTGGACAAGTTCAATGTCATATCAATAACTTTTCTGATGCCAATAACTTTTCCCACACATTTCTGCATAACCACGCAGCTACTGTAATACAGGTAAGTTTTCCTATGCTCTTCCCTAACGGAAAAAAATAGATTCAGTTTCCTGACCAATAAAATGCATGTTTCTGGGGAGATATTTCTTCAGTACAGGGTGCCTCTCACCCAAGGACTCTCATAAGATTAGCTTCTTCCTTTGTCTTCTACCATCCTTACATAGAGCAGGTTCAATCAGACAAAGCTCAAATGTCTGGCACCCTGAGCTTCAACTCCCCTAAAAAAAGAGTGGTAGAATGTGTTCATTTCAAGCCATGACTCTCTTGGCTGTGAAATCTTTTCCCTGTGGTTGAGAGATTTTGAAGAAAGCCTCACACACATGAATGGTTCTGTCTCAATTCTAGCAATATTTTACCTAGAATATTTTAGGTTAAGTTCCATTCCTTAAAATGGGCTCTTGCTTTGTAATGAGTTTAGGGTTTTAGATACTCTACTGAAGGTCCCACTTGCATATTCCCATTAAAGATTAATTTTGTTTCCTTACAACATCTGTGTTCTGTTGACTCCTATCAGTTCCCAAGCTATAGAGCCAAACTTGTCCGTCATTACAGACAGGCACTTGGAAACCACCTTTTGCTGTTGCTTTCACATATCAAAGTATCATTTTAGGCAGGGAGACTCCTTAAGTGGCCGTCCAAGGGCTGCTCCTCAGAAACTCCTTTTAGGCCTCCCCACTTAGGTTTTTGGGCCGCGTCTTGTGAAGGCACCAACACAGCTGAGTCCTTGAAAGCATGGCAAATGGAACATGCTGAAAGGTGCCTTTACAGAAGCATTAGAGCCACCCGGAATCTGTAGACATTTCTGCCATAGTTCCCTACCCAGAATAGCAATTGTTGAAATGTAATCTGAGCACTGTTGTCAAAAACAAGTGTGAGTATTTTAGCGAATGTCTGGCACCAAGCCTGTCTGTAAGTCTGGGTTCGCCCCAAGGTCCAGCAGGGGTTTCAAGAGCCTGGCTACATTCTGGGCTTTTATGCCAAAGCTTTGCTTATTTGTCAGCCTGGTATTGCAGATAGCTGGGGAACTATCTGAAGTGTGCAATTATAGTCTCTCAAGGAGCTGATAAACAGCCATACACACTAGCATTTTTCAGAGCTACAGCTCCAAACACTGGGAATACACACCTGAAAAGACTGTACATGGAAAAGAGTGACTCACCTGTGCAAAATCTCCTTGTTCTTAGAGACAGATTCCTGACCTGTTCTCAACCATGCATGGTTCAGATAGGTCCTGACTACCTGTGAAATAACTGAAGTAAACATGTGTAGTGAAAGATGCAGCAGACATTCTGAAGAGGTAAGGCGTTTTACAAAAATTGAGATATTCAAGCCTTGGCTGATAGATCCCAGAATGAGAAAGCTATACTGAGGTTTCAAGCACAAAAAAATCATTTAAAATATTTCTGTAGAAGACTCTAAACTCTTAGATCTCTTTGTGTATGAATCCTCCAATCAATAGCATATATGAAGTGGACATACATAGCTATGCAATGCATGCAACTGTGTTCATCACGTCATTTACAGTTGCATATCACACACTTGCTCACTCTTACACCTCTGTTAAAGAGCACATATGCAAAAGAACAGAAAACACTTATGCACTTTTGGATAAATTAACTTGTTTCTGTACAGAGATGCACATTCAGATCATCTAGGATGACTAAAGAACAGAAAGCCCTTCATGTTGTACTTTAATCAACTTATAACTCTTAACACAAAAAGGAAAAAGGCTTTTTACAACCATTCTTCTTTGTTTTGTTGAGCTAAGTGAAGATGGTCACCTAAAAATATCCTTGGAGAAAAATAAAGACCCAGAAGGCAATGAAGAAAGACTTGGTAAGTGCAGGACACAGAATAGCATGCATTATTGTTCAGAAACATCCTGTACCTATGAAAATATAGGAATTAGGACAGAGCCTAGGCAGCAGGTGAGCCTTTCCTGCTTACAGTTGTCATTAACACAGAACAATAGGATACAAGCACACAGTCCTTTCCCTAGTCCGGTCCTTCAGTCACTCTCTCTCCTCTTTCTTATTCTCTTTACATGAATCCAGGGACCTCCACACTGGCACAGATCGATGAGGGAACATTCACTTCTTTCTTGTATAAAATAGGGAAGAAAAGAGAAGAAAAGAATGACCAAGCAGAAATGCAAAACAAATAAACTCACACGGTGGACAGAGTTAAAGTTAGTTAAGAAAGCTAAAGGAAGGATCAGGATGGCCCTATTACCCAGAAGACATTAGGGAAAGCTAAGGCAAAATTAATGGGGCAGATACTTAGCAAATGTTGCTATGCTTACAAATATTATTAGAAATTTGGATTGGTCATCTTACCTTTATGGAATAAAACACTTAAAAAGATATATACAGCTTAAAGAAACAAGTGTTTATTTTGGCACATGATATCAGATGTTGGTCTATGGTTAGCTGGCTTCAAGGGGGCTCAAGTTGGGATATAGTCCTTATGGCAGTGATGGTGAACATTTTAGAGACTGATTGTCCAAGCTGCAACTCAAAACCCACTTATTTATTTCAAAGTGCCAACACTGCAATTAAACTGAATACTGAGGTTTTAGTTGAGATTCAGTGCTGGTGAACATTTTAGACTTTTCAGTGACAAAAAGCACCACAATGTAGCAGGCATGCTGTAGGTTTTCCACACTGGAAAAAAAAAACTTATACATTAACATCTTTTGTATTAAAAGAAAAACACAGTAATGGAGCTTTCAATGACACAAACAGCTTTCTATGGAAAGGTAGAAGTTCACACTTGGGGTGCTTGCACAGTTCGTGTTATCCTTGCCATGGTGTGCATGTCTGTCATTTCTAAACCTTGGCTCATACTTCGTTCATCATCCAGATCATGTGTTAATCTGTTTCTTGTTTCACATTTACATAATTCAAAGCTTAAAACAGCTGCTCACAAGCATAAGATGATCCAAACAAAGTAAGAAAAGCAATCCCAAGTGCTTGCTTTGACTTAAAATTATTTGGTGGAGAATTCCACACTTTAAGGATTTCATTTTCAGAGCTACTGACTATGCTGTCCTTTGCCATCCTTCATACTCTATCTTCTCAAGTGTTGACTGCAGCTCATAGGATTTACTTTTCCAGATACAGCTTTCTTGAAATCCCAATGGTTCCATTTCCAGATTTCCAAAATCTAACCAGTGAAACCAGGAAAGATCATGTTCTTCAAATTTGGCTTTTTGAAGTAAAAAAGCCAAAGTAAGAAAACACAGAAGTAAAAAAATGCAGGGCTATCTCCATCTTATGGAGGTGTAAAAATCTGTTACTAAAATTTCCTTTACAACTACTATAGTGCTAGAAACTTTCTAGGTCTTTAGGCTTGTACAATTGTCTGAAAAAGCAGAATTATCTGAAGGCATTTTTAGATTTGAAAAACGTTTGAAAATTGTTTCAGCTGCTCACTTTTAAAGTCTGGAGTGACTTGCTTCATATGCCTACAGAAGGGCTCTGTGTGCCTGCTGCAACATGCCTGCCACAGGTTCACCACCACTGCCTTAAAGCCATGCCTCCATGACCCACCTAGACATACTCAGAGTGTGCTTTACTAATCTAGTCAATCAAACCAACCAGATTGACATTCCAGAGCAATCATCACAGAAGCATTGCATCGACTGTCTTGGAGATTTTGCTTATTTCCTAAGATAAATGATGTGCTGTGAAGGGATGCAATGCAAATCATATTACCTTTACCTACTTAATTTTGTACTGTGTTAGAAGCATATTCATGAATTATAACACAATTATCAGAACTCATTCATTCCCTTTTAAAGTGCATTTAAAATATTCTGGTTAATATATTATACTTAACAAGCTTCAGTGCAATTGTATGGGGAGTGTAAAAATAAATTATTTAAAAGTTTCAATATCAGAGTTCACTAGTTAGTTTTACTCTGGACAAATCTACACAGTGAGTTATTCTAAATAAGAAAACAGTTTGATCTACTGTCTTAGTGGCCTCACACAATTATAGCACAGCGTGTTAAATGAAAAACAAAATAAATGCCAATAGTAATAACTACCGTTGCACCTGGCACTTCAAAGTTATCTCTCGTTCTCATAACAACCCTGCAAATTACTATTACCTTTATGGTAAAGAAGAATACTGAAACATAGTGATGTAAAGTTCCTTGACAAAAGTTACATAGCTAGTAAGCTGAGAAGTTATATCTCCTTCTATGTTCCCCTCCTTACCCTGTACTAAAATGTTTTTAGTAAAAACATACTCTAAATAAGATTTTTGTAGAAAAATCCTTGATTAAATATAGTAATTTAATGCATAGTATAAATTTTGACCTTCGTATGCTTGAATAATCTGAAAAACCCATGACTGCACAATTTTGGCTCAGCAGAAGTAATATAGAGAAGGAGGTGACAATGCTTTGATATCTATGATCTTTTCTCAAGTCCCAAATACATATAAAAACTCAGTCTGCTTATTAATTCTAAAAGTCTTTTGGTGGAGTTTTTGGAACCTTCTGTGGAGAGTATCATGTCATCTGCAAAAAAATGTAATTTAACTTCTTCCTTTCCTATCCTTATTCCTTTTTTTTTCTTCTTTCTTGTCTAATTGCTCTGGCTAATGTTACCATAACTGTATTGAATAGGGGTGATGGGTGGACATCCTTGTCTTATTCCTGATTTTAGAGTGAAAGCTTTCAGTTTTTGTCCATTTAGTATGATGTTGGTTGTTGGTTTGTCATAGGTGACTTTTATCACATTTAGGTAAAGACCATCTATTCTGATTTTCTCTAGAGTTTTTACCAAGAATGAGTATTGGAATTTATCAAAATCTTTTTCTGCATCTATTGAGATGATCATGTGATTTTTGTCTCTAGCTCTGTTGATATGGTGTATTACATTTATTGATTTGCATGTATTGAACTATCCCGGCATTCCTGGGATGAACCCTACTTTGTCATGGCGTATACTCTACTTGATGATTTGCTGCACTCTGTTTTTCAGTATTTTATTGAAGATGTTTGCATCCATGTTAATTATGGAGATTGGCTGATAGTTTTCTTTTGTGGTTAGGCCTTTCTCTTATTTTGGTATTAGGGTAATACTTGCCGCCAGAAATGAGTTAGGGAGAATTGCTTCACTTTCCTTTTCATTAAATAGTTTGAGGAGTATTGGCATTAAATCTTCTCTACATTTCTTTTAGAATTCAGCTGTGAATCCTTCAGAACCTGGGCTTTCCTTTGTTGGTAAGTTTTCAATTTCACTGACTGATATTGGGTTATTCAGGATTTTTATATCTTCTTCATTCAGCTTTAGTAATTCATAGGTATCTAGGAATCTGTTCATTTCTATTGTTTTTTCCATCCTATGAGAGTAAGGTTTTTGAAGTAGGTATTGATGATTGTGTTGGTTTGAATTTTGTAAGGGGAACAATACAATACAGGGCACATATTTTATATCATTATTTATAGTAGTCACCAAAAAAATCATATGCAAGAGAGTGCAAGTTTGTCCACACACTAAAGACCGAAGAATCCAGATGAGGGCCTTGACATCACAATAATGTCCTGCAAGAGTTCGGCTGAATAACTAGAGCCTGTAACAATGCCTCCCATGTGTCCACCTGGAGGGCTAGAGCCTATGACAATGTCCATACAGGCCTATTTCACAGATCTGTGCTGGGAAGTGCCAAAGGTCAGTGGTGGAATCTAGTAAGTCTGTGCTAATAGGATGAAGGATCTGTGCTACCCGGCTGAGGGATCTGTGCTGGAGCCAAGAAGCAATGCTCAAAATAAGAACCAGAGCTCCCCCCACAAAGTACCACAGCCATCTTCAGCAACAGTGAGGTCCCAAGCTCTTCCAGTGATCAGGATAGCTGAGTTCCCATCAGGAAAGCCAACACAAGAGTCAAGCATCATCTTCCCCTCTAGAGCCAGGAAGTGATGCTCAAAGTGATGACCAGAGAGCTCCCTTCAAGTGAACCAAAGTGATTCTCAGCAACAACAAGGTCCCAAGCTTCTTGGATGATGAAAACAGCCAAGTTCATCAGGAAAGCCAACATGAAAAGTTCCTCCCAGAGAAGCAATATCTCCTTACAGCTTCTAAAAGCACCCAACAGCTTCTCTCAGCTCCCAACAACTTCACTCCTTTTTCTCCAGGTATGCCTCTTATGCTGCTGGCAACAATCCTCAGGTGGGCCTCCCACACCCAGCACCATGCTGTTTCAGTTCAGCTGAGTATTACAATTTGACCACCAGTTGTCAATCCACTACAATGATCTTCTGATTTTCCACAGATCTGTAGTGACACCGCCCTTTTCAATCCTTATTGCATGAATTTGAGTTTTTCTTTCCTTTTCTTGATAAGGTTGGTTAGGGTCTATCAACTTTATTTATTCTTTCAAAGAATCAACTCTTTGATTCATTAATTCTTTGTATTGTTTCATTCATGCCCATTGTGTCAATTTCTGCTTTTATAATTTCATCCCTTTTGGGGGGCTTTGGGCATGACTTGCTCTTTTCTAGAAGCTTGAGGAGCAACATTAGGTTGTTTATTTGTCCTCATTCTCTTTCCCTGATGTTAGGGTTTACCACTAGAAGTTTCCCTCTGAGGACTGCTTTCACTGAATCCCACAGGTTCTGGTAAATTGTATTTATATTTTCATTTTATTTTAGATATTGATTAATTTCTTCTTTAATTTCATCTGTGACCCACTGGTTGTTCAGGAGAACGTTATTTACTTCCCATGTGTTTATGGATTTTTAATTTCTTTTGTCAGCAATTTCCAATTTCATTGCACTATGGTCAGATAAAATGTGTGGGATGATTTTAATTCTTTTGCATTTACTTAAGCAAGTTCTAAGTGCTAGTATATGGTGTATTTTAGAGAACGTCCCATGTGCAGCTGAAAAAAATGTGTATTCTGATGATGTTGGATTGAATACTCTGTGAAAAGTCTACTAAGTCCATTTGTTCACAAGTTTGATTTAGTTCTAGTATTCCTTTGGTGATTTTTTGTCTAGTTGATCTATCTCTTTGTGACAATGTGGTGTTAAGGTTCCCCACAACAATTGTGTTACTGCTTATTGGATTTTTCATATCTATTCATATCAAACTCACTGAGAGAAAAGTTAGTGAAACCAAACCCTTCAATATAGCATGCAAGAAAACAGACCTGAAGATCAATGGAACAGATTAGAAGATGCAGACACAACTACAAACACACTCAGCCACTTTATCATCGACAAAGGGATCAAATATGCTCACTGGGAGAAAGATAGGCTCTTTAATAAGTGGGGCTGGGAAAACTGACTTGCCACATGCCAAAGATTAAAACTAGACCCAAGTCTATCACCATGATGTAAACTAAAGTCAAATGGATGAAAGATCTAAATAAAAGAGAAACACTAAATCTACTGGAAGAGAAAGTAGGCAGAAATCTTGAAGACATACTGGTAGGTAAAGAGATTATGTACAAAACCCACACTGCATGGGAAATACTTCAAAGAATCAACAACTGGAATCTCATCTTAACGAAAGGTTTTGTACATCAAAAGAAATGACCAGCAGAATGAAAAAAAAAAAAAAACCACAAAATTGGAAAAAATTTTAGTCGATTGTCCCATAGACAAAGAACTTCTTTTCATTCTTACATCTGATAATCTCAGCAATGTAGTTGAGGATAGCAATATGCAATGTAACAACAACTATTGATTTGTATTAATTTCTCTTGAGACCCTGTATCACTTTGAATGTTCTTGCTTTGATTTATTAATGTTCGTGATACTGGTATGCTGCTACTGTTCTATTTTTTTTGTTTATCTGTGTCTCATGTACTACTCCCTTTAAAATTTAAAACAAAGAATTAAAAAATATTAGATGCCCAAAATTCAAAGACCTGATCCAAAAATGGACATCTGAGGTGTGCACACACTTCTCAGATGAAAAAATACAAATGGTAAATGAACATATGAAAAAATATTCAACATCATTGATCATTCAAGAAATGCAAACCTAAACAAAACTATAATTCCACCTCACCCCTGAAAGAATGGCTATTATCTGAAATTCAACCCATAACAAATGCTGGCAGTGCTGTGGGGAGAAAGTAAGCCTTCTCCACTGTTGGTGGGAGAGTAGACTCGTGAAACCACTGTGGAAATCACTGTGGAGATTCCTCAAAAAGCTAAGATTAAAGATCTCATTTGACCCAGCTGTTCCTCTTCTGGGTATTTTCCCAGAAGAAGTGAAAACATCATACCACAGTGATATATGTGCACACATATTTATAGCAGCATAATTTGTCATAGCTAAATTTTGGAAACAACCCAAATGCCCATCAACCAAGAAATGAATAAAAAAGTGTGATATTTTTATACAGTGGAGTACTACTCAGCTATAAAGAGAGGTAGACTGGAGGCTTTTATAGGTAAATGGATGTAACTGGAGACCACACTCATAAGTGTAATAAATCAGACTTGCATGTGTAAACATCTTTTTTTCTCCCTAGTGTAAGAAATTGAAACAGTAAATAAGATAGAAAAGGTACAATAGATATTGTGAAAGGGAAAGAAAGTGCTCAAAAGGAAAGAACAACTTGGATGGGGGAAAGGAAAAAAG